>NC_133682.1:14460792-14910792 GCF_048934315.1 Petromyzon marinus | reverse complement strand
CGTCAAACACGAGGGCCGCGATGGAGTTCTTTCAGAAATTGCCGGATGATTTAGTGTGCATCACACACCGAGGGTTTAGTAAGGCACCGCGCACCGAGGGGCTGAGTGCTTTTGCGCGCCGTCGTGTGAGTGACACTTCATCGTTTTACGGCCTGCACAATGATCCCCGTCGTTCGCAGATCTGACGATTCCCGTCGTTCGCAGCAGCAGCAGAAGAAGCCCCCTCCCATCATTGACCCAAGTGCGTGCGGTGTGTGAGCTGCGGGCACTCCCAGCAGCCGGCTTGCGCTGGCGTGTGGAGCCGCTGCTACGGAGTAATACACGACAGCCATCGTGAGAGAGAGAGTGAGTGAGCGAGAGAGGGAAGGTGGCTTTCCAGAATCGCCCCGTCACTTGCAGCAGGCGGCGGTGGCCACCACTCACGAGTGTCTCGACTAGGCCGGCCGTGCGAGTGTAAGGAGCGCGCAGCAGCAGCAGCAGGGCCTGCCGTGCGTGCGCCACGGATGGACAATAAGCGTGGAGGGCGGTGGGGAATTCGAGGACACACTGATTATTGTTTGATTCTTTCGGTAAAGTGACGTAGATTGAAACACAATAATAATAATACAAAAATAAAGTGAATGAAAATATGTATTTTTTTAATATAATAAAAATAAAGTGAATAAAAATAATACAATTTAAAATGTATTTTATTTTTATTATTAAAAAATATATATTTTTTCATTCACTTTATTTTTGTATTTTTTTCTATCTACGTCACTTTACCGAAAGAACCAAAGAGTATTGATTCCTGCAGTCACGAAAGTTTTAAGTCAAAATACATGCTGATGATATATATACATATAGACAGTCGTTGATGTTGGTATCGGAGTGGAATGTAGCTACCCATGTTTGCTCGCAAAAAAAAGTTACACTTTGTATTAAATTTGCCTCAATGAGATTTCACCTCGTTAAAACAAAATTATTTGACGAATACAGCCGTTATACAGAGCTATTGTTCATAAAGCAACAGTGTGGAGAATGTGCGTGTGTGGGAACAAATGTCTCTGTGACAGAGCGTTGACACGGGATGACCCTGTGTGTGTGTCTGTGTGTGCGTGTGTGCGTATGTGTGTATCTGTGTGTGTCTGTGTGTGTGTCTGTGTGTCTGTGTGTGTCTGTGTGTATCCGTGTGTCTGTGTGTGTCTGTGTGTGTGTCTGTGTATCTGTGTGTGTCTGTGTGTCTGTGTGTGTCTGTGTGTGTGTGTGTCTGTGTGTCTGTGTGTGTCTGTGTGTGTGTGTCTCTGTGTGTCTATCTGTGTGTGTCTGTGTATCTGTCTGTGTGTGTGTCTGTGTGTCTGTCTGTGTGTGTCTGTGTGTGCCTGTGTGTGTCTGTCTGTGTCTGTCTGTGTCTGTCTGTCTGTGTGTGTCTGTGTGTGTGTCTGTCTGTGTGTGTCTGTCGACCCGTGGCACCTGGGTCTGCTCCGTGACCTCCTGCCAGCGGGCGTTCGACACTTCACGTGGCCTCAGGGTGCACATAGCCTGGCACAAGCGTCGTGGTGACGTCACCGCCACTTAGTGGTGAATAGTGGTTGTTGTTATATGCTTAGTTTTTTCGGTAAAGTCACGTTGAAGAGAAACAACAAAATAATAAAAATATTTTGTTGTTTCTCTTCAACGTGACTTTACCGAAAAAACTAAGAATATGAATTACTGCAGTCACGAAAGCTTTAAATCAAAATTTAGTGGTTGTTGTTGTTGTCTGTGTGTGTCTGTCTGTGTGTGTCTGTGTCTGCCTGTGTGTGTGTTTGTCTGTGTGTGTGGTGTCTCTGTGTGTGTCTGTGTGTGTGTGTCTGTCTGTGTGTGTGTCTGTGTGTGTGTCTGTGTGTGTGGTGTCTATGTGTGTGTCTGTGTGTGTGTGTCTGTGTGTGTCTGTCTGTGTGTGTCTGTCTGTGTGTGTCTGTGTGTCTGTCTGTTTGTATGTGTTTGTGTCTGTGTGTGTATCTGTGTGTGTCTGTCTGTGTGTGTCTGTGTGTGTCTGTCTGTGTGTGTCTGTGTGTGGGGAGCGGTAGTGTAGCGGTTAGCGCGCTGCGCTATGAACCTGGCGACCCCGAGTTCGATTCCCGCTCACGGCCAACACCAGTGACGATTATCTGAACCGGTCCCGGGCCTCCCCTAGGTCGACTCAGCCTCAAATGAGTACCTGGTGCGGTGTGTAAACATTGCCACTGGGGAGACAAAGGCGGTCGGGCGTGGTGCTGGCCACCCACCCCCTCGTGTACCGTATCCGGCCTTCATAGGTGCTCGCTAACAGCACTTGCCCCTACAGTCTGTTAAGGCTATATGGGGGATCTTTGTCTTTGTCTGTGTGTGTGTGTCTATTACCATCATTAGGGGGAAAAAACGGTGATCCAATCTCCGAACCCCAGGAACAGGTTTGCAGATTTGCTGAGCATTTCTGTGAGGTCCTGGGGGAGGGAAAATCCCTCAGTCAGGAAAACATCGTGGCACAAAGTGAGGATGACCCTGCTGAGGCTGCGGTGCCTCAAATATTGGAAGAAGTCAACCACTGTGAGTGGCTGGCTGAAGTACCATTTGTTGAGGAAGGACTGAAGGCGATGCGGAGTCTGAGACCAGGAAAGACAGCGGGCAGAGATGATCTCCCAAACGAAATGCTGAGGGAGGGTGGCGTTTGTGCACAGACTGCCCTATATGACATCATAACAACAGTCTGGACCACTGGACGGGTTCCGCAGGATTGGAAGGATGCCCTGGTGGTCCGCCTCTTTAAGAAGGGGGGCCGCACAGACTGTACCAACTACAGGGGCATCTCACTCAGTGTGCCGGGAAAGGTCCTGGCAAGGATTATTCAACATCGCCTCACCAGGCACGCTGAGGAGAGGCTTGCGGGGCCCCAATGCGGTTTCAGGAAAGGGCGGTCCTGCACAGATGCCATATTTTATGTCCGTCTGCTACAGCAAAGGTGTAGGGAATTCCAACAAGACCTACATCTCTGCTTTATTGTCCTGGTCAAGGCCTATGATACCATCAGTAGGCCTGGGCTCTGGGTTGTTCTTCGTGCTTTTGGAGTCCCTGACCCTCTGCTCACGATCATTAAGGACCTTCATGATGGTGAGCGGGCCCGGGTAAAACTACGTGGCCGGGAGTCAGAGCCATTCCCTGTACACCTTGGGGTGCGACAGGGATGTCCTCTGGCTCCCACATTATTTAACATCTATTTTGACCACGTAGTTCGTGAAGCCTTCAATAGCTGTACCGGTGGAATCTCCATTTGGTACAGATATAATGGGAGGCTGATCGATGCCCGGGTGCGGTCAAGGGATGGCTCCCTATTGCTCAACCACGTTATGCAAGCCGATGATTTGGTAATAGCTGCTCATTCAGAGGAGGAGTTGGAGACGCTGCTGCTGAGACTGGAGCGTGCCACTAAGAGATGGGGCCTTACCATCAGCCCCACCAAAACTAAGCACCTGCCTGGGTATTTTGTACCATCGGACACTCCACCCCCACAACTCCCAATCGGTGATGGGGCAGTTGTGGAGAGAGTGGAGAGTTTCCCATACCTGGGCAGTGTGCTTATGACCGGCTCCAGTTTAACAGCAGAGGTCTCACTCCGAATCAGTCGAGCGGCAATATCTTTTCATCGGTTGCGTAACGCTGTGTGGAAGCTACCTGGTCTGTCGCTCCGCATTAAGCTTCAGGTCTTCTCGGCCATGGTCATTCCCTCCCTTCTCTACGCTTGCGAAACGTGGACCCCCTTAATGGAGCATCTTTGCCGGTTGGAAACATTTAGGCTGGCCTGCCTACGATCCATCCTGGGTGTAACCAGGCTGGATTGTGTGAGGAGCTCAAAAATCCTTGAAAGATCTGGGCAAGGTCCCATCGGTGAGCTCCTCCGGCAGGCAAGGCTGCGTTGGCTGGGTCATGTAGCCCGCATGCCCAGCCACCGCATGCCGAAACAGCTTTTGTTCGGCCGGATCGAGGGGGCTAAACGGGCGCGGCACGGGCTAGAGAAGAGATGGAGTGATGTGGTACAGGAGGACGTGGAGCTGAGTGGACTTGCCGATGACTGGTACCAGCGGTGTCAAGATCGGCCTCTGTGGAGGAGGCTCGTGAAGGACGCTATTGGGCAGTTGGAGGCAGTCGCCCTCCAACAACAACGGAGGGCGGAGGAGCGACGCTCATAATAACGAGCGGAGCGCCGGGTGGCTAAAGCACAGCAGGTTGGCACAGTAGGGGGCACAGATGGTGCACCAGCCAGTCATTTCAGTCAGTCGACCCGTGGCACCTGGGTCTGCCCCGTGACCTCCTGCCCGCGGGCGTTCGACACTTCACGTGGCCTCAAGGTGCACATGGCCTAGCACAAGCGGCGTGGTGACGTCACCGCCACTTAGTGGCGAATGGCGGTTGTTGTTGTTGTGACTGTCTGTCTGTGTGTCTGTCTGTGTGTCTGTCTGTCTGTGTGTGTGTCTGTGTGTCTGTCTGTGTGTCTGTCTGTGTGTGTCTGTGTGTGGTGTCTGTTTGTGTGTCTGTCTGTGTGTGTGTTTGTCTGTGTGTGTGGTGTCTGTGTGTGTATCTGTGTGTGTTTGTGTGTGTGGTGTCTGTGTGTCTGTGTGTGTGTGTCTGTCTGTGTGTGTGTCTGTGTGTGTGTGTCTGTGTGTGCTTATGACCGGCTCCAGTTTAACAGCAGAGGTCTCACTCCGAATCAGTCGAGCGGCAATATCTTTTCATCGGTTGCGTAACGCTGTGTGGAAGCTACCTGGTCTGTCGCTCCGCACTAAGCTTCAGGTCTTCTCGGCCACGGTCATTCCCTCCCTTCTCTACGCTTGCGAAACGTGGACCCCCCTAATGGAACATCTTCGCCGGTTAGAAACATTTAGGCTAGCCTGCCTACGACCGGGCTGGATTGTGTGAGGAGCTCACAAGTTATTGAAAGATCTGGGCAAGGTCCCATCGGTGAGCAAATCCGGCAGGCAAGGCTGCGTTGGCTGGGTCATGTAGCCCGCATGCCCAGCCACCGCATGCCGAAACAGCTTTTGTTCGGTCGGATCGAGGGGGCTAAACGGGCGCGGCACGGGCTAGAGAAGAGATGGAGTGATGTGGTACAGGGGGACGTGGAGCTGAGTGGACTTGCCGATGACTGGTACCAGCGGTGTCAAGATCGGCCTCTGTGGAGGAGGCTCGTGAAGGACGCTACTGGGCAGTTGGAGGCAGTCGCCCTCCAACAACAACGGAGGGCGGAAGAGCGACGCTCACAACAACGAGCGGAGCGCCGGGTGGCTAAAGCACAGCAGGTTGGCACAGTAGGGGGCACAGGTGGTGCATCAGCCAGTCATCTCAGTCAGTCGACCTGTGACACCTGGGTCTGCTCCGTGACCTCCTGCCAGCGGGCGTTCGACACTTCACGTGGCCTCAAGGTGCACATGGCCTGGCACAAGCGTCGTGGTGACGTCACCGCCACTTAGTGGCGAATGGCGGTTGTTGTGTATGTGTGTGTCTATGTGTGTGTGTGCTCGCTAACAGCACTTGTCCCTACAGTCTGTTAAGGCTATATGCGGGATATTTGTATCTTTGTGTGTCTGTGTGTGTGTCTGTGTGTCTGTGTGTGTCTGTGTGTATGTCTGTGTGTGTGTATGTGATGATGACTGGCTGATGCACCACCTGTGCCCCCTACTGTGCCACCCTTCTGTGCTTTAGCCACCCGGCGCTCCGCTCGTTGTTCTGAGCGTCGCTCCTCCGCCCTCCGTTGTTGTTGGAAGGCGACTACCTCCAACTGCCCAGTAGCATCCTTCACGAGCCTCCTCTCAGTCATCTCAGTCAGTCGACCCGTGGCACTTGGGTCTGCCCCGTGACCTCCTGCCAGCGGGCGTTCGACACTTTACGTGGCCTCAGGGTGCACATAGCCTGGCACAAGCGTCGTGGTGACGTCACCGCCACTTAGTGGCGAATGGCGGTTGTTGTTGTGTGTATGTGTATCTGTGTGTGTGTCTGTGTGTGTTCCGCAACAATGCCTGCGCCTGCCGCGCTCCCTAATGAGTGCTGACGCGCGTGTGGGCAGCAGCAGCAGCACAGAGTGGGCGGGTGTGAGCCCCTCCCCCTGCCCCCCCATGCACCCCCCCATGCACCCCTCCACTCCCTGGGCCCCCCTGGGCCCCTCTCGACCCCCCCCCCCCCTTCGCTGGGCTCCCACCCTCCTCCTTCTACAGTCACACTGCCTGCCTGCACACAGTTACTGCCTACTCACAGTGCCTGCCTGCACACTCACACTGCCTGCCTAACCACACTGCCTGCCTGCACACAGTGCCTGCCTGCCTACCCACATTGCCTGCCTGGCTGCGCACACTGGCTGCCTGCCTGCAGGAACATGCGGCCACCACGCCTGTGTTAGATTCCTGTAATTCCATTCTGTCCTTGCGCCTGATGGCAGCAGGGGTCTGATCACGAGACAGAGGCCAATGTCGAGGCCTGCTGGCCACGACGAGAGGGCTTCAGAGAGGGGGAGAAGTCGCGTGGTTTTTGCTGCTCCACCTCCATTGAATGGGCACAGACGAAAGTGGTTTGCTATGAAGTCCAGGATCTGGGTTGCATGGTCACATTGGTCGCGTTGCTTGTCTTTAATTTGTGTTGATGTGTCTCTGTGGATCTGTGGGTTTCGAAAAGTCTCTGTGTATATCTATGTGTCCCTACGGGTTGTCAATATGGTCCATTATTTGAGTTGCATGGCCACATTTGTCCTGTGGCTTATCGTTAATTGTATTTACGTATTTCTGTGTGTCTATGTATCTCTATGTGTCTCTACGGTGTGACTCATTTGGTCCATTGTTCGGGAAACATGGCCACATCCGTACTGGGGCCTGTCTTTAATATTCCATTCGTGAAGGAGATGCCGTGCACATCGGCCTGTGGATATTCCGACGCGGCCGATGGTCACACAGGTCAGCGCCCGTCGAGAAACGTGAGAGCCAGGAGGAGGTGGGCGATGTTTGGGTCTCGAATGACGAGTTCATTCAGGACGGCCACTTTGTTCAGCGGCGTTCTCCTCTCGGGCCTGGGTGGCGGTGAGATTCTTGGAGGGTGGCTGCAGGAGCAGCAGCAGCAGTTAGCAGCGCGACCCCCACAAGGCGGATCGGAGCTCGAGTCGGTGGCGTGGAACTTCGTCGAGTTTCCGGCTTGAGCGAGTCGGGATCAGCTCACGGTGGGTCATGAGTGTTCCATCAAAACCTTGAGCCGAATGAGCCACGCGAGCCGCCTGCCGCTTTAACGGTGATCGCCACAGGGGCCGTCCATAAATGACGTCACGCGATTTTGGACTATTTTTTGACCCCCCCCCCCACCTCGTCACACGGCGTCACAAAAAGTCAGACCCCCCCTCAAATATGACGTCACAAAGCTCTGCCCCCCCCCCCCAAAAAACATATTTCCATTTTGAAAAAATAAAACATGCTTCAAATCGCTTTAAACTATTGTCATTGTAGTGCGTATTTAATGTGGCGCTGCACTCTGATGTTGCAGTAGAAAACATTTATTAAAAAGTCTATTTATTCAATAGAACGTGTTGTCTATATTTATTTAAAGTTGCGCATTTTGATTTGACGTCACATTTCTCAAACACCCCCCCCCCACGTCACACATTGTTACAAATGTCTGACCCCCCCCCCACCCAGGTGCGTGACGTCATTTATGGACGGCCCCATACAAGTCGTGATCGGTCACAGTGCAATCTACGTCCCCCATTTACACTTCGCTTGCCGTAGACTATACGCACATGTAAAGTGCCGCGTGGGCGATATGCAAGGTACCACGTGGGGCAATTCCTGCAGAGACACCACAACGATCTGTTGTTATTGTTGTGTGAGAGTGCAGCGGTTAGCGGTGGTGTAGCGGTCAGTGCTACGCTGCGCTACGAACCTGGCGACCCGGGTTCGATTCCCGCTCACGGCCAACACCCAGTGATGATTATTTGAACCGGTCCTGGGCCTCCCCTAGGTCTCCCACGAGGGAGACAAAGGCGGCCGGGCGTCGTGTTGGCCACCCACCCCCATCGTGTGCCGTGCCGGTCTTTATAGGTGCTCGCTAACAGCACTTGCCCCTACAGTCTGTTACAGGCTTTGTGTGCACCCTGGGAGAATCTCAACAACACGTCCAGTCAGCCAAATGGAGGTGGTCGCACCAAAACACGGCACACGTTTGAGTAACGATCTCCGGGTTGCACATACGCTGTGCAGTGCATGACCAAGTATTACACCTCGCTCGTGCTTTCAAAGTCAATGCGATACAAAGGTACTTCTCTCCGGAACTCGTGCGAACGGCACAGCCTCGTGTCGTCACGTCACAGAACGGCCGTGGAAGTGGACACCTCAGATCCACCTCCTGGCATCACCTCGACGGGCGCTGTATGGAAAATTCACGTGAAGTTTAAAAAAAAATTGTATTTGTGCAGTCATTGTTTGAGATCAGCTGGTGTGTGTGTGTGGCTGCTTTTTTCACGAGTGGCGGCCCGGGTACTGATCCAGGATCTCAGCCCTGCTGTTGTTACTGGATCAGTGCTCCCGGACACAGCCGCCTCTGGAGTTTCATTTATTTTAAGAGCTATGGTTTTTTTTTTAAAGACTGCAATATATTTGTTGAAAATGCAAAAAATTCAAATGTCAGGTTGAGACTCTATAAACAAATTACGTGGCAATCTATCCAAAATGTGACACACGTCGGCTGAAACAGAATTTACAGATATTTTTGTGTGGAGAAAATCACTTTAAATAATACAATTATAAATGTTATACCTCATTTATCCTTACGTAGATGTTTCCAAGCGGATTTAAGGAGCACGGCATATAAATATGGTGTGAATATATATAAATGTGTTTGTGCAAAAAAATAATTATGTAACGTTATAGAGGTGTCGAATAAGGGCACAAAGTAAGATGGTGAAATAAGTCGACTTTCTGCAATAAACGGGGAGCTCTGTAATTCACTGACGGTTATGAAAAGTATTTTTTTTTACGATGGAGATCTTTAAAAAAACAAGATCAGGACTGATTTCCTTCAAACTTACGTGAAAACCAAGAATGACAAAACAGATCTCAATGACAAAACAATTGAAGAAGTCACCCAAATTGACGTGGAAATGCGCCACGTGTTGAGGCTGCAAGTTCATGTGTCGACGCACTAAGGGTGGTGACGATGACGATGTTGAGCGTGAACATTCCTGTGATTCTTACTGCATGTCAGAGAAATGAGGGTCACGAATTTAGTGAGGGAGTTTTGCTAACAGAGTAAAAAAAAGCATCAATTTCTTTACACCAAGTCCATCCAGCCGTCCTGTGATCTGGAAAGACACACGTAACAGGATGGAATACAAATCAGCAGGACTGCATGGGCAACAAGAGTCACGGATAAAAAAAAAATCAACTGATCACATCGAGTGTATACTTGGTTAAACATCGCAAAAAATATATAATTCCCCAAAAATGTACATCAATGGAAAATAGATAAATGTGGAAAATGTGGTGCTGCGTTTAATTGTGTTATTTTATTGCATTATTTTATTCTCATTCTACGTGACTTTACCGAAAGAACCAAAGAAGATAAAGGCAAAGCACTTGACAAATGTACAAAGCAATATGACAAGACAAAGCAAACAGAGGCTGATCACACGATGTGACACGATTTTTGTCCGTGGGTAGTAAGTGTTATTTTTTAATTGCTTATGCCTAAAAAGTGTCGAAAATGGCTATTATTATTATTATCCACAAACGTTGCTTTTGTGACCAGGACTCTATGTGAAGGAATATAACACAAATGCACACCATCCACGTGTTCTCATTGAAAATAGGTAAATTTCAAAATATCACTGTCCTGGTCACAAAAGCAAAGTTTGTGGGGAATAATAATAGACATTTTCTGTGCTTTTTGAGGCATAAGCAATGAGGTAATAACACTTACTACCTAGGGACAAAATATTTTTTTTTATTACACAGTGTAATAATTCTTGCAGCATTTTCGCCACTTGTGGCTCCAGGTTAGGGGCAAAAGATACTCCGTTTTGGGGTTTCCAGGGCCTGAAGAAAACCCTTGCAGCTTCCCTAGATAATTGCCTCTGGTCTGGCAAAGTCTCAAACCACTACATTAAACATCGCCCCTGAATTCAGATTGCAGATTAACCACCACCTACTATACACCGTGTCACCAGCGGGCGAAACCAGCTGGCCCTGACGGCTATCCACAGAAATTAAACCAGCTGGGCATTATTAATTTGCATTAGGCTGACACGGCCATATTGAAATTCCGCAGGGATATTGATATTTCGTGAATTAGTCAGCGTGGATAATGTCCCCGAAGTGGCAAGTCCGAGCAATGGCATTGGCACGCGATGGATTGCTCCTGCGAGTGAAGTCCCGCGACCACTTCCAGGAGACAGCCCGCATTGAGAGCTCCCTGCAGCGCCACCGAATCAGCCCGGGGAGTCGGGCTGGCGACCAGCATGGCTTGTCATCGGCAAAGGCACAAACCCAACAGACTATCGAACTATACCCTGAATGGGCATTACCCTGGGAACAAGAGACGTACTGTCCTCACAGTGGACCTGCTGTTTGCTGCATGTGTATGCCACGGTGACAATATGTTACCTACCTCGCCTGGTATGCAGGAGGTCGTGGATTCGATCCCGACCCTGGACGCCTACTGCTGTATATTTGGAGTTTGCGTGTCTCTCTCTCTCTCCCCGTGGTCGCGTGGATTTGTCTCCGGGTCCCCCGGGTTTTCCCTCCAAATTTAGGAACACGCGTTTAGAGTATCTGCTATCCATGTCTACGTGACAAGCCACTTGGTTGAGCTATCATTTGTGTTCGCCAGGTCGCTTCTGACAAAGAGCTCTCCAGCTCAGTGGGGCCTTACCTGGTGAAATAAAATAGTTTAAATAGTTTAGACTGTACAGTGGTGGAATGTTGTCTACAGACAACCCTCACTGCCCCAGATTTCAGACTGAAAAAAAACACGCGTGCCTTTGGGTTAAATGCCGCGTTCCCAATTGAAGAGAATTCAACCGGCATGTGCCCTAATTACTTCTGAATGTGCCACTGCCTGTTAACTTAATTATCAGCCACGCCGTTGGGATTCCTTCGCCGCCGGTGTGTGGTTACTCTGCGGCGTTGTGTGCATTGAAAGTGAAATACATTGACACGGCAACAAAAGGCCGGTTCAAGTGCACGAGCGATTAAGAGGATATGAACAAGACGACGCAGCAGCACAGACGCAAGACGTAGCTAAAATATTTTTTGTAGATGAAAACTCATCTCTTTAGCACAGCTTTTTTTGCGTCACGTTTGTTGACCATACCCCGTACCTCCGATCAGCGCGGGTGGCTACTTACGGTGCAAACGAAGTTGAACATGCTGCTACAGTGGGGGAAAAAAGTATTTGATCCTGTACTGATTTTGTACGTTTGCCCACTGACAGAGAAATGATCAGTCAATAATTTTAATGGTAGGTTTATTTGAACAGTGAGAGACAGAATAACAACAACAAAAAAACAGAAAAACGCATGTCAAAAATGTTATAAATTGATTTGCTTTTTAATGAGGGAAATCAGTATTTGACCCCCTCTCAATCAGAAAGATGTCTGGCTCCCAGGTGTCTTTTATACAGGTAACGAGCTGAGATTAGGAGCACACTCTTAAAGGGAGTGCTCCTTATCCCTGTATAAAAGACGCCTGTCCACAGAAGCAATAAATCAATCAGATTCCAAACTCTCCACCATGGCCAAGACCAAAGAGCTCTCCAAGGATGTCAGGGACAAGATTGTAGACCTACACAAGGCTGGAATGGGCTACAAGACCATTGCCAAGCAGCTTGGTGAGAAGGTGACAACAGTTGGTGCGATTATTCACAAATGGAAGAAACACAAAATAATTGTCAATCTCCCTCGGCCTGGGGCTCCATGCAAGATCTCACCTCGTGGAGTTGCAATGATCATGAGAACGGTGAGGAATCAGCCCAGAACTACACGGGAGGATCTTGTCAATAATCTCAAGGCAGCTGGGACCATAATCGCCAAGAAAACAATTGGTAACACACTACGCCGTGAAGGACTGAAATCCTGCAGCGCCCGCAAGGTCTCCCTGCTCAAGAAAGCACATATACATGCCCGTCTGAAGTTTGGCAATGAACATCTGAATGATTCAGAGGATAAATGGGTGAAAGTGTTGTGGTCAGATGAAACCAAAATGGAGCTCTTTGGCATTAACTCAACTCGCCGTGTTTGAAGGAGGAGGAATGCTGCCTATGACCCCAAGAACACCATCCCCACCGTCAAACATGGAGGTGGAAACATTATGCTTTGGGGGTGTTTGTCTGCTAAGGGGACAGGACAACTTCACCGCATCAAAGGGACGATGGACGGGGCCATGTACCGTCAAATCTTGGGTGAGAACCTCCTTCCCTCAGCCACGGCATTGAAAATGGGTCGTGGATGGGTATTCCAGCATGACAATGACCCAAAACACACGGCCAAGGCAACAAAGGAGTGGCTCAAGAAGAAGCACATTAAGGTCCTGGAGTGGCCTAGCCAGTCTCCAGACCTTAATCCCATAGAAAATCTGTGGAGGGAGCTGAAGGTTCGAGTTGCCAAGCGTCAGCCTCGAAACCTTAATGACTTGGAGAAGATCTGCAAAGAGGAGTTGGACAAATTCCCTCCTGAGATGTGTGCAAACCTGGTGGCCAACTACAAGAAACGTCTGACCTCTGTGATTGCCAACAAGGATTTTGCCACCAAGTACTAAGTCATGTTTTGCAGAGGGGTCAAATACTTATTTCCCTCATTAAAATGCAAATCAATTTATAACATTTTTGACATGCGTTTTTCCGGATTTTTTTGTTGTTATTCTGTCTCTCATTGTTCAAATAAATCTACCATTAAAATTATAGACTAATAATTTCTTTGTCAGTGGGCAAACGTACAAAATCAGCAGGAGATTAAATACTTTTTTCCCTCACTGTATATACATCGCTTGTTTCTGCCGCACAATGGAAAATGTGCTTCGGTTTTTTCAAACACTAAATTGGAGAGTGGAGCTATTTGGGCTGTGCCATAGCAAACATTCACATCGTTATACCCTGACATAACTTAGATGTTAACATGGAGGGAATGAATGAGAGTGGCTTAACCTATTTGTATAATTGTTGGCATGAAGAACCACACGATTTGATACGGATGAAGACTTAGCATTAATATGTTGTAAATGTGTTGAGAATATCTAGGCCAAAAAACGGTGCGCCATTGAAGCACTGCATTGGGAGTGGCTCCCAACACACAGACCAACACAAAAGGCTCACGCCTAAGGAAATGGGAGAATCCTGGCTCACCCCAACGGGTTCATCTATTAATACACTACTATAATTAAACAATCAATTGCCCGGAATCCCCTTTTAGCTACATTAAAAAGGACTAAAAATAAATTGCGAAAAATGTAGATTTGTTAAAACTCTATCAATAATGTAATAATGTAAGCAACAGAAACCAATTACAATAGTTGTTTCATTCAATGTACTCTTGTAATCTTCTTACTTGTTTATTTTACTTTAGCAACTAAAATTAGGTTACGCGATGTCACAAAGAACTGTTGTTACTCTCATGCAATGTTTACAGACGGAAAGTGGGTGAACACGAGGTTCACGTCTTGCGCGCTCCGCTGGAGCCGCTCATAAGCGAACGCGTTTTGACAGCCGCGCGCACCGGCTGGGTAGACCTGGCCACTGCTCATCGCCACGTCGGTTCCTGAGCCTGGCAGGTGACCAACATTCCTCCCAAAAGGCGCGCTGTGAAACTCCAGACGGCTGGGCGATGTGAGAGAATAGAGGGGGCCGTTTTAGATCGCCCGTGCCAGACTGGCTGGAGCCCGTGCTCCCACTTGTGACTATTTATTACGCGCAGGAACGGCCCTGTCAGGGGGGCACGTTGGGGGATGCTGTTATCTCTGTACGTGGAGGCGCGATGTTAACTACCTCGCCAGGTATACAGGAAGTCGCGTGTTCGATGCCGACCCTGACGCCTGTCGTATATTTGGAGTTTGAGTTTTCAATCTTAAAGTAAAAGCCCAATGCAGGGCCCTCCTGAAAGAAGGGTCGTGCGGCTGAGTGTGGCGTTCCTACATAAATAAGTAAAACAAATATATATATAGATCAGCTCCCCAGGAGTGCATTATTGGTCCTTAAAAGTTAGAGGGATGTATTTAAAAATGATGAACACAACTCATTTTCGTGATATAAAATCGATCGCAGTCCACTCGCACCAACAGCAGGCACATTACCCGTGTGTGAGCGCTTCATCACAATTCACGGTCCTCTCCGAAGAGAGTGACACATGCCATCAAAAGTAAACAGCAATCGGTGAATTAACAATGCGCCGAGTGATTTATAAAAGATGATCTGCAATTTCGATTTAAAGCTTTCGTGACTGCAAGGATTCATCTTCTTTGGTTCTTTCGGTAAAGTCACGTAGAATGAGAATAAAATAATAAATTGATTAAAAAAAATAACACAATAATATTCTCACGACGTTTCGGCCACAACACAAGCGGCCTTCATCAGGTGAAGGGACGAGACTGTCTGGAGGACAGTGCTGGAGTGATCTGCAATGCGCTCCATGATGGGGCTCTTTGCTGCAATGCGATGTTTTATATTCCTATGATCTGTACAGCGTAATCGTCGTAAAGCTTTTGCCCATATGCCACGTGGGAATGACGATAATGGTGGCGTTGGTGAGGGTTTGCCTTTATCAGTTAATACACAATGAGAGTTATTGCCATTGGTGGTTACGTGAAGAGCACTTTAGAGCGATACCGATCGGTGAACATCGGTGATATTGTTCGGCTCGTTCGCGATGAACCGCGCGGTTATCGGTTTGTACGATTTGTTGTTAATGCTTTTGGCTTTGAATAGCAGAGTAAATATAATTGCAGTGCAGTCCCTGACACAAATCACGATTTTAAATACAGTCTGTTCTCCTCTAACGTGGTGGTGGCGTCCCTGCAGAAGACCGCGTTTTGGAAAATCGCGTTAGAGTAAATAATATATAATATAGGGGGTAAAGTGAGATGCTGAACAAAGATTGAGGGCGCGTGGGTAGCGTATGGAAGCATCCAGCAGCATCCCAGTGCCTTGTGCGATGCTACGCCGAGGCAGCCGTACGACCGCTTAGTCCGACTCGCACGGCGTCGTTCTGTTCACTCAATCGCGTTATATCCAATTCGCATCCGCGTTCAAAGAAAATGTGTTCCCTTATACATTAATCGCGTTGTATCCACTGCTCGTTATGAAAACAACACGCGTCATTATAGTAGAACAGACTGTAATTGGCCAAAAAATATCGGTGAGCAGGAGCCGTCTAAAAAAAATATTCCTGAGCCTCAGAAAGGCGTTTCTGGATAAATAAACGACAAACTTTATCTTATTATTATTATTATCTCAGAGCCACACAATACTACAGTAGTCGTGTGTCCAATTGCGTTTGTGATCTGGAATGTTCTGCGCCGGAGCTATTCAACGCAACAGTTATTTCAGACGTCCTTTGAGATATTTGTGAGTGTGCCCGGCACCCACAACTCCACCAGCTTGCCAGTGCCGCTGGTGCACAGACAGGAAACCGGGGGGCACTGCACTGCTGAGGCATGGTGGCTCCACTTCAAAGGGCCCCCAACGGGAATCCGAATGACCTTAAATTGTCTCGGTGAATTTGCGCTCGCGTGCGGCTTCCCAGAATAACGCGGCCACGGTGACGATGGCAACACCGCACACACACAAAAACCATCCAGCAGCAGCAGCCAAACGCTAAACAACGCGTGCCAGGTCCGGCTTGCCTGTGAGGGCCGTTGCCACAGGCTCGGCGAGATTTAAACTAAAAGCTGAACTATACTCTTGGTTCTTTCGGTAAAGTCACGTGACTTCACCGAAAGAACCAAGAATATGAATCCCTGCAGTCACGAAAGCTTTACATCAACATTTAAAAGCTGAACTGTTTTTTCTTTAATAATTTTTTTCAGAAGCGACTTGGCTAAACACATGACAGCTCAAAGGAAGTGGACATGATGATGTTTTAAAGTGGCAGCCACATATTCTGAACGCGCCTTGATTCGAAATGAGGAGAGGGGAAAAGAAAACTGGAGGACCCGGAGACAAATCCACGCGATCACGGGGAGAGAGAGCGAGACACACAAACTCCGAATATACAGCAGACGTCAGGGTCGGGATCGAACCGACGACTGAGTGATGTGAAGAGCACCCCAGACTCAGACCCTCCCAACAGCAACGTGCTGGGGTACACGGAAGAAGGCATCTTGCTGCACTGCCCACAACGCCTACCACAGCTGCCTTCTGCAAGGTGGTCCACCCATCCGCTGGCCAGGTTCTCTCCTGCTTAGCTCCTGTGTTGTAGGGCCGTCAGTGGCGATGGTGGTGGTGGTGATGCGTTCACTCTGTGCTCACCCGCTCCTCTCATTGCAGTCTCTCCAGTTAAATATGGTTCAAGCTCATGCTTGCTTGCACCACAAACAAACAAAATCAACGCACGCATTTCCGAACCAATATTTTGCCGTTGCAAACTTGAATTTCTCAACCGCACGCGTTCCGATAACTAACGGCAATTGCCAGCGGGCTATCGTCACCGAGCGTAAACAGCAACGGGGTCCCACCACAGGACACACACGGACTGAGGCAGAGCACTCCACGGCACGTTCACTTTCGGCATGAGATCGATGATGATGGTGATGACAAATGAAACGTGAGCCGTGCGGTGGGAGCGTTGCTCAGCGAGGGGTGGGCGGCACCGTCGTGCTGAGAACGTGCGCCGAGACCCAGCGAGGGCCCAGGGTAGGAGGAGAATCCCGGGCAGACCGCCGCTATTTGTGTTTGTTTGTTACAGAAACAATCGGACGACGCTTGCGAAAGTTTTCTGTGGAAGCGAAGCGGCCGCTTGGGGGTGGCGGGGGTGGGGGCAGTGCCGGATTATCGTAGTCGCAAAAGCAGCTACACGTGTAGTAGTAGTAGCTACACGTGTAGTAGTAGTAGCTACACGTGTAGTAGTAGCAGTAGCTACTACTACACGTGTAACTACTACTACACGTGTAGTAGTAGCTACACGTGTAGTAGTAGCAGTAGCTACTACTACACGTGTAGCTACTACTACTACACGTGTAGTAGTAGCTACACGTGTAGTAGTAGCTACACGTGTAGTAGTAGCTACACGTGTAGTAGTAGCTACACGTGTAGTAGTAGCTACACGTGTAGTAGTAGCAGTAGCTACTACTACACGTGTAGTAGTAGCTACTACTACACGTGTAGTAGTAGCTACAAGTGCGGGGCCCGTAGCTACTACTACTACACGTGTAACTACTACTACACGTGTAGCTACTACTACACGTGTAGCTACTACTACACGTGTAGTAGTAGCTACACTTTCAAGGGCCCCGCGCTAAATGCTTTCAAGCTATAAATTCCGGTTCAGTGACTCTGCACTTGCTCTATTACTGTAGTACTATACTGCCTTCAACTTTTATGAACGACTGGGTGTTTAAGGTTAGCGATTTGTCGTATCATCCGGCTGTATAGCAAATGGAACAAATACAATTACTTTACTGTGCAAGTAAAAAATGTGTTTTAATATTTACGTGTTTTTATTATTATTTAGGGCCCCTTTATAACATCACGTGCTACAGGACCCGCACTAGCTTCATCCGGCACTGGGATGGGGGTAGCCAGCCGCAGGGCCTCCGGTTGCGGATCGAGATGAACTCGGCGCATGCGGCGCTGTAGCTCGGACTCCGATCCCTCACGAACCGCCCGGGCGATCACGGGCAGAGCCACGCGCCCGATCATCGCAGGGCCAGAGACAGCGGCCCAGGGCCCAGGGGCCAGAGACAGCGGCCCAGGGGCCAGAGACAGCGGCCCAGGGCCCAGGGCCCGGCTCCCCGTGCTCAGCAGCGGTGGCGGCTGTTGGCGAGCGGAACGCTGCTGAGGCCGCTGCTGTTGCTGCTGCTGCCGGCTACTTTGCACGATATGGTTTTGTACATTTGCTGCAGTCTTTGCATGACCTGGAGGGTCAATATTAAATGAATTCTGTTGGTGATGCTGTTGCTGTTTTGGCAGTGGTGCGCGGACACAACAACAAACACACTCAACGCATTCGTCGATAACGCTGTGTGGCCTTAAAATGAAACGTGATAGGCGACGTTTTGGGCGAAGGCCCTTCTTCAAGCGCCCCGTCTTCATAGCACAACCAAAGTGTCAGCGTCAATCAAGCACTTTGTCTGTGGCGATTGTGACGGTGGGTGACCACAACGTCCACACCATTCCCGGTGAGAGAACCCACCCCCATCACACTCCCTCCCCCCGTGTCAACCGACACAATAGTCGAAGGTAAAGCGTCTTTCTGGCAAGATGCGTTTCACACATTCGCAACGCCTCGTCTACGACCTATGTGGAGAGCTCGTGAACTTATAACGAGATATCGCGTGATACAAACACAAACCCAACGTAGTCCCGCATGGACGTGTGTGGAGTGATCCAGCCGGTGTCGCGTGGTCTAAGCAGCGGCGGCCACGTGGAGAGAGGCGTTCTCAACTTCTTTATTTCAAAGGGAAACCTCATTGCTCGATCCATTGCCACGGAGGGACGGTGGTTTTTTATTGTGTGTGTCAATTAATGCATCGGCCGTGGGCACACAGGGCAGGGGCCGTTCTGGGTGCATCAAACTGATGGCGAATTCGCGTGATGAGGGGCCGTCCGTAAATGACGTCACGCGGTTTTGGACGATTTTTGACCCCCCCCCCCGCCTCGTCACACGGCGTCACAAAAAGTCAGACCACCCCCCCTCAAATATGACGTCACAAAGCTCTGCCCCCCCCCGAAAACCATATTTCCATTTTTAAAATAAAACATGCTTCAAATCGCTTTAAACTATTGTCATTGTAGTGCGTATTTAATGTGGCGCTGCACTCTGATGTTGTGGGAGAAAACATTTATAAAAAAAGTATATTTAGTCAATAGAACGTGTTGTCTATATTTATTTAAAGTTGCGCATTTTGATGTGACGTCACACTTTATCACCCCCTAGGTGCGTGACGTTATTTATGGACGGCCCCTGAGCACACACGGCAGCCTGCGCGTTATGCAGCAGGTTACCATGAAAGTAATATATGTATCTGATGAAACGTGACCGGCTGACAGCAGTGATGCAGAGGCGCACACATGTGGACCCGGGTTCCATCCTTATCAGGAACTCGTCAGCACATGACAGTCGCGAATGATCACTGCCCTAGTGTCTACTCCTGGAAACCAGCAATCGTGAAGTGCCCAAAGTCCACACTGTGGGACAAATCTGGTCCAAGTCAGTAACATTTGCTCACATTTATGTTGATGCTCCTCGAGACGAGCGGACCACAGTGCACTTCTTCAGGAAGCGCTGCTGGTCGTTGCATAATGCGCAGAGGCTGTGTGCTTGTGGCATGTTGTCGACACTCTTGATTTTCCCCGCCTGCACTTCGATTCCGCTACGATGGCTCTTTTCAGCGCGTATAGATTTGGCTTCTGCTGTGAGTCAATCCAACCACTCCCCCCCCCCCCCAGCCCTCGGGACTGCATTGGCAGTCGTGCATAAGTATTGCCTGAAACACATCACCGCCATCAACGCGAACTGCTCCATGACAAACGCGGGCACCACGCGGGCGTGGACTCGCGCTGCTGCCACTTTCCCAGAGAAGTGACACGAGACGGTTTATTTTGAGTCTCTCATCCGGTTTATTTTGAGTCTCTCATCGCTTCATCCGAGACGACTGTTTTACAATGTGCCGGCTGGAAATAAACTGGAAAATGTTACCTTCGGTGATGTGTGGATGATGCCCATGTACGTGTGCCCATGCACTGCTTTTTTATATATATTTTTTTATTTTTGGACAGAGGTGGCAAGACACGTGGTGTTGTGGGTTTCCTTGGCTGCTCACCATGCACCCCCCCCTCCCCCCCAATTAAAATGTCTCTCCACACCCCTGCATGCGTGGCTACTGTATAAATGTAGAACTCTGGACTCGACAACAGCACACAGTCGCCATCACTTGTTCGTGACGTACCAATATTTAATATTCACTTTATACAAGATATGTGCATGGGAGGAGTCATATTAATATGAACGCATTACAATGTCGCACTCATTGCACGCAAAGCGCTGTCCACAAGTAAACCACGATATCTCGATGATGTCGTCAAATATTGTGGGCAATCACGTGAACTTCGGTCATCCTCACAGCGGCTTTTGGCTCGGCCATCGAACAAACCTTTTACCGAATAAAACCAAAGAATATGAATCCTTGCAGTCACGAAAGCTTCAAATCGAGAAAGACGGTGGTCACCGCATCGCGCGATTTCAGATACATTTCTGCGGCCGTCTGGAACGTTCTTCCTTCCGATATTAGGAATCCACCGGGAGCTTTGCCCTTTCAAATCATCATCTAGATTGAAAACGCATTTCTTTAGAACTGCTTTTTGTGTTAAGTTTTGTTGTCTTCCCGCACCACCGATAAAACACGGTTGGCTATGTACGGTGCGAAATAAGTTCAACACATATACATGCTGGCTACTATAGCTCACAATTAACATAAACGGCCGGCACAATCGTTTCCACTTTCTAAAGTAATACACTGCAAATAAGGAATTCCAAGAAGTGCCCGGTAAACGTGAAGCAATGAGACCGTGAATGTTCACTGAAACTGGATAAATCACGGCCCGCGAGTCCTCCTACCTCCCGTAAACAGATTCCAGTGACCATTTACACCTAAATCCTCAACGATAGTGACGTAACCGCTAAACCAGGACTCTCACAGAACATCTGAGCGTCGCGTGGGCCACACACCGGCTGAGAAAAAGCGGTAACTTCACCTGGGCACGTGGAGCCAACGTGTTTTTCTGTCAATAGAAAAAGAAATCAAATCAAGCCAGCCGATTTGATCCTTTTGGTAACCGGTGGGTATCGCGCGCGGCACCGAAGCATCGATGACGTTGGACTTTTTTTCGCACCGTGCGTCGCCGACGGCGCGGTGCCGGGGGTAAGCGCCGCGGAACAGAAGCCACCGGCGGCGGCCCTGGCAGCGGAACCGCGCCGCCAAACGGTGCTGGGCCATTCTGCTCGAGTCCACGGCGGTGTCCGAGGCGGCCTCCCTCAACCCCTCACCGTCGGCCGCTCTCCGGCGCTGCCGCGGGACCCCCCGGATGCGGGCGGAGGCTCCGCTTGTGACGTCGGCAGCGCGATGCCGCGAGGCGCCCACGACCACCACCACCACCACGTCCCAGGTGGCGCGCCACGTGTTGTGGGTTAAGCGTCATTAGTGCGAGGGGCCTCAGGGGCGACTGAAGCCAAGGAGAGACAGATGTGGGGGGGACGTGCAGGGAAATCCGTTAACAAGACAATGAAGCACGCGCAACACACGTTCGGTTTGCTTTCAAAGGCTAATTGTACATTTCCACGGGAGCTCGCTTCATTTTTACGACGACAAATTGCGTTATGCGAGTATCATGGCGCGGCGGCAAAACGTTGAGCGCGTGTCCGGTCAGCGCCGCCTTCGCTTGGTGGCGCGGAAGTTGAACGCAGCACGGTGGCACACGGCGTTGTCGTGAGGCTTTCCATCCTCGGCCCCGGTGTTTGACTTCACTCTGTCTACCAAAGATGTCATGAACAAAACCCAGCCACTGTACGTTCAACCCAGCCACTGTACGTTCAACCCAGGTGTTCCGCGCAACTCGGTGTAAAAAAAAAAAAGTCTGAAAATTTTCACAAAACCGTGAAGTGACATTTGTTGGCAGGACTTTCCAAAAAAAAGTGCTCACGTTCAGGCAATGTGCAAGCATCAGCACGTGAGCCCCGGCCAACACCACAATGAGCAGTGTCTGCTGTTCGTCGTGTCAGAGGCTAATTAACAGCAGACGTGGAAATCAACTCGCGGACTTAATGACATCCTGCCCTCTCGTGCGTTCGTGCGCGAGTTTCGTGCACGGCGTGCGGATCGTCGTTCGCTCCTCATCCGGTCGGGTTTGCCGGCATCGTTGCAGCAGCGTCGACGCAAGCGCCAACTTGGGGCAGAGAGAGGCGATCCCTGAGGGAGGGATGGCCGCGAGGGTGCATTCAGTCGGCGTCGGAAATTTGAGTTCGATCCAGGCGTGGGTGTCTTCAGTTGGCGTCGGAAATTCGGGTTCGATCCAGGCGTGGGTGCCTTCCGTGGGCGTCGGAAAGTGGCTTTGATACAAACGAAGGTGTCTTCAGTTGGCGTCGGAAAGTGGGTTCGATCCAGACGTGGGTGCCTTCAGTGGGCGTCGGAAATTTGAGTTCGATCCAGACGTGGGTGCCTTCAGTGGGCGTCGGAAATTTGAGTTCGATCCAGACGTGGGTGCCTTCAGTGGGCGTCGGAAATTTGTGTTCGATCCAGACGTGGGTGCCTTCAGTGGGCGTCGGAAATTTGAGTTCGATCCAGACGTGGGTGCCTCCAGTTGTAAATGGAGAAGCGCTGTGTGCGCTCCCGTTGGCGGTTCGTGATCATTGACAAAACTCTGGGCTGAGAACGGCGATGCTCTAAGAAAACAAGAAGTAAATTTGCAGAGAAAGGCAGACGTTTAACAAAACAAAAATATGTCAATTTACATTTTGAGAAAGATTCCTCCCATCCCTGTTTTTTTTTACGTCAAGCTACCAAGCATTGAGCAACAATTCATGATACGTAATGAACTTATAAGTTTGTGGGGTCCCTGTGTGATCTCCTACGCCAAACCTGGTGATTAACGTGTAAAATCAACAGCCGTTCCCAGAGATGACCAAACGCTAATCCCAGAGCCACGCAAATTCACGACCTGGCCCAGTAGGCCATAGGCCACAGAAGAAATCCGTACCACCGAAGGAAGAAAACATTCAGTCGTGCAGCACCCATTTGTTTATACGCCAATACGAGCGAATCGATAACCTCCACTCGTTTCAAGTATTTATCACAGAATTCACTGTCATTGGCCAGCTAGAGAAATGAAATAGTTTGTACCGACACGAGAGATATACATATGCTGTACGGTCTCACGGATTACAGAGACAACAGTGGACTCTGCGTCGACTCAGTTGCCAGTGGAATCACTGTTAAATAAGTCGACACCCACAATGGAATTCACACAGACGGTACAGCAGTATCGTAGTGCATGCGAGAACCATGTTAAATGGGTGGGAGTATAAAATAATTCACTCGTATTGGACATATAAATACTTTTTTTATGACAAGATTCGCTACTGATAAATGTTGAACTTCTTTCGCACCGGACACAGCCAAACGTGCTAATCGGAGGTCCGGGGAAGGACAACAAAATAAACACAAAACGAGTTAAAAAAAAATGAATGGTGGTAACGGTTTCTGCCCTGGCCGACGAACTATATTCTGTAGATCTCTGTAAACGCAGCGGCACCTCTGATGACTCTCGTGCAGGTGTCTGGGTGACTGCCTTGCACCATACCTGTGTAACTTAGCGATGCGCCCATAGCTGCGATGACACAATTTACAGTTGCTGATCAACAGAATTAAGTGCAAATCGAATTTTTTTTAGCAATGCATTCAGGAATGATTGGTGGCAGGAGTGACAATATCAGTGGATGGCCTCCTCCCCTCGGATCATGGGAATCGGCCTCCACAGGCTACCCACGCCACGCACGGTTATCACATCAAACACCTTCACCAGGCGCACACTGAATATCAACGAACCTCATTCCAATTTAAACTGGCACACGGACTTGGAACGCCATGCTCTCTTTTTTATTTGTGGGTGCCACGGTGGCGAGATGTTAACTATCTCGCCTAGTATACAGGAGGTCGTAGGTTCGATCCAGACCCTGATGCCTACTGTATATTTTGGAGTTTGCTTGTCACTCTCCCCGTGGTGGTGTGGATTTTTATCCGGGTCCTCCGGTTTTTCCCTCCGCATTTAGAATCAACATCACGCGTTTAGAGTATTTGGCTGCGATACATTTCCGCGTGATTAGCCACTTCGTTGAGCTGTCATTTGTGGCCAGGTCGCGTCTGAAAAAATAGCAACATAGCTCAGTGGGGCCTTACCTGGTAAAATAAAAAAAGATTTCGGTTTTTAGCTTGAATGTGGCAACGGCTCTCACAGCACGCGGGGCCTGGCACGCGTTGTTCGGCGTTTGGCCGCTGCTGGATTTTTTTGTGCGTTGGTGCCATCATCTCCGTGGCCAAATATACAAATAAATAATAATCACCCAGAAATGTCTGTCCGTCCCGCGCGTGACGTCACTCCACATGACGCCCCCCCCCCCGCGTGACGCCACTCCACAAGATACCCACCCCCCTCATTAATATTCATTAGTGGGTGGATTTTTACACGAACGCAGAAGGTAGAGCTGAATTAATGAATTAATTTACGCAAAGTCGCTTCAAATATGACGACGTTTCTTTACAGAAAGTGACGGTAAAAAATAAATCTACGCAGCACAGTGCTACATCCGTGCGTGACGTCACTGCAAAAGAGCCCCTCCCCCCTTCATTAATATTCATGCCCGCGTGGAAATTTACACGAACGCACAAAAAGGTCGCGCACTCCACATGCCGCACCCCTCCCCTCATTAATAATCATGAGTGGGTGACGTCACTCCACATGCCGCACCCCTCCCCAATAAGCATGAGGGGTTGACGTCACTCCACATGCCGCACCCCTCCCCAATAACCATTAGCGGGTGACGTCACTCCACATGCCGCACCAATCCACAACGACCATTATCGGGTGACGTCACTCCACATGGGGCAACCCAATTTTCTTATTGAATATTTCAGATTTACTGCAATAAACACCCGTCCTTGGACGGGCAAAAACAGATCGTATATAAATAAATAGGTACTTAACTCGATGTACATTGTATCGCTCGTGGTCAAATAGAGTGTTTTACAACGATTTGAAGCTTTCGTGACTGCAAGGATCCATACTCTTTGGTTCTATTCGGTAAAGTCACGTAGGTAAAAAAATTAAAACAACAAAAATCACGACGTTTCGGCCACAACACAAGCGGCCTTCATCAGGTGAAGGGACCAACCTGTCCAGCGGACAGCGTTGGAGTGAAGAAAGCCAAGTGCTGGTCGCCTCCCTTTAAGCTGTGAGGGGGCAAACAGCAAACGCCCTGACAAAGGAAATTAGCATGAAACGCACCACTGACAAAGCTTGGGATTAGCACAAGATGATAATACACCACCCTGGGAGTTTGGAATATCACTACTAGAATAAATATATTGTACCATTGAAATTTATTTTCTCCGATACCAAGGTCCTTTGCAAACTGATAGGTTATCATCAGAGATTTGTCCACGAGGCAATTCAGATTTACAAACACAGACAATTTCAACCGAGAAGATGGTTTCAAATTAAGCAACCATTGGAAATATGTTCTAAATCGAACCAAACATTAAACTAATTTCAATGGTACAGTATATTTATTTAAAATAGTGGCACTCCAAACTTCCAAGGTCGTGATTTTTGTTGTTTAATTTTTTTACCTACGTGACTTTACCTAATAGAACCAATGAGTTTGGATCCTTGCAGGCACGAAAGCTTCAAATCTAAATTTCAATGGTACAGTATATTTATTCTAGTAGTGGTATTTCAAACTCCCAGGGTGGTGTATTATCATCTTGTGCTAATTCCAAGCTTTGTCAGTGGTGCGTTTCATGCTAATTTCCTTTGTCAGGGCGTTTGCTGTTTGCCCCCTCACAGCTTAAAGGGAGGCGACCAGCACTTGGCTTTCTTCACTCCAACGCTGTCCGCTGGACAGGTTGGTCCCTTCACCTGATGAAGGCCGCTTGTGTTGTGGCCGAAACGTCGTGATTTTTGTTGTTTTAATTTTTTTACCTACGTGACTTTACCGAATAGAACCAAAGAGTTTGTTTTACAACGGCTGCTGAGCTCCGTGTTAGCAAAGTGGTGCTGTCTGTTTGCTTGTTTTGTTTTGCACGGGAACCCCCAGGCCCCTTTAGCTGCGCCTGGCATCCGCTGCTCCGCGCTGCAGGTGGGAAACTTCTCATCCCTGAACCGCTTTGGCCGGGCGTTTGACGACAGCCGAGCGTCGTGCCCTGCCCTGCGCTCGGTCGCGTGGCACCGCGCATCCAACGCTGTTGTGATTCCTCCCCTCGGACCAAGCAAGTCCCGATGCCAATCAACAATTATTCGTCCATAATAGAGTTATTTTTTTTAGTCAGATCGCGTAAATATATAAATGTGTCGTTAAACCCGCCACCACTCGACACAGCCAACTAGTAAGGGTTGTCACGTAAACAGAACGTGGCCAATTCGTCACTAGTACAGCACACCGGTGAGTTGAAGAGCAAAGCCACAACGTTTATAATCTGAGTACGACGTTTCGCCAGTAAATTACAACTAGCTTCATCAGGCGACTGCCAGATTTGTGACGAATTGGCATGTTCTAATAGGGGTTTTCCCCTTTTTTCTGGCAACAAAACTGAAACCTGATTACAAGGAATCATGTCTGCATTAACCACAATACTTGCAGTCAAAATGTAAACAAAAAACCCACTCTGATAATATATGCATTGTCCTTGAAATTGATTGGTCCACACCAAGGAACGGCTTATTCTCTTTAGGTAACAACCCTTACTAGTTGGCTGTGTCGGTGTGGCGGACTTGACAACACATTTACGCGATCTAACTTTTAAAAAAATCTATGTTATTGATGACATTCGTCACGAAAGCCTACGTGTTAATATAATTATTCATCTTTATTATCTTTTGTGTTGGCAGTCATTGATATCGGAAACTTCCCCTCCCCCGATCATCCCTGGCGCGTCAGTGAGCACGCAGCTTTAAAGCGAAGCTCTCTCGCGCGTGTGTACACAAAGTGTCGGCGTTGCCGATCCACTGCTGGATGAGGGCCTCCCCACGCCGCGAGGTCACTGTGCATCGGCGACGACGGAGAGCGTAGTCGTTGAAGCACAGTACGGTACAACTAGTCATTATTTTGCTGCAGGGAACGTTTCTATGGGCGCGGGGATCTGCGTGCAAGCTGAGGTCGAGCAGGTCATGGAGACGGTCATTGGAGTGGCACCCCTGAGGGTGCCAACGAGGGGGAAGGTCTCAAGCCAGACGGTTTGCAGCAAGCCAGATGCAGCAGTGAGCATTGATGGTTAAACTGTACTGACGAGTTCCGACAAAGGCAAAACCGGTCCACAGTTGTCGTTCTCTGTGTCTCGCTGCTGCTAGCCAGGTCACATTTGACTCAAATTTATTTTGATGGTGACCTAAGACGAGAGGACCACAGTGTAGTACTTCACGAACCAGTAATCGTTGTTGCATAATGCGCAAAGATTGTGCGTGCTTTTTACACACACGCGTGTCTGTCTGTTGTTTGGCACTAGCGGTGGGATTCTGCGTGAGCAGGCCTTGTGTGCTGCTAGGCAGGGAAGGGGAGTGATGGCGTGGTAAGACATCATCAGCAGTGGCTACGATAGCCTCTGCTTGCCCTAAATGCATTTTGATGCTTTACTGTTATGAACGGTACCGTACGCTAACATTGAAATTGTAATACCAGCACACCGGTAAATAGTGAAGCATATCCTATTTCTGAATCCTTTGTAATGGTGAGGCCATACGTAATGTGTACGATCAGGCCATAAGTAATGTTAGAGAACGGTCTGGAAATTATTGATTAATAATGTTGCAGATAGCTGCATCTCTTCGTGGGTTAAGGTTAGGAAAGTGGCGCATTGCTCATCTTCCCTTGAAACGATCGCCCATGGACAGGGCGACAAGATCCATTGTGATTTGTGATAAAGATTAAACAATGCGACTGGGTAATCCAGATGCATTCACGTCGGGCTGTCTTAAATTAGGGTCAACTCGGGTCATCCAATTGCTGCCGCAATTTGCATCGAATGTCTTCTTGTGAAAAAGGCCAACAAAGAATCTCCTTGCTGAGAAATACCTTCTGTCTAATTTATATCTCTACCCCCGCTGTGTACTGAATTATTAACGTGACCTTAAAGGTCACAGATTGCGTGCTCCCCGAAGCTCGATGCAGTGACGAGGCCGCGATATTGGAATTTCTTGAAGGACGAGCGGCGAAACGTGCCCGGAGATCTGCGCTCTGCGCGGGGCTTGTTGTGCAAATCGTATTTTCCGTTCCGACGGTGTTCTTCGGAGCCAATGTTTTGTAAATGCTTCCAGCGACGTACAGAATAATAATAATAATAACGACAGCCCTCCGTATGAAGAGTCTTTCATCAAGGATGTCAAAGCGCTAAGACACATCAGCAGACGCTCAGTTTGGCAGCAACTCAAGCAGCTAAACATCAAGGCACGGCAAATATGATGGATCAAATGCAGAAAGTCGTTTGCTAAATTAACCGCTCGTTGAATAAATACGATGTTACGGCGTGTATATATATTTTTAAATGCCCGCAGGCTCGAGAGATGCTGGTATCTCATGAGAGAGGGAGAGAGTCTGGGGGGGGGGGGGGGGGTGGTGGGCACACGGGGTAAAGCTCGGTCGTCCAGAGACCTGGAAACGCAGAGGAGACCAACATCCCCATGCAAATCTCACTCAAAGGGGGCATCTGGGTGCCAGCAACCAGCAGGTGAAGCGAGAAACGCTGCCGCTGCTGCTGACGCCCCCGTCTCCTCTCCCACTCGCGTCGCTCACGTCGCCAGCTGGCGTTGGGGATCTCTGCGGATGCACAGCGGCGTCCACAGCGGCAGCGCTGGGGCCAACACGGAGTCCACGCTCACACCGATCGTCTGCACTTCTCCAGCAGGCCGTGGCGGTCGTGGAGGGCAGTGGCTGGACGCTGCTTGTGGAGCGCAGCCAGTTGGCCTACGGCAAGGATCGAATCTGTAACAGATGAGAAAATCCGTCATAATAGAAACTAAATACCCCCCCCCCCCAAAAAAGTAACCGGCGCAGTTCTTCAGGGACTGTTAAGATATTTTTTAGCGCGTGACGCAGAGGCGATTCTGCGTGCGCCTAGAAAGTGTCCACACGAGGCAGACTCATTTCAGCAGCAATTGTGCAGGGGTCGATCAATCGTGCCTCGGCATGCGGGTACCCTGAACAAGGGTAGCGATGTGCGCGTTGGGGATCTAGAGTTGCCCTCGGCGTAGAGCGAGGATGTTTTATCCAAAGGGATGCTCAGCTCCGGCAAAGTTGGCCGTCTATTTAACAAACAACAACAACAAACGCCACTCCAAACAAACGATTGTACGATAATTGATTTGCGCCCTTGACTCTCGCTTTATTTTTAATTGTTTTTAAAGGTTTTCGGCATCGTGAAAAAACCAAACAAACAAACAGATCAGTCGGGAACATCTGGCCCTTGAAGTAATGACAGCAGGTAGGATCAAAGTGAGTGGTTGTGAAAGGCCCGGGCATGTCCGGTATGCGAACGTCTGAAGCTGTGGCCCCATTAAAGTCTGCATGACCTCCGCTAATTAGGCCCTTTCCTGGTGTTCCGTTACTTGCACCGTGCCCGCAGTGCCACGCTTAATGCAAGTCAAAGTCAGCCTTCCTCCCCTGCGAGAAACACCTTGGGGGCTTCCTTTTATGTCTTTAGACAACGCGGAATGTTGCATAATAATGCAGCCACTGCTGCTGCTACTACGACAACGCTGGCATCACACCCAGTCCTGTGCCGCCCCCTGGAGACCGCTCCTCATCACTCGCTCACGCACTACGACCCTCTCAGTCTACCACTTGCCGGGTCTCCTGCTGCCCTCTAAACTCACTCTCCTGCTGCCCTCTAAGCCCAGTCTCCTGCTGCCCTCTAAACCCAGTCTCCTGCTGCTCTCTAAACCCACTCTCCTGCTGCGGTCTAAACCCAGTCTCCTGCTGCCCTCTAAGCCCAGTCTCCTGCTGCCCTCTAAACCCAGTCTCCTGCTGCCCTCTAAGCCCAGTCTCCTGCTGCCTTCTAAACCCAGTCTCCTGCTGCCCTCTAAACCCAGTCTCCTGCTGCTCTCTAAGCCCAGTCCCCTGCTGCCCTCTAAACCCAGTCTCCTGCTGCTCTCTAAACCCACTCTCCTGCTGCGGTCTAAACCCAGTCTCCTGCTGCCCTCTAAGCCCAGTCTCCTGCTGCCCTCTAAACCCAGTCTCCTGCTGCCCTCTAAGCCCAGTCTCCTGCTGCGGTCTAAACCCAGTCTCCTGATGCCCTCTAAACCCAGTCTCCTGCTGTCCTCTAAGCCCAGTCTCCTGCTTCCCTCTAAGCCCAGTCTCCTGCTGCCCTCTAAACCCAGTCTCCTGCTGCCCTCTAAGCCCAGTCTCCTGCTGCCCTCTAAGCCCAGTCTCCTGCTGCGGGCTAAACCCAGTCTCCTGATGCCCTCTAAAACCAGTCTCCTGCTGCCCTCTAAGCCCAGTCTCCTGCTGCCCTCTAAGCACACTGTCGTTCACACACAAGGGTGGTGTTATGGTCAGGGCCTGAGTGCTGAGGACTTGATAGCGAGTCGGGGCTGATCTGCCATCGTTAAGAATATCTCAAAGTCCGACTCCATGGGAACCACACTGAGACCCCGCGGTGATCGTTAACGGTTTTAAATCACACTCAAATGTGAGGGCCCGCGGAGTGATTGCGATCATCCAAGCTTTCATCAGGTCCCCATATCGCCCCTCTGTAGCAAAAACATGTTTAAAAAAAAGAAGTGATTTCAGAGGATTCTCAGAGATCAGAGCGTTTCGCTAATCTCGTGTTATGATTTACGAACACTGGAATACATGCTCATTTTGCACTAAGAAATTCCGCACTGTGCTGTATTGGCACGCCTATTCACAGCGAGTCAGCAAAAAAGAGAATAGAAAGGATAGCGGGTTGCTGGCAGAGGAAACACAGTACATGTTAGGAAGCCACTGGGAGCTATTATTTAGATGAAAAACTAATTTCTTTCTAACTGCTTGTTGTGCTTAATGCGGTTCCCTTCCCGCCGCACCTCCGATTAGCACGGCTTGCTACACGCAATGCTACAGAAGTTCAAAATGCCGTACATACACAAACACATTGCGATCTTTCATAATCACTGAAGTCCAAGAGTCTTCCAAATAGCAAGCAATGCCACTTGTTTCTCAATTAAATAAATAACACGCCTCAACGGGGGCCCGGGCCGAGGGCTGCTTTATGATGATGATGGTGTTATTGTTCGTTTTACACGTGGGCTTTCGCGACCAATATTATTCATAATAAAGGTTTTTGGGTTAGATCGCGTTATTTATTATGAGTTGCTGTTGTTGTTTAACTTGCATATCATCGCGCAATACAATTCCAGCCACCACACTCCCATGTGCACCGTAAATAAATGAAGTAATACAACACATGTAAATCGTCAAATCTTAAGGGTAACCCTTGACCTTAAACGCGGAGCGACGAAGCGTTTAGCAGCGAGGGATATCTGCTAGAGAGTTGAGTGCTACGTCCCTCTGCCCTGCCACGTAATCAACATAACTTCACAATTCCATGAGACTCTTCCCATGCCCAGCCCATGGTAGCCACGGGCAGGATGCTCCTTGTCCTATCACCCAAACGTGTGCCACAGTGACGAGACGTTAACTACCTCGCCTGGAATGCGGAAGGTCGTGCGTTCCCGACGCCTGTGTATTTGGACTTTGTATGTTCTTCTCCACGTGGTCGCGTGGTTTTTTCCCTCCACATTTAGAAACGTGCATTTAGAGTATTTGGTTGCTTATACATTTCCACGTGATAAGCCACTTCGTTGAGCTATCATTTGTGGTCGGGTCACTTCTGAACAAGAGCTACATAGCTCAGTGGGCCTTACCTGGTAAAACATTTTTTAAAAAATTGTTTAGTTTTAGTCTAGTTCGAGAAGGGAGAGAGATGTAAAATCCAAAAATGACCCCACGTGACCGTGGCTCTGCGCAGGTGGAGAATGCAGAGGCACCGTTCCTGCTGCTCACGCTGGCGTTGGTGACAGGTTCTGAAAGGAGGGAGCCGTTGTTTCTCCGCGAGTTATTAATACCACTTTGTTTGTGTTTGCTTTAAAGCAGCGTTTTTATTTAATATAACCCCGCACGTCGCAAGCACGGGGTCCATCTGCCCCCGCCACGTGACACGACGCAGAGCCACCCCAGCCAATCGCAGCCAGCCGAACACATTTCAGACAAATGAACCGACAGCAACTTGATCGGGGATTGGCTTCGTGGTGCCACTCTACGTCGACTTCAGCACAGAGATTTGTCGAGTTGTGCCCCTTGCGGAGTTGACATTTCGGACTCCGTACGCAAGGGCGCAACGGCCTCTTACAACGGTGGGGGGAGGGGAGGGGGAGCAATCCAAGATCCGACTGTGGGCCTCCCTCCTTTTCCCTGACTCGCTTTTACTGAAATAGTTACGGATGTTTTTAACCCCATCGCTCTAGGATTTCCTCAAAGGGGGTGGATCGCGCAAACTTTCTGCTGCTCTGTTGATGCGATAGCCAGATGCGTTGGTCGGGCTTGGCCCATGGCAGATCGCAGCTAATTTTTTATGAATGTATTTGAATACATTTTCTTCACATTTTGTTGTTTATCTGTTGATTCGGGGCCCCTTGTGGCCGACTGGGCCCCTTACGCGTCGCGTAACGCTGCCACATGCCCCCAACCATAGTTGCGCCCCTGCTCTTTAACATGCGCTGCCTTCAATACAGCGCCTGGCCAGAACAAACAGCACTCGCGTTTCATACCTAGCTCTTGTGGGAAATTGATTGGAAATTCTCATCAAAAGTGCACGGCGATCGCGACGGTGTCATCCGTCGTTAAAGAATAACAATTGACAGCAGTTTGGGCAGCTTGTGCCGGCTGATTCAACTTTACACACACACAGACACAAAGATCTCCCGTATAGATTTAAAGCTTTCGTGACTGCTAGGATCCATACTCTTTGGTTCTATTGGGTAAAGTCACGTAGGTAAAAAATAAAATAACAAAAATCACGACGTTTCGGCCACAACACAAGCGGCCTTCATCAGGTGAAGGGACGAGACTGTCTGGAGGACAGCGCTGGAGTGAAAAAAGCCACGCTCAGATCAGGTCGTGAGCATGGCGTTTTTCACTCAGATCAGGTCGTGATCTGAGCGTGGCTTTTTCACTCCAGCGCTGTCCTCCAGACAGTCTCGTCCCTTCACCTGATGAAGGCCGCTTGTGTTGTGGCCGAAACGTCGTGATTTTTGTTATTTAATTTTTTACCTACGTGACTTTACCCAATAGAACCAAAGAGTATATCCCGTATAGCCTTAACAGACTGTAGGGGCAAGTGATGTTAGCGAGCATCTATGAAGGCCGGAACGGTACACGAGGGGGTGGGTGGCCAGCACCACGCCCGGCCGCCTTCGTCTTCCTCGTGGCGATATTTACACACCTCACCAGGTACTCATTTGAGGCTGAGACGACCTAGGGGAGGAGGCTTAGGACCGGTTCAGATAATCGTCACTGGTATTGGCCGTGAGCGGGAATCAAACTCGGATAGCCGGGTTCATAGCGCAGCGCGCTAACCGCTACACTATCGCTCCCCACACACAGACACACACACAGACACACACAGACTCAGACACAACAACAACCGCCATTCGCCACTAAGTGGCGATGACGTCACCACGACGCTTGTGCCAGGCCATGTGCACCTTGAGGCCACGTGAAGTGTCGAACGCCCGCTGGCAGGAGGTCACATGGCAGACCCAGGTGCCACGGGTCGACTGACTGAGATGACTGGCTGATGCACCACCTGTGCCCCTACTGTGCCAACCTGCTGTGCTTTAGCCACCCGGCGCTCCGCTCGTTGTTGTGAGCGTCGCTCCTCCACCCTCCGTTGTTGTTGGAGGGCGACTACCTCCAAATGCCCAGTACCTTCCTTAACGAGCCTCCTCCACAGAGGCCGATCTTGACACCGCTGGTACCAGTCATCAGCAAGTCCACTCAGCTCCACGTCCTCCTGTACCACATCACTCCATCTCTTCTCTAGCCCGTGCCGCGCACACTTAGCCCCCTCGATCCGGCCGAACAAAAGCTGTTTCGGCATGCGGTGGCTGGGCATGCGGGCTACATGACCCAGCCAACGCAGCCTTGCCTGCCGGAGGAGCTCACCGATGGGACCTTGTCCAGATCTTTCAAGGATTTGTGAGACACACACATACATACACACACACAGACACAGGCACACACACAGACGCACACACAGACACACACACACAGACGCACACACAGACACACACACAGACACACACACACAGACACACACAGACACACACGTGGTAGTGGCATGAAGGTTTAATTGTAGAACTTTGCTGGTGGAGAGCAAAATACAACCGATGGAATTCTGCAAATGTTTTTTTTAATGATACCAATTGAAAATCGTTCTCTTTCAATGAAACTACTCGATTAGGAATTGGCCGACATCCCAATGCAGGACCCTCATGGCACAAACAGATTGATAACTTATTGGGGATAATAGTTTCTTTTTGCGTGTGTTTAAAAAAAAATCTATCAGTCTTTTATTATTTCTTCTTCCGTACGGCAACTGACGTGGATGCAGAGCAGCAACTGCAATGTCCCATCCAGGCGGTGAAGCCCAGATAACCGCATCATCATCAGCGGCGGCGGCGGCGGAGTTGCATCGTCGCCACGATGCCTCCTTCGCATTCGTGGCTCGGGGCATTGGCGTCGTGCCCTCAGGTCTGGGACGACCGTAGTCGCAGCACCCCAACGGAGAGTTGCCCATCGCTGAAGGACGTCGACCCCAGCCGTCGGCAAATCGTGAGCGGAGCAGCCCGGCCTCGTGGCTCTGCGGTGCCTCGTGTGTCCAACCCCCCCCCAGCCAACCAGGCGCACCCCGCGCCGATCGTCAGACAGCCGGGAACGGAAAGGGTCGGGACCGTGGAATGTGGGCAGCGTGCCAGGGCTGCGCGGGTGGGGACTGAGTGGGGAGATGTGTGGAGGGGGGGGGGCTGTGTGGGGGCTTGAGCTGGTGGCTGAGTGGGGGGCTGTGTGGGGGACAGAGTGGGGGGCTGAGTGGGGGGTTGAGTGGGAGGCTGAGTGGGGGGCTGAGCGAAGGGTTGAATGGGAGGCTGAGTGGGGGGCTGAGTGCGGGGCTGAGTGGGGGGCTGAGTGCGGGGCTGAGTGGGGGGCTGAGTGGGGGATTGAGTGGGAGGCAGAGTGGGGGGCTGAGTGGGGGGCTGAGTGGGGCAGAGTGGGGGGCTGAGTGGGAGGCTGAGTGGAGGGCTGAATGGGGGTTTGAGTGGGGGTTTGAGTGGGGGGCTGAGTGGGCGGCTGTATGGGGAGATTTGTGTGGGGGGTTGAGTGGGAGGCTGAGTGGGGGGCTGAGTGAGGGGTTGAATGGGAGGCTGAGTGAGGGGCTGTGTGGGAGGCTGAGTGGGGGGCTGAATGGGGGTTTGAGTGGGGGTTTGAGTGGGGGGCTGAGTGGGGGACTGAGTGGGCGGCTGTATGGGGAGATTTGAGTGGGGGTTTGAGGGGGGGGCTGAGTGGGAGGCTGAGTGGGGTGCTGAGTGGGAGGCTGAGTGGGGGGCTGAGTGGGGGGCTGTGTAGGTTTCTGGTCGAGCGCTGCATAGGAGGCTGCTGCTCCGGCTTCCAGCGAGCACACTCACGAAACGGCACACGTGATGCTGGCACTGCGGGACTCCGAGCAGCTCAATTGTGTTTGGTATTCATCCGACCCCACAAGTAAATGGCTTAAAGTAAAACTCAGCGGCGTGCAGGAGGTCGTGTCTGTCTATCGGCCTCTCGTCTCTGAGCCAAATCGCACCTCAGTGGGTTTCTGGCCCTGTCAAGGGTGCTCGACCGCGGTTGGTATCCACGTGGAAAAAGACTGAGCTCCCGCCAACAGGAATGTGGAATTTCCACCACTGATTCTTGGCCCACCAAAGGAGTTGAGGAACGCTTCCCGCTTGCTTGGGGAGAGTCGGCGACTGGGCTGAGGTGCGGTAGAGACCGCGAAATAGAAACGAAAGCGGCACGCACGGAGAAGTGACATCGGGCGACGGAGGGGTTCGCAGACTCGAGCAAATTTATACAGGCGGGAGACGAGACGCGGTCGCTATACTCATTTGATAGTAAACATTGAACAATCGCTGAAATACATTTTAATAATACCAACAGATATACAAACTTTCAATTATAGATGTAACTTGCAATGCCACGTGTTTCAAACATTCTTCGCGAGGGGCTTCATGGCTGATTTAGCGTTCACCATCGCGGTCGCAATAAGTTGGTGACCAGCTCCCATGGCAAGTGTCAGAAAGAGTCTTTCGTGGGACCCCCTCTGTTCTCATCAATCCGCTTTGCCTGATGTCGTCGATGCCCCAGAACGCCAGGATGTTGCAGTGTATGATGTGAGCATGTGAAATAGAAATATTGAAAATGTGATTTATACAGGATGCATCAAAACAATGTGAACACTTACATGGGACTTTCGTTTTTAATGGAAAAAGTACGGACAACGCATTGTAACATGATAACAAATGCAATTTTTGATTTAAAGCTTTCGTGACTGCAGTAATTCATATTCTTAGTTTTTTCGGTAAAGTCACGTTGAAGAGAAACAACAAAATAATAAAATATATATAAAACAATAAAAAATTCTCACGACGTTTCGACCATAACTCAAACGGTCATCTTCAGGTGTGTCGGTTTGCATAAATTTATTTAGAAACGGCGCATTTATTTATATATATAAAAGACGTTAGCGTCACGCGCAGCGATTTGGCAGTTTACCCAGGACTAGTCCATCTATATTTTGAAAAGAGGAGGGGGGAGACGAAATTTTTTATAATGTATGCTGTCTGAAAGCCAATGTAAGCGTGAACAATCAATTAAGAACTGAAATGGTTTATCAAATCTTTCCAATGATTGCTAAGATAGAATCCACCTTCTCGGTTGAAATTGTCTCTGTGCTTGTATATGTGGATAGCCTCATGAACGAATCTCTCATGGAAGCCAGATGGCTTACAAAGAACCTCTGTCTTGGAAAAGTCAATGACATGTGAGCCTACTGAATTAGAACAATGATCCAAACGCCATGTCTCGGACCGCATTCGTGAACACAAAGCAGACCTTAAACACGGTAGGACCAACACCTCGGCCGTAGCAGATCATTGTTCTAATTCAGTAGGCTCACATGCCATTGACTTTTCCAAGACAGAGGTTCTTTGTAAGCCATCTGGCTTCCATAAGAGATTTGTTCATGAGGCTATCCACATATACAAGCACAGAGACAATTTCAACCGAGAAGGTGGATTCTATCTTAGCAATCATTGGAAAGATTTGATAAACCATTTCAGTTCTTAATTGATTGTTCACGCTTACATTGGCTTTCAGACAGCATACATTATAAAAAATTTCGTCTCCCCCCTCCTCTTTTCAAAATATAGATGGACTAGTCCTGGGTAAACTGCCAAATCGCTGCGCGTGACGCTAACGTCTTTTATATATATAAATAAATGCGCCGTTTCTAAATAAATTTATGCAAACCGACACACCTGAAGATGACCGTTTGAGTTATGGTCGAAACGTCGTGAGAATTTTTTATTGTTTTATATATATTTTATTATTTTGTTGTTTCTCTTCAACGTGACTTTACCGAAAAAACTAAGAATATAAACAAATGTAATGTTAATAGCTTCAAAGAGTCAAAGAGTCTCCACGCCTGGAATCTTCTCCAGGTGATCTCCAGAGCCCGGAGGCAGCAGCACCTGTCACGTGGTGTTGTTGCAAATTCTCGAAAGTGTCAACATTATTTTTGAAGCATCCTGCGTTTCAAAAAAAAAAGAGCCGTTCGTTGCACGAGCAAGAGCTGAGATCGTTGAAGGCGAGCCGGCCGTTGCCACGGAGCGATTGTGGAAAGGTGAGTTGCATATTGTTGTTGTCTTTGCGTGGTTTCCTCTCCAATTCCCCACCCACTGGGAGCGAGTCCCCGGGCAGGAATGCGGAGCGATGGAGCCGCGCAGCTTCCGGGCCTTCATCTGTGGTGGCGTGGCTACACACTGAGTTCACGTCATACAAAGACAAAGATCCCCCGTATAGCCTTAACAGACGGTAGGGGCAAGTGCCGTTAGCGAGCACCTATGAAGGCCGGAACGGCACACGAGGGGGTTGGTGGCCAGCACCACGCTCGCTCGCCTTTGTCTCCCCAGTGGCGATGTTTACACACCGCACCAGGTACTCGTTTAGGGCTGAGTCGACCTAGGGGAGGCCCAGGACTGGTTAAGATAATCGTCACTGGTGTTGGCCGTGAGTGGGAATCGAACCCGGGCCGCCGGGTTCATAGCGCAGCGCGCTAACCGCTACACTACCGCTCCCCACTATACACATACACTTTATACACACACAAGTGTCGGAATTCATTGCTCTTTAAGAAATAAAAACCCACGTGTCTACCCTTATTTATTTAAAATCGTCGTTCGCTGTTTGGAACTCCTGGGCTTGTAAAGGTTGGCGTTCCCCCCCCACCCCCCCCATAACCTCCCTTTAACAGAGCTGGGTTTTAAGTGGCATTCTGCTAGGCTCGTATGCACGGCCGAAAGTACGCATTGGGGCTGCTCAGCATGAGCGGCCGTGTGCCACCAGGGCATCTCGCCACCGAGGGCATCTCGCCACCGAGGGCGCCAATTGTTGGCAGCGAGTCGAGGGCCCGCCTCTGCTTGTACACGGACGGAGTCGAGTACTTTATATCTCGCTGGTAAAGACCGATGCTAGTGTTCACTGTGAAGTATTCATGAGCTCAACAGGGCCCCACGGTGGCGAGATGTTGACTACCTCGCCTGGTGTACAGGAGGTCGTGGCTTCGATACCAACCCTGACGCCTGTTGTATATTTGGAGTTTGCGGTGTCTCTCTCCCCGTGGTCTCGTGGATTTCCTCCAGGTCCTCCGGGTTTTGCCTCCACATTTAGAATCAAGCGTTTTAGAGGATGTGGCTGTGATACATTTCCACGTGGTAAGCCACTTCGTTGGCAAATCATTTGTGGCCAGGTCGCTTCTGAAAAAGAGCTATACATCTCAGTGGGCCTTAGCTGATACAAAACAAAGAAAGCCGTTTAGTCAAGTTCATACTGTGACACCACCGCTCGACGCGAGAGGTGGAGTCTCCCGCCACGACCATCATCCTGCCCCGGGCACCGATCACGAACCGTCGGTGGGACCCTCGCTGGGTTGAAGTGGAGGCTCCAGCGAACTGGGCGAGATCACAGGGTCACGACGTCACGCGATGTGGCATTCGTACGTCCCTCCTGGGAACCGTGCGAACAAAACGGGCACCGGTAAGGAGATATTTTATTTATTTAAAGCGGCAATGTTTTCGTCGGCCTTCTAGCAGGGTGGGCTGAGGGGGTGGTTTAGGATCAGCTGCTGGGGGAGCCGTGCGCCCTCTGTCCGCTTAGCCCAGCGGTCGACAACCTGCACCGAGTTCACTGTGACACACCGAGTACACTGTGGTAGCACACTGAGCCACCAGTGCAGCTGACAGGCGTGTTCTATAAACACAACTGAAAACTAATTTCATTGGAATTGAGTTTTGTGTTTAGTTTGTTCTTCCCCCGCACCTCCGATTGGCAAGGGGGGGGGGGGGAATCTTTACCTCTCAGCTCTGGGGAGGATTGCTGGACTGCAGCGAGAGTGGAGTTTGTGTTTGTTCGGCAGGGGCCGTCCGGCCCATTTCCACCACTGAGATCCTTTGGAGGTCTCTTAACGGGGTGACCTTCCAGAGTAATTGGGAACAAATACTAACTTAACGGATTGTAGTTAACATTATGAAGGTGGCACGTGTCAATACGCACGAAGGGTACATTTTGGTGAATGTCGACAAAGCGGTGCTCGTGGCGAAAAGGAGAACGGTGGAATAATCTGCGCTTGCTCAGGAGGTGATAAACGATGCAGTCCTGTGGCTCGCTTTGCATGACATTTACTATCTAAAAAAATTACAGGTGAGGACGGATCTTGCCAAGGCAACAAGATGCCGCTTCTCCACCAGTGCTGTGAGAAGATTGAGATGGCACGCATCTTAGAGAAGATTGAGATGGCATGCGTCTGAGGGAAGATTGAGATGGCATGCGTCTGAGGGAAGATTGAGATGGCACGGGGCTGAGAGAAGGTTGAGATGGCACGCGTCTGAGAGAAGATTGAGATTGCACGGGGCTGAGAGAAGATTGAGATGGCATGGGGCTGAGAAAAGATTGAGATTGCACGGGGCTTAGAGAAGGTTGAGATGGCACGGGGCTGAGAGAAGGTTGAGATGGCACGGGGCTTAGAGAAGGTTGAGATGGCACGAGGCTGAGATAAGGTTGAGATGGCACGGGGCTGAGAGGAGATTGAGATGGCACGGGGCTGAGAGAAGGTTGAGATGGCACGGGGCTGAGAGAAGGTTGAGATGGCACGGGGCTGAGAGAAGGTTGAGATGGCACAGGGCTGAGAGAAGGTTGAGATGGCACGCGTCTGAGAGAAGATTGAGATTGCACGGGGCTGAGAGAAGATTGAGATGGCATGGGGCTGAGAAAAGATTGAGATTGCACGGGGCTGAGAGAAGGTTGAGATGGCACGGGGCTTAGAGAAGGTTGAGATGGCACGAGGCTGAGAGAAGGTTGAGATGGCACGGGGCTGAGAGGAGATTGAGATGGCACGGGGCTGAGAGAAGGTTGAGATGGCACGGGGCTGAGAGAAGGTTGAGATGGCACGGGGCTGAGAGAAGGTTGAGATGGCACGGGGCTGAGAGAAGGTTGAGATGGCACGGGGCTGAGAGGAGATTGAGATGGCACGGGGCTGAGAGAAGGTTGAGATGGCACGGGGCTGAGAGAAGGTTGAGATGGCACGGGGCTGAGAGAAGGTTGAGATGGCACGGGGCTGAGAGGAGATTGAGATGGCACGGGGCTGAGAGAAGGTTGAGATGGCACGGGGCTGAGAGAAGGTTGAGATGGCACGGGGCTGAGAGAAGATTGAGATGGCACGGTGCTGAGAGAAGGTTGAGATGGCACGGGGCTGAGAGAAGGTTGAGATGGCACGGGGCTGAGAGAAGATTGAGATGGCATGGGGCTGAGAAAAGATTGAGATTGCACGGGGCTTAGAGAAGGTTGAGATGGCACGGGGCTGAGAGAAGGTTGAGATGGCACGGGGCTTAGAGAAGGTTGAGATGGCACGAGGCTGAGATAAGGTTGAGATGGCACGGGGCTGAGAGGAGATTGAGATGGCACGGGGCTGAGAGAAGGTTGAGATGGCACGGGGCTGAGAGAAGGTTGAGATGGCACGGGGCTGAGAGAAGGTTGAGATGGCACAGGGCTGAGAGAAGGTTGAGATGGCACGCGTCTGAGAGAAGATTGAGATTGCACGGGGCTGAGAGAAGATTGAGATGGCATGGGGCTGAGAAAAGATTGAGATTGCACGGGGCTGAGAGAAGGTTGAGATGGCACGGGGCTTAGAGAAGGTTGAGATGGCACGAGGCTGAGAGAAGGTTGAGATGGCACGGGGCTGAGAGGAGATTGAGATGGCACGGGGCTGAGAGAAGGTTGAGATGGCACGGGGCTGAGAGAAGGTTGAGATGGCACGGGGCTGAGAGAAGGTTGAGATGGCACGGGGCTGAGAGAAGGTTGAGATGGCACGGGGCTGAGAGGAGATTGAGATGGCACGGGGCTGAGAGAAGGTTGAGATGGCACGGGGCTGAGAGAAGGTTGAGATGGCACGGGGCTGAGAGAAGGTTGAGATGGCACGGGGCTGAGAGGAGATTGAGATGGCACGGGGCTGAGAGAAGGTTGAGATGGCACGGGGCTGAGAGAAGGTTGAGATGGCACGGGGCTGAGAGAAGATTGAGATGGCACGGTGCTGAGAGAAGGTTGAGATGGCACGGGGCTGAGAGAAGGTTGAGATGGCACGGGGCTGAGAGAAGATTGAGATGGCACGGGGCTGAGAGAATGTTGAGATGGCACGGGGCTGAGAGAAGATTGAGATGGCACGGGGCTGAGAGAAGGTTGAGATGGCACGGGGCTGAGAGAAGGTTGAGATGGCACGAGGCTGAGAGAAGGTTGAGATGGCACGGGGCTGAGAGAAGATTGAGATGGCACGGGGCTGAGAGAAGGTTGCGATGGCACGAGGCTGAGAGGTTGAGATGGCACGGGGCTGAGAGAAGATTGAGATGGCACGGGGCTGAGAGAAGGTTGAGATGGCACGGGGCTGAGAGAAGATTGAGATGGCACGGGGCTGAGAGAAGGTTGCGATGGCACGAGGCTGAGAGGTTGAGATGGCACGAGGCTGAGAGAAGATTGAGATGGCACGGGGCTGAGAGAAGATTGAGATGGCACGGGGCTGAGAGAAGGTCGAGATGGCACGAGGCTGAGAGAATGTTGAGATGGCACGGGGCTGAGAGAAGGTTGAGATGGCACGAGGCTGAGAGAAGGTTGAGATGGCACGGGGCTGAGAGAAGATTGAGATGGCACGGGGCTGAGAGAAGATTGAGATGGCACGGGGCTGAGAGAAGGTTGAGATGGCACGGGGCTGAGAGAAGGTTGAGATGGCACGAGGCTGAGAGAAGGTTGAGATGGCACAGGGCTGAGAGAAGATTGAGATGGCACGGGGCTGAGAGAAGATTGAGATGGCACGGGGCTGAGAGAAGGTTGAGATGGCACGGGGCTGAGAGAAGGTTGAGATGGCACGGGGCTGAGAGAAGGTTGAGATGGCACGGGGCTGAGAGAAGGTTGCGATGGCACGAGGCTGAGAGGTTGAGATGGCACGGGGCTGAGAGAAGGTTGAGATGGCACGAGGCTGAGAGAATGTTGAGATGGCACGGAGCATAAAGAAGGTTGACATGGCACAGGGCTGAGAGAAGATTGAGATGGCATGGGGCTGAGAGAAGGTTGAGATGGCACGAGGCTGAGAGAAGGTTGAGATGGCACGGGGCTGAGAGAAGGTTGAGATGGCACGGGGCTGAGAGAAGGTTGAGATGGCACGGGGCTGAGAGAAGGTTGAGATGGCACGGGGCATAAAGAAGGTTGACATGGCACGGGGCTGAGAGAAGATTGAGATGGCACGGGGCTGAGAGAAGGTTGAGATGGCACGACGCTGAGAGAATGTTGAGATGGCACGGGGCTGAGAGAAGGTTGAGATGGCACGGGGCATAAAGAAGATTGAGATGGCACGGGGCTGAGAGAAGATTGAGATGGCACGGGGCTGAGAGAATGTTGAGATGGCACGAGGCTGAGAGAAGGTTGAGATGGCACGAGGCTGAGAGAAGGTTGAGATGGCACGGGGCTGAGAGAAGATTTAGATTGCACGGGGCTGAGAGAAGGTTGAGATGGCACGGGGCTGAGAGAAGGTTGAGATGGCACGGGGCGAGGATGGGGTTCTGTCCCTTCCCCCGTGTGGCTGCGGCGAGACCGCCCCCAGCCGGCCATCAGCTGTCACTGCGACCGGGAGAGCTGGGACGGGCGGCGCGTGGTGGCGCCATGTCCTAAACAATTATATATATTTTTAACTAATATATTTTAAACTATTATATATTTTTAAACTATTATATATTTTTTAGTGTTATATGTGTTTACATATTTTTATAATTTGACCAGGTAAGGCCCACTGAGCTATGTAGCTCTTTTTTCAGACGCGACCTGGCCACGTGATATTGCTCAACGAAGTCGCTTATCGTCATCATGTGCAAATTTACAGCAGCCAAATAAACCCTCAACGCGTGATGTTGATTCCAAATGCGGAGGGGAAGAAACCGAAGGTCCTGCAGAAAAAATCCACTCGACAAAGGGGGGAGAGAGAGGGAGACCTGCAATCTCCAAATATATGGGCGTCAGGATCGGGATCGAACCCACAACTTACTGTATACCACGTGAGCTAGTTAACATCTCACCACCGCGAGACCTGTGCCGTGAACATCGGTTTGGTTCCAGAAACAGGGGCATTACTCACCCTGTAGATTTATGACATACCTAGTGTTGAAAGTTCAGTCGCAAATGTCGTAATTGTAACTGGCGTGGCTTTAACCTGCAAGCAATAGCTGCGGTGCATGTTAAACATATCAGCTGTGCGCCGGGATCTTTGGGGCCGTCCATAAATGACGTCACGCACCTAGGGGGGGGAGGGGGGGTCAGACATTTGTGACGATGTGTGACGAGGGGGGGGAGGTTGAGAAATGTGACGTCACATCAAAATGCGCAACTTTAAATAAATATAGGCAACACGTTCTACTTAATTAAATAGACTTTTAAATAAATGTTTTCTCCTACAACATCAGAGTGCAGCGGCACATTAAATACGCACTACAATGACAATAGTTTAAAGCGATTTGAAGCATATTTTATTCTTTTTTTGGGGGGGGGGCAGAGCTTTGTGACGTCATATTTGAGGGGGGGGGTCTGACTTTTTGTGACGTCGTGTGACGAGGGGGGGGGGTGTTTAAAAATCGTCCAAAATCGCGTGACGTCATTTATGGACGGCCCCTTTGCTGTGGTGCAAAGCGCTCAGCCGTAGTGCAAAAACGTGAACACAAAAAAACCCACTCATCTTCGTGCATTATACAAAACCAGCAAACGGCTCCTGAGCAATGCACGGTGGTCATCGTTGGTCTTCGGTCACCATCAATAACATTTGGGCGAACGTGACCGTCTGATGGGCAGCAGAGAGAGAGAGTCAGACAAGGGGTAAGGCCAGAGAGGAGTTGTTGCTCTTTCTCTGCGTTCTTTGCGTGGTATAAACACAGAGTAGTGCCCTGCATGTGAAGCAAGGAGAGAGATGCGGATCCAGAGCAGAGCAAAGCCGCTTTACAGAAATCCCACTGCAAATAGGACTCATCCTGATCAGTGGAGCATTGGTGGTCACCTCTGAGAGTGACCCTGGGACATTAGTTTAACACCTCGTAGTAGTAGTAGGAGGCTTTCGCGATCAATGTTATCCATAATAGAGGTTTTTTGGGTTTAGATCGCGTAAATATTAACTTGTTAAACCTGCCACCACCAGACACAGCCAATTATAATCAAGGGTTGTCACGTAAACAAAACGTGACAATTCGGCACGAGTACAGCAACACCGGGGTGTTGGAGGGTAAATCCACAACATTTACAATTCGGGTACGACGTTTTGCCAGCAATTACAACCAGCCTCATCAGGCGACAGCCAGAGCTGTGGAGAAACCCTCATGCTTCGGTCCTACGTGGAAGCATAAATGTGATGTCACCTGTAAGCCGCCCTCTGGCCTTCGGACCTGATTGGCTCACAATTTATCCCCTCTATTTAACACCGAAACAGGAGGATTTCTCCACAACTCTTACTGTCGCCTGGGACAGCAGTTCAAAGCCCCCATTGCTTTATAATGACAAATCTGTTGGTCGCGAAAGCCTACGTGTTAAATTGGGCTGACGTCCGTTCACAATCCAATCACTGCATGTTGACTTTCCTCAAAGGGGAATTCATTTTTATTGACCCCGGAGAGATGACGGGCTGAGTCGCCCAACGACTTAGGACTTTAAATCGGAAGCGTTTGACTGTGAGCCCCAACGCTCGACGTCTGGCAAAGAAAAAAAACACAAAACACTGCCGAGCTGCAGCGTATACAAAGCCCTCTGGCACGTGTCCGTGACCTGTAGTGCAAGATCCCATGGGCTCCCGGTTGCCGAACGAATACATTCTAAGGGTCGCACTCATTATACACAAAGTGCTTGCCACAAATGAACCTCAATGCCTTGCTGATCTCGTCATGGAACATAAACCATCATCACACGAACTCCGGTCATCCTCGCAGCAGCGGCTTTTGGCGAGCCATCGAAAAACCACGGTCACCGCATCGCGCGAATCCAGGTGCGCTTCTGCGGCCTTCTCGAGCGCTCTTGCTTACGATATTAGGAGGCCATTGGAGCTATGCGCTTTTAAATTTAGATGAAAAATGAATTTCTTTAGAACTCAATCTTGATTTCAAAACAGTCTGCCTCAGCAGCAGCAGCAGGCCACGCTTTCCCACCTGATGACGGACGCTTGTGTTGTGCCCGAAACGTCGTGATTGATTTTATTTTATACCCACGTGACTTTGCCGAAAGAACCAGAGTATTCTTTAGAACTGTTTTTTGTGTTTAGTTTGTTGTCTTTCCCCCGCACCTCCGATTAGCACGGTTCGCAACGGACGGTACGAAAGAAGTTCAACATATGTACATAAGAGAGGCATCCAGTGAATGATTGAGTGGAAACATATATTCAGTCCAATGTAGGATTGAGCTTCGGTCAGCAAGTATTATGATTGTGGGCTCGCGTGTCCTTGCGTGCGTAGAATAAACCTTGCTCGCACATTTCTCCTGCACGCTCTAATTCTTTGGGTTCGGTGTTTCTTGACAGTGGCCTGGGAGAAACATGCTTGAGACTGAGGTCGTAATTATAATAAATATGCTCAAAATGTCCCCCCCAATACATTGCTATAAAATAGATTTCTGTGTATATGATTGTGGTTATGGTTGTACTTTATTAATCCCTAATCTCTGCCATTACATACAATGAAACAAGAAAAGGTAAAAAAAGAAAAAACAGAGCAATGTAATACAATATACACTATTAGACATTGTAAAAAAAAAAGTCTATCCCATGTGTTCGTGAATTTTTTAAAATTTTAGGCAGGAAATTCGTTTTCAAATTTATTTATTTTTTCTGGGGGGGGGGACCCCCCAGACCCCCTGGAAGATTTGGTCCCCCCCCCCAATGTTGACTCCATGGCTACGGCCTTGTTTGAGACACTCAATCATTTTTATTTTTGCTAAATTATATGCTAATTCCTTTGTCAAGGCGCTTTGTTCCTCTCACACAGCTTAAAGGCCGTGATCTGAACGTGGCTCTTTCACTCCAGCGCGGTCCTACCAGACAGTCTCGCCCCTTCACCTGATGAAGGCCGCTTGTGTTGTGGCCGAAACGTCGTGAGAATATTATTGTGTTATTTTATTTTATCAATTTATTATTTTATTCTCATTCTACGTGACTTTACCGAAAGAACCAAAGAAGACACTCAATCATGAATGCCGAGTAGACACTGGGCCTGGAGTCTGGTGTGGCACTGAACCCTCGCCCACAGAACTGTGCCTTGTCATGGGATGACTGCGGTACCAGTGAAGTGTACTCTGTAGTACACGCAGATGTGCAACAACCCCATTCTTCTACTCGTGGGCTGCCACCACCACCACCGCCGCCGCTAGACCACTGCGTAGAACTGGATTGCTGTTGCACGAAAGAAACATAAATCTAGGTAACGTTTCAGGCAACACACCTTCTCAGCAGGGCGTCTTAATTCAAGGAGGAGGATTCCTGCCCGTGCCGTTGTTGAGTTCTCGGCGTGCGCGATCGTCTGCCGATGGAGGTGCCGAGGTGACGTTCGTCGTCCGGGATTTGGGCTGCACCGCGGTCGGTGCAGGATGAAGCTAAGTGCGGGGCCTGTAGCATATGATGTAAATATTAAAACACTAAATTTTTAACAGCCAGATAATACGACAAATCGCTAACCTTAAACACCCAGTCGTTCGTGAAAGTTGAAGGCGGTATAGTACTATAGTAATAGAGCAAGTGCAGAATCACTGAACCGTAATTTATAGCTTGAAAGCATTTAGCGCGGTGACCTTGAAAGTGCGGGGCCCGTGGCTGCTACTACCACACGTGTAGCAGCTACTACTACTACACGTGTGGCTACTGCTACTACTACATGTAGCTACTACTACTACACGTGTGGCTACTGCTACTACTACATGTAGCTACTACTACTACACGTGTGGCTACTGCTACTACTACATGTAGCTACTACTACCACACGTGTGGCTGCTACTTCTACTACACGTGTGGCTGCTAATACCACACGTGTGGCTGCTACTTCTACTACACGTGTGGCTGCTAATACCACACGTGTGGCTACTACTACTACACGTGTAGCTACTATTACTACACGTGTAGCTACTACTACTGCTCCCACACATGTGGCTACTGCTACTAGACGTGTAGCTACTACTACTACACGTGTGGCTACTACTACTACACGTGTGGCTACTACTACTACACGTGTGGCTACTTCTACTACACGTGTGGCTACTACTACTACACGTGTGGCTACTACTACTACACGTGTGGCTGCTAATACCACACGTGTGGCTACTACTACACGTGTGGCTACAACTACTACACACATGTAGCAACTACTACACATGTGTAGCTACTACTACCACACGTGTGGCTACTACTACTACACGTGTGGCTACTACTATCACACGTGTGGCTACTACTACTACACATGTGTAGCTACTACTACCACACGTGTAGCTACTACTATCACACGTGTGGCTGCTGAAACCACACGTGTAGCTACTACTACTGCTCCCACACATGTAGCTACTGCTACACGTGTAGATACTACTACTACGCGTGTAGCTACTACTACTACACGTGTAGCTACTACTACTACACGTGTAGCTACTACTACTACACGTGTAGCTACTACTACTACACGTGTAGCTACTACTACTACTACACGTGTAGCTACTACTACTACACGTGTAGCTACTACTACTACACGTGTAGCTACTACTACTACACGTGTAGCTACTACTACTACACGTGTAGCTACTACTACTACACGTGTAGCTACTACTACTACTACACGTGTAGCTACTACTACTACACGTGTAGCTACTACTACTACACGTGTAGCTACTACTACTACACGTGTAGCTACTACTACTACACGTGTAGCTACTACTACTACACGTGTAGCTACTTGTGCCACTGCGACAATCCGGCGCTGACTGCACTGTGGTTGCCTCTTCCATGGTTGTTGGTGCCGGCTCGCCCATGGATTTGCTCCTCGGGGGGAGCTGCAAGCTCACGAGGGCCTCACTCAACCGGCGGGTTAATTATTTGTTTCCCGTTAAAGGGTAAACATGGTATTCTTTGAAATTCGCTGACATTTCTCTGTTTGCGAGCATTCCCCCTTCTCTCTCTCCCCTCAACGTAAACAGAGAGAATGGAATCCGCTGCGTGATTAAACATTCCGCTGGTAAACACAACTGGCGAAGCAACCATGTTCTGTTTTCACTTGCGGAAGAATGCAATTATCTTAAATGGCCATTCTCCACATTTTTATTTCCATGACATTTTTATGGATTTCCATCAATTAAATGGAAAGCCAATTTTCCACCGGTGCACTGGCCAGGCTGTATTTTGTCACTGCTGTTTGCAAACGTGGATTTGCGTCTGTGCTCGCAATGTTGACAGAACTGGGGGGTGGGCAGCTACATTCCTCCTGAGTTTGTTGAGGTTGCACCTGCTCCGAAATGGGTCGCGCTAATCCGGTTCCCAAGCTGACATAGGGTGGCATCTGGCCTTGCTGTGTCAGGACACAATGGCTGAGGATCTCTCTCTCTCTCTTTCTCGTGGCTTTTAGCACCATCACTAGCTTTGTGCATCGCTTGTCATCTCTGCCAGCAGCCACAAGGCCTTCCACTGTGTGCGTAATGGTGCAGCAGCAGCCTTTATTTAACCAGGAGATTAACTGAACCCATTGAAAAGCATGGCACGACGTTGCTTATATTTTTTGCACGGGCAAAAGCCTGTAAGGTTATATTAAGTGCAAGTTTAAGAACACAATCGTTGATAAAACATGAACATGAATGGAGATTAAATGTAAAGGTATATTACACGTGAGTATAACAAGTTAAATTGCACTTGAAGTTATAATTATATCAAGAATGTGATGTGACCATCGGAAGGGAGAATGACGAGACCCGCTTGGAGAGGGAATGGGGAGACAATTGTGGAAAATCTCATCGATGGCGACGATCCGGCTTCAGTCGGAAAACAAAACACACACACACACATCGTTAACACACACACATCGTTAACACACACACACATCGTTAACACACACGGATCATTCACACACACATCACGCACACACAGATCACACACAGATCACTCACACACACACATATCGTTAACACACACAGATCATTCACACACATATCATTCACACACACAGATCCTTCACACACACACATATCGTTAACACACACAGATCATTCACACACAGATCACTCACACACCCAGATCATTCACACACACACAGATCATTCACACACACACAGATCCTTCACACACACACACAGATCACACATACATATCATTCACACACACAGATCATTCACACACACAACAACAACAACAACCGCCATTCGCCACTAAGTGGCGGTGACGTCACCACGACGCTTGTGCCAGGCTATGTGCACCCTGAGGCCACGTGAAGTGTCGAACGCCCGCTGGCAGGAGGTCACGGGGCAGACCCAGGTGCCACGGGTCGACTGACTGAGATGACTGGCTGATGCACCACCTGTGCCCCCTACTGTGCCAACCTGCTGTGCTTTAGCCACCCGGCGCTCCGCTCGCTGTTGTGAGCGTCGCTCCTCCGCCCTCCGTTGTTGTTGGAGGGCGACTGCCTCCAACTGCCCAGTAGCATCCTTCACGAGCCTCCTCCACAGAGGCCGATCTTGACACCGCTGGTACCAGTCATCGGCAAGTCCACTCAGCTCCACGTCCTCCTGTACCACATCACTCCATCTCTTCTCTAGCCCGTGCCGCGCCCGCTTAGCCCCCTCAATCCGGCCAAACAAAAGCTGTTTCGGCATGCGGTGGCTGGGCATGCGGGCTACATGACCCAGCCATCGCAGCCTTGCCTGCCGGAGGAGCTCACCGATGGGACCCTGCCCAGATCTTTCAAGGATTTGTGAGCTCCTCACACAATCCAGTCTGGTTAAACCCAGGATGGATCGTAGGCAGGCCAGCCTAAATGTTTCTAACCGGCGAAGATGTTCCATTAGGGGGGTCCACGTTTCGCAAGCGTAGAGAAGGGAGGGAATGACCGTGGCCGAGAAGACCTGAAGCTTAGTGCGGAGCGACAGACCAGGTAGCTTCCACACAGCGTTACGCAACCGATGAAAAGATATTGCCGCTCGACTGATTCGGAGTGAGACCTCTGCTGTTAAACTGGAGCCAGTCATAAGCACACTGCCCAGGTATGGGAAACTCTCCACTCTCTCCACAACTGCCCCATCACCGATTGGGAGTTGTGGGGGTGGAGTGTCCGATGGTACAAAATACCCAGGCAGGTGCTTAGTTTTGGTGGGGCTGATGGTAAGGCCCCACCTCTTAGTGGCACGCTCCAGTCTCAGCAGCAGCGTCTCCAACTCCTCCTCTGACTGAGCAGCTATTACCAAGTCATCAGCATACATAACGTGGTTGAGCAATAGGGAGCCATCCCTTGACCGCACCCGGGCATCGATTAGCCTCCCATTATATCTGTACCATATGGAGATTCCCCCGGTACAGCTATTGAAGGCTTCACGAACTACGTGGTCAAAATAGATGTTAAATAATGTGGGAGCCAGAGGACATCCCTGTCGCACCCCAAGGTGTACAGGGAATGGCTCTGACTCCCGGCCACGTAGTTTTACCCGGGCCCGCTCACCATCATGAAGGTCCTTAATGATCGTGAGCAGAGGGTCAGGTACTCCAAAAGCACGAAGAACGACCCAGAGCCCAGGCCTACTGATGGTATCATAGGCCTTGACCAGGTCAATAAAGCAGAGATGTAGGTCTTGTTGGAATTCCCTACACCTCTGCTGTAGCAGACGGACAGAAAATATGGCATCTGTGCAGGACCGCCCTTTCCTGAAACCGCATTGGGGCTCCGCAAGCCTCTCCTCAGCGTGCCTGGCAAGGCGATGCTGAATAATCCTTGCCAGGACCTTTCCCGGCACACTGAGGAGTGAGATGCCCCTGTAGTTGTTACAGTCTGTGCGGTCCCCCTTCTTAAAAAGGGGGACCACCAGGGCATCCTTCCAATCCTGCGGAACCCGTCCAGTGGTCCAGACTGTTGTTATGATGTCATATAGGGCAGTCTGTGCACAAACGCCACCCTCCCTCAGCATTTCGCTTGGGAGATCATCTCTGCCCGCTGCCTTTCCTGGTCTCAGACTCCGGATCGCCTTCAATACTTCCTCAGCAGATGGCACCTCAGCCAGCCACTCACAGGGGGTGACTTCATCCAATATTTGAGGCACCGCAGCCTCAGCAGGGTCATCCTCACTTTGTGCCACGATGTTTTCCTGGCTGAGGGATTTTCCCTCCCCCAGGACCTCACAGAAATGCTCAGCAAATCTGCGAACCTGTTCCTGGGGGTCGGAAATTGGATCACCGTTTTTTCCCCTAATGATGGTAATAGGTGTGGCGCTGCAGGTTACTTTTTTGATGGAGTTAAATAGAGATTTGTGATCACGGGCCACTGAAGCAGACTCCATCTCCTCAGCAACCCGCGACCACCACCCATCCTTGCAGCGCCTCACGGCTCTCCGAACCTCCGAGCGAAGGCTGCGGTAAGCCTCCTCATTCTCTGACGTGGGATTCTGTAGCCGATGACAGTGGGCCTGTCGCTTTTTCTCAACCATCGTGAACAACTCCTCTGTCATCCAGGGTGTCTGGGGAGGTCTGGACCGCGTACCCAAAGCAGCCATTGCAGCTGCATGAGTCACAGTCCTAAACCTCGCCCATTTACCCTCGACATCAGGAGGAGTCGGGGACGATGCCAATCCCAGCCGCAAGCGATGATGAAATTCTCGCTTGCAACTTTCATCAGATAACTGAGACCAGGCCACTTTAGGTTGGAATGGGGTCCTAGGTGTACACCCACCACTGGAGTGGAAGAATGGCAGGCGCATCTTACAGATGACTAGTCGATGGTCAGAGGGAAGATCAGCTCCACGGTAGGTCCTGGTGTCAAGGACATGGGCTCGCATTCGCTGGTCCGTCACTATGTAGTCCAGCAGATGTTCTTGCTTGGACCCGGCATGCATCCATGATGTTGTGTGGATGCGCCAATGCCGGAACAGCGTGTTGGTAATTACAAGCCCATGGGCTGCACAAAAATCTAGCAGCCTCCTACCGTTGTTATTGAGCTGATCTGGCCCATGCCCTCCAATCACTCCAGACCAGGTGCCAGTATCATGACCAACTCGGGCATTGAAGTCACCCAACATGATGACTCTATCCCGAGGGGCCACTTTAGCCAGCACCTGTGACAGGAGGTCATAGAAGGCATCTGACTCATCGGCTTTGCCTGCATCCCTCCACGGATGTTCATCTTCGGTGGGGGCATAAGTAACCACGACCACCATTCCTCGCCTCCGGTTGATGGGAAGGCGAGCCCAAAGTAGCCTGGGGCTTACAGCTTCCCACACCTCACCGCCACGCTCCCACGCCCCCTTCATTCTTTTGTTCAAAAGAAGACCCACACCCTGTTGTTTGGCAGTCTGCTGCCCCGAGTAGAGGACTGTCCACCCCTCATGGTGGCAGGAGCCAGAGCCGGTCCACCGGACCTCCTGAATGCCGCATAGATCCAGGCGGTACCGGTCCAGCTCCCGACAGAGGAGTGGCAGCCTCTCCTCTGCAGTGAGCGTTCGAACATTCCACGTGGCCACCCGTAGTGGCTTTTCGTTGTTTCTGGAGTAGCCCCGAGGGTAGGTATTCAATCTCCTGGCTCCGCCAATTGGGGTTTGGCCAGGAGACGTCATAGACGCCTGGCCCCCCGGGGCCTCCGGCACAAGCTTAGTTGTTACATATTTCAGTTTAATTCGTAGTTTCGTGGTAATTAATTGAAGGTGGAGGGGTTACCAGCCCCTCGCACCCGTCCAGAGCCCCCGTTTAGCCCCTGTGGTGGACACATATGCCATGAGGGGAGGAGCCAATCAAAATTGGATCTCCCCCCACAGCGCTGTCCACGACAGAGTTGCCCGTCCGGCACCGCGAGGAGGTAGGGGGAAGGCTACTTGTGTTGTGGCCGAAACGTCGTGAGAATTTTATTGTCTTATTTTGCTTTATTGTTTTATTCTCATTCTACGTGACTTTACCGAAAGAACCAATAAGATCTTAACACAGCTGTTTTGTTGCCAGAAAAAAAGGGGAAAACCTCTTCTCATGTTTTGGTACTGGCAAAGGGGAGGGTCCATGACACACACACTCTTACTTTAGTCTCAAATCGTTATTGGCATCCTGATGGCTGTTTTCGCATTTCACATACTGCAGTGCATCGCGCATAAAGGGCCATGTTATGGTTGGTGACATAGTCAACCAGTCAAATGAGGCTGGCGCAGGCGTCAGAAACCCGCAGCTCTGTGAGGACTGCTTCGTGGCGCTCTTCACGTCCACTGCGGCTCTTGAAATGTTTATTTTACCGAATTACCGTGCAAGTACTGTTTACCATGGAAGTCCAGTTCGCTATGGGTATACAGTTCACCATGGACGTCCAGTTGACCATGGAAGCCCAGTTAACCATGAAGTCCAGTTTACTATGGGAGTCCAGTTCACCATGGAAGTACAGTTTACCATGGGAGTCCAGTTGACCAGTGAAGTTCAGTTCACCATGGGAGTCCAGTTGACCAGTGAAGTTCAGTTCACCATGGGAGTCCAGTTCACCATGGGAGTCCAGTTCACCATGGAAGTTCAATTCACCATGGATGTCCAGTTTACCATGGGAGTCCAGGGTCGGCAACGTGCGGCTCATTAAGGAGTGCTTCTTGACATTATTATTTATTAAGGACCATCGTCTCATATTCACCACAGTGCATTGCGGCTCTTGAACTATTGAGGTTTTTATTTTTTTTACTGAATTCCAAATTATTTTTTTTCCTCTTGTTATTTTAGTTGCCCACCCCTGGGTTGGCGTAATGAAAGGACGGATTGCATTCGATGTACGGTATATTTGATTGCCTTCGTTTGATTTTCTCGAATAAGCCAGCCGAGACAGCAGCCCTGGGACGTACATTCCATTTTGCACTTTAATTGTGCAAAAGTTTTGTCTGTCAAGGTTTTTCAAAAGGCCACGTGGTAACGAGTCGTCAAGCGTACTGCGAGCCTCCCGAGATGAAAGTGCATTCATCAAGCTAATGGTCACTAGCGCTAATGCCATTGAATGCGGTAATGTGACGTCTCCCCAGCCTAGTACCATAGATCTCGACCTAATAATGATGACACTTGCCTAGCATCAAGGTATAAGCCCCAGAGGTACATTTGTTAGCCATCATAGCAAGTCCGCTACAAGTTATTCCACGTGTATAATTATGAAGGTGCCACTGAAAGAAAACGTCTAGTTAGCGAGCTTACACAGTTACGTTGGTCTGCTGTGATAAATAACTATAAAGTAGTTAGCTAGCTAGCTACCTATGGGCAGGCATCATTAGTAGTCATGAACAACATCTCTTTCCCTAGCTTACACAGTAACGTTGGTCTGCTGTGGTAAATAACTATAAAGTAGTTAGCTAGCTAGCTATGGGCAGGGAGCATTAGTAGTCATGAACAACATATTTTTCCCTGTGATGGATACTCTCTCTCTAAATCCGTGGCCAGATCTGTACAGAACGTACATCAAAAGCATGCTGTGTCAGCACAAGCGGTGCCCACTTTTACAACACAGCGCGTCGTTAATCGGAGCCTACATTCCCATAGACAGTACACACAGTAGAGACATCACTTGCCGATGTGTTTTTGCTTTTCTCAGCCATATTTAACAGGGTTTAATTGTGTCTTAGCAATCATTGGAAGGATTTGATAAACCATTTCGGGTCTTAATTGATTGTTCACGCTCACGGTGGCTTTCAGACCGTATCCATTATTTTCGTCTCCCCCCTCCTCTTTTCCGAACATAGATGGACTCGTCCATCTGAATAACTGTCAAATCGCTCTCTGTGGTGCTAACGTTAAAAAAGCCACTTTTTCATTTTTTTCTTGCTGTGGTGTTCACACTTGATGAAGATTGCTTGTGTTGCAGTCGAAACGTCGTGAGAATATTAATGTTTTATATTTTTATTATTTTATTGTTTCCCTTCTACGTGACTTTACCGGAAGAACCAAGAATATAGGGTTTAATAGGTTGATATCGACAAAAAATACACATTAGAATAACAAAAGTTCCACGTCAAGTCACGTCGGAAAACCAGAGCCACTCCATTCAAATGTGTTCGGACTCATGTCGTAAGCAAGGATGGCACTGCGGTGCGAAATTACGGAACGGTATTTTTTTTTAATTAAGTACGGTACAATATTACGGTACGATATTTTTTCGTCAGCTACGGTACAAAATAATTTGGTACAAAAGTACCGTATTATTTTTCCCGACAATTTTCGTACTCACGTGAATAATTAGTTAGAACCTAAGTTTCTTACATTTCCGATAATCATTCTACTCACGTGTCTTTAAAGGCAGCTATAATAATTCAACACATCAGTTATCAAAACAAACTAAATCGGTAGGCAATATTCTTTTATCGAAATGCCACTGATCGTTGCTAATGTATGAGAATTGTAATCGTTTTAATAAACATTTCGAAATTATACGATTTGGGGTTTAAATCCCTGGTGTCTCGTGAAAAGCAGAAACCATTCGTCCCATCAGCATGGCAAATGGGAGTGGATGAGGTAAGTAAAGTGTCGGTTTTACGGGTATATGTAATGGTGGGATAAAATCTAAATACCCCCACTAAACCCTTATAGCTGTGTTTAAAAATATGTTTTAATGATCCGGTAACATGAATAATTTTATTTATGGCACATTTTAGCCAACATTAAGTGCTCCGATACTTGCATTCTCTTAGTGCTGTTAACCTCTTGGTGTTCTCTGGTCTAACATTGGTGAGACACGGCCACAAAGAAGGCTGTCTCTGGCGCAGGCCAATAAGTTCCAATAAATATGATGAAGTTTCAAAGACAATGCATATATTTTCAGAGCATGTTTGTTTGCATGTTTTTCCACAAGTACTGTGTGGTTAATGCAGACTTGATGCCTTGCAAACATTATTTATTTGGTGTTTGAACATCTTAACACCTGTTCTAATGCTAGAAAGGTGAAAATCTACTCTTATTTTTTCATCTTTTTTGATACTGTCAAAAGGTCCAAATGATATAACTGCTCCACCCGAGCGATACATGCTCTGACACTTGCATTGTCTTTGTACTGTTCGGCTTTTGGCGTTCTCTGGTCTGACACTGGTGGGGCAAGGCCTTAAAAAAGGTTGTCTCTGGTGCAGGCCAATCAGTTTCGAACACAATAAGTATATTGTCAGATCATGTTTGTTTGAATGTTTTTTCCCCACAATTACGTGTTATTAATACAGACTTGATACCTTCCAAAAGGTGTTTGAACACCTGTTTTATATTGCCAGAAAAGGGTAAAACCTATTCTGACGTTTCCATCACGACTCATTTTGTATTCCTGGTGTCTAGAGAGAGAGGAGTAGTGAATGCGTTTCATCACCAGGGGAAGGGGGGGGGGCTGGGTGGTCCGGTGGAAATGTTTGCATTGGCCGAGTGATTGGCGTTAACCAAACAAGTTTGGTTAACGTTGCCCTCGGGGGGGATCTGGGCCTCGCTGTTTATTCGGCCGATTGTGGTCACATCGGAGAGCAAGGGCTGCTCCTCTTCCAGCTCAGCGGAGTCGCAGGCTGCACCGTGAGGTACAGCACCCAGAGCCGCTCACGATCGCGTTCGCTGTGGGGCTGAGACGTTCTTTGAGAATTCACCCATTTGGAGGGACTGCGGACAGACAGCTCACAGCGTTTAACACGTGTCGGCTTTCGCGAAACAGGAGGGATTCTCCACGAATTCTGGCTGTCGCCTGATGATGCTGGTTGTTGTAATTACCGGCGCAATATCACGGTTCTCGAATTGTAAATGTTGTGTGTTACTCTCCAACACACCGGTGTGCTGAACTAGTAACACATTGGCACGTTCTGTTTAGGTGACAGGCCTTACTGGGTGGTGGTGGGTTCAACGACGCATTTATATTTACGCGATCGAACCCAAAATAAAACCTCTCCTATGGAGCTTATGTAACTCTTCAATAAAAATATCGCACCCGGGTCGCAACGTAAAGAGGACTCGGAAAAACATTTCGATAATGCAAATCCTAAAAGCATGTCGAGCAATAGTATTGCTATGCGTTATCGTGCCGACTCGAGCGCCGTGCTTGATTATCTCGCGAGCAGGGGAGGCCCGTCCATACAGGCGAACTATAGGCGGTCGCCGAGGGCGCCAATTAGGTGGGGCGCCAAATTCGGAGGAAGTAGATACACAAATAAAATAATTACCAAGATGTCATTATTGAAATTCTCGCGCGCGTACAAAAGGACTATTCATTAGAATTCATTTCGATTTAAAGCTTTCGTGACTGCAGGGATTCATATTCTTGGTTCTTTCGGTAAAGTCACCACGTAGAAGAGAAATAATAAAATAATACAAACAAAACAATAAAAATAGAATATTATTCATTTCTTAACATTTCTGAGAATGTATTGGTTGGACAGAGGGACGGACGGACGGACAATCCGAATAATCATGCCTCTGTTGAGAAAATATATACTGACTAAAAAGTAAGGAAAAATAGGAGCAAAATGTTTCCCAGTTTACCAAAAAAGCCTCAGCCTAGATCTGCCCTTGGGGTTTGCCGGTTGGGGCGCCGATTGCGTGGTTCGCCTCGGGCATCAGATGTTGGCAGCTAGCCTAGGGCCGCCCCTGCTTGTACATGTTTGTACAGGAGTTCATATATCTCGCTGGTAAAGACTGATGCTAGTGCTCAGCAGAGTCACTGATGGTTGAAATTCATAAACATTCTCTTACAGAGAGTTTGAGCTTTTAATGTTTACTAAAATAAAATGTTTCGTTTAAAAGTTGACCTCGGCATTCAGGGCCACGTGAATTGAATTCAGAATGCCATATTTTTACATTTGAGCACAGAACGTCGTTGATGGAGGTTTGTCCTGTGGGTGCATCCTGACCGGGTGTGAAGTATTCATAAGCTCAACAGGGCGCCACTCTGGCGAGATGTTGACTACCTCGCCTGGTATACAGGAGGTCGTGGGTTAAATCCCGACCCTGACGCCTGCTGCTGCTGTTGTATATTTGCAGTGTGCATGTCACTCTCCCCCTGGTCGCGTTGGTTTTTTCTCCGGGTCCTCCGGTTTTCCCCTCGACATTTAGAAACACGCGTTCAGAGTATTTGGCCGCTGCTTATAAACTTCCACGTGAAAAGCCAACTTCGTTGAGCTATCATTCGTGATAGCAAGGTCGCTTCTGAAAAAGAGCTACCGTAGCTCAGTGGGCCTTACCTGGGAAAATAAAAAAAGTGTATTTTCAATGTTTAAAAAAAATTAGTTTAAGCGGAGCTCCCGCAAGAGGGGACGTTTGCCCACAAGGTCCACTCTCCACCACCGGCCGTGTCGGGAGAAACATGGCGAGCACATTGACCAAAAACCTTAAACTTTCAAGCAAAGCAACAGGGTACAATGCGTTATTTACACGTTGTCTCCAGGCAATCGCATCACAATGTTACACAAAACAGTGGGACATGCCCATCTCGGTTAACAATTAGGCACGGGCTGTATATATATCCGCTGTGCTGTATTCATGAACATAGACAAGACAAGGAGGTCGCAGGCAGGCGGAGGAAACGAGGAAGACCTTGAGCCTTGAGAATTCTCACCGACGCAGGCAGCAGCGGAAGAGCGACCTCCCAGTGAGTGCAGGTTGCCTGGAGGCTTTTACAGAAGGCCTTGGTTGTCCTTCCCCCGCGCCTCCGATTAGCACGGTTGGCTACGTACGGCGCGCAAGAAGTTCAACATGCATACTGTACACACTTGTTTGGTGGAGTGGATAGAACCTCGGCAGGGGGAGTAGAGGGAGATGATAGGCAGGCGCCAGTCCTTGGAGGATCTTGAAGACTGAGATCAATCTTTGACTGTTGGAGTGATGTGCTCGTGCGTACGGGTGCGGATGACGGGTGTGGCGGTGACATTTTGGTCGTAGTGAGGAATTTTGGGAGGCCGTAGAGATTTGCGATGAAGGCAGTATAGCTCACAATTGCGCAATTGTGAGTGCCAATGAAATCAATCGACACACTCGACCGACCTCCGTGGTGAGTCGCAGCATCGAAACGGCTTTTTTCCAGGCCACTTCCGCAGTGCTGACCGTGTTACAAAGGGAACTCTGCTCCACAGGCGCGGAGATGCACAACGTGCAACAAACGCTGTCAGGACGGTGATGTCACAATGGAATGTGAGACGTCATCACAATGCCCTCGTGCAAGCCTCGTGGGTGGCCTTCGACCGTCTTGCCGTAGTGAGGGAATGATCGCGCTACGATGTGTGGTCGCATGCAGGGCACCCGCAGACATGACCGGCCAGCGGTCGCTGTCGCTGCTGCTGGTGCTGATCGCTGTGTCACGTGGACAGCATCTTCACACGGTAACCATGACGACTGCAGCGCAGGGCAGGCTCATCAACATGCTCTGATGCACCAGCGTCCCCTTTGAAACGAGGAGTTTGCGCAGATGTGGTAATCCAAATTGAAAGTCAAGTCTTGAGCATCATTTGGAATTTGGCCCTGCCATACTGCCAGGAATGTCTCTATTGCACATTTGTTAAGAACTGCTTTTTGTGTTTAGTTTGTTGTCCTTCCCCGCACCTGCAATTAGCACTATTGGTTATGTACGGTGCGAAAGAAGTTCAGCATTACATATTACCGTAGGGTTGTCAGTCTCATATGCTTCGTCTTTATAGGATGTTAACCATACCCATCGAACCCATCAGCAGTTATGCCATCCATTGGAGTTGTGGGTAATATATTACGTGCCCAGGTACATGCTACTTGTTCAGAGCAACTATATATATACTTTTTAGTTTAATATTCAGCTAAATGGCAGGGGGATGTAATACCTGCATTGAACATTAATACTGAAATGGCATAAATGCTGCAAAAAGCATATGCCATAGAACCAACACACATGGACATATTAGCAGAAACCCCATATCTCTGAATCGCCCTTGGGAAAACAGCCAAATTTAAGGAAATCTTTGTTTTTTTTTATTTTAGCAAAATTTCGGCATTAAGCTGGAAATTCCACAAAAGTTATTTAATAAAATTCATTAAAAAAAAATGTCGACCCATCTCCCCGAAAAACCTCACAGCCGATCAGTAGCTACGGAAGGTGCGCACCGATGTCTGCTACGTTCGCCACACACGTACGGAGCGAGCCAACCACCCCGGCGGACTCGCTCCAATCTGGGACACTCGCCACGCAACATGCACGGTGACGAGGAGGAGCGCGTGCGAGAATCTCTCCACCCTCCTCCACCACCGCCAAGGGTACCATGCGGTCGCGCTTTTCTGACGACGCTCAAGAATGGTCGCCGCCGACGCGTTTTTTGCCAACTCCGCGCGAAAGTGTCGCTGGCCCTGCGCGGTGGCGTAGCGACTAGCGCGCTGCTGCGCTAAGAACCCGGCGACTGCAGTTCGATTCCCGCTCACGGCAACACCAGTGACCATTATCTGAACCGGTCCTGAGCCTCCCGTAGGCCGGCTCGGCCTCAAATGAGTACCTGGCGCGGTGTGTAAACATCGCTGGCCACCCAACCCCCTCGTGTGCCGTGCCGGCCTTCATGGATTGCCGCTCGCTGACAGCACTCGCCCCCAACAGCCTCTTTAAGGCCGACACGGGGGATCTTTGTCTTTGTGCGCCGTGGAGGGAGGCGAGTGGGAGCCGGGGCCGTGCGACGACTCCGAGGTGCGGCGACTCCGCGAGCAGGTGACGGCGCTGGAGCGCGCGCTCGGAGAAGCGCACGCCCGCACGTACGCCCTGCTCCAGGAGCGCACCGCCAGGACGGCGCCACTACCACAGCCACCACGGTCGGCGCCCGCTTTCGGCTCCCAGGGGGAGTACGCCGGTGCGTACCGCCCGCCTGCCTGTCCGCCCGCCCGCCCGCCACCCCCCCCTCCTCCTCCACTGCGATCGTCACAGCGGCTTGGGAGTCAAAGCACCACGGATCATTTATTGTGCCCCCTCGAGTGAAGGGTGGCGGTGACTGCTTCACGCGCAGGTGACACTGTGCGTGCTGGTACCGTTGGCACAGTAGGGGGCACAGGAGGTGCATCAGCCAATCATCTCGGTCGTCTCAGTCAGTCGACCCGTGGCACCTGCTGGGTCTGCCCCGTGACCTCCTGCCAGCGGGCGTTCGACACTTCACGTGGCCTCAAGGTGCACGTGGCCTGGCACAAGCGTCGTGGTGACGTCACCGCCACTTCGTGGCTAATGGCGGTTGTTGTTGTTGTTGCTGGTACCATTGGCAAATTTGTAGAATTAGCTTGAATGAAAAAACAACTTCAGAAAATTCCACACGTGGGGACGTGTGCCCCTGTGCTCGGCCACGATTTTTTTTGGGTGAAGTTGTGAGAATGCCAAAGTGGTGCCACAGTCATCACGAGTGTGTGCGTTCAGAGTGAGGTCAAACACCCTCATGCCAAATCGCACGTAAACCTTGGCCCTCAGCCCCTCATACGTAGAAAGTGAAACACTCAAGACACAATAGTGCGATTGTGGTCATGCAACTCAAACTATGGACCATATTCTAAACCACTGTAGTCTGCGCTCCTTCAATGGAGGAGGAGGAACACCAAAATGACCTCGACATTGGCATCGAGCTCCTGCACGTATTCCTGCCGTACGCAAGAATAGAACCAGCAATGTAACAAAACGCGGAACAAACTTGACTGTACATTGTACTCAAGTGCTATTCAGTAGGAGCCCGGGACAGAGCACAAGCCGCGACGTAGCGAGGGGCGAGACAGAAACTCCGCTGACACAGGTCCCCAACGCTGTGCACCAGAGTTTAGAGAAGGGGGGAGATTGGGCTCGCTGCTTACCCCACCGAGTTGGGGACCCCGAGAGCGGGGAGCGCGTTGTGCTCTTATATGGGAAGGTGAAGGAAGAATAACTTAAGCAAGTGGAGGGAGCGGGGGGAAGAGGGGGGCAGGACTCGTAAGCTCTTTGAATAATCGTTGCAGCGCTTACTGAATGAGCCAGACAGGGCGTTGTTGTTGTCGTGGTGGTGGTGGTGACCACGGCCGAGAGCGCGAGGGACCCGTGCTTGCCGTGCCGCAGACTGCGCCGAGGCGTTCAACGCGGGCCGCGTGCGGAGCGGCTACTACCGCGTGCACCCACGCAGCGCGCCGGACGCCTTCACCGCTTACTGCGACATGTCCGACGGTGGCGGCTGGACCGTGCTCCAGCGTCGAACCGACGGCAGCGTGGACTTCAACAGGTGGCTCCCGGCGCGCTCACGCCAGGACGGGCACAGCGTAGAGACGCTGGCGCCGCGGATGGCGAGATGTTGACTCCCTCGCCGTGGTGTACAAGAGGTTGTGGGTTCGATCCCGACCCTGACGCCTGCTGTGTATTCGGAGTTTGCGTGTTCTCTGTCCCCGTGGCCGCGTGGATTTTTCTCCGGGTCCTCCGGTTTTTACCCTCCACATTTAGAATCAACGTCACGAGTTTTAGAGTATTTGTCTGCAATAAATGTCCACGTGATAAGCCACTTCGTTGGGGTATCATTTGTGGCCAGGTCGCTTCTGAAAAAGAGTGACATAGTTCAGTGGGGCCTTACCTGGTCATATAAAAAATATTATTTAGTTTTTTTAGTTTACTTTGTAGGAACCTAGAAGAGTAATCACATTTGAGCTTGCCACGCCAACTCGCCTCCTCCCTGGTTCCATGTAGGCAATAATAATAACGACCATGTCAAGGTCAAGAGGTCATCACTGAAAATGCCACCGAGGTAACAATGACAGTCATAATGATGAGAGCCAAAGTGTTCTCCATGGCCAATTGAGTGTTGATGTGCTGCATCATTAGCGGTGGAAATTCATCATGGCTATGGTGACAGCCAGCATCTACACAGGGAAGCGTATGTAATGTTATATATTTTTTTAAATATGACGCGAATCATAAGAACAGTTTTCAATCCGTTTTCGACTCACTGCCGGATGTTCTTTCCACACATTGTCCGCCATGGTGGTTGCCTGACTATACTTCACCACAAGGGTCAGTGTGGGTTGGTAAAGGGGGAGTCGAGCAGTAGTTCCAATATCACTCGACGCTGACGTTAGCCGTGACCGGGAATCGAACTCGGGTCACCGTTTTTTTTTTATCGCAGCGCGCTCAAAGTACGAGCCAAAGCCAGGGAGCGCGACCACTAAGTTCACATACTGTACCATGGTTACAGTGCGCATTCATGTTTCATCAGATACAAAGACAGTCACCGCATCGCGCGGAGCTTTCAGATGCGCTTCTGCGGCCGTCTCGAACGTTCTTCCTTCCGATATTCAGAAGCCACTGGAGCTGTTCACTTTAAAATATCGATTGATAACTCATTTGTTTGGAACTTCTGTTTGTATTTAGCTTGTTATCATTCCCCCCACACCTCCGATTAGCACGGCTGACTATGTACGGTGCGAAAAAAGTTAAACACATACGTACAACATGTATACTTAACCGATTCTGTTGCTTTTCATTGTAGAGCATGGAAGGAATACAAGGATGGATTTGGGAACTTCAAGGCTGACAACAGCGAATACTGGCTGGGCAATGAAAAAATACACCAACTCACCATTCAAGGTAGGTGATCACTTCAAGCACTGCTAGTGCCCTGCTGGTCACGTTATTCATTGTTCCCTGACGGATATATTGTTCACGAGCTTAAGAAGCCCTATAAATATCATATCTCACTGGCAGCTTGTGTCATGGGCATTGGACCAGGTCAACCCCACAGCTGTAGCATTATAGGAGCCATCGTTAGTTTTACAACGACCATCAAATATTAGGCACAGACTAATCTGACCCCAGATTACACCTGACTTTGTCTTGAACAAAGTCAGGTGTAAATAACAATTGTCACTTGTAACGTTTCACCCAATTTGATCCCAATTGAGTTTTCTTGATGTCGCGCCACGAAATGCAGGTTCCATTCCGAGCTCACATGGAGCGGTGTTAGAAAACGAACCGCGGCAGCGGATGTCAAAGAGCTACCTCTGAGATCTCTTTAAGTGACCTCGGAGAATGAAGTTTTTTTTTTAACATCACTTCCAAACCACCACCCCCCGTCAGACACGCCTCGACGCATGTCCTGCGAAGGCGTCCCCTCCAGGGGTCGGACAGAGGGAAGGGGTGAGCACGTGGACAGCGAGTGGCGGGGAAACTAGCCAGGACGAGGCCACGAATGCACCCATCTCACTTTGCCTTGGGACGCGGAGTTGCCCCGGTCCGAACGCAATTGTTCACGGAAAGGTGGAGTGGGCCTCCTCGCGCGGGCGTGCCGCTGGGCTGTCTGCCGCGTGTGCCTGGGGCCGCGTGCGCTGGGAGCGGGCAAGGGCTAAGCGCTGCTGTGCTGTCCTGCAGGTGACTACATCCTGAAGGTGGACCTCACCGACTGGGACGGCGAGCAGCGCGACGCTCAGTATCAGAGGTTCCGGGTCGCAGATGAGAAAGTAGGTCCGACCAGGGGAGCACAAAACGCCGCGTCGTCGTAACCACTGTCCAAAGCATTTGTGAGCATTCACTTGTTGGCAGTTTGTTACGTGCGTACATTTTTTTGTTTCCTTCCCCAAGTTTTAGCCAAATCTGTGGATGTTTGCTTTCGAAAATGTCTTTCGTTTAAAAATTCTGCCGCTGAAAGGATAAAATAGGCCCGTAACTTTGTACTTAATTGTCCATTTGAGTAGGGACACAAACTGCTGTAAATGGCAGTGTGCGTCACAGTCACTCGCTCACGATCACGGCATAACCGAGTTACCGGAGGAGTGCACATTGGTGATCACCATGAACATTTCCCTGACAGTGCTATGTTAGGAAATGTTTTAACTCCACGTCATTTCCCCCCCACCCCCCCAAAACTTTACCACGATCGTGCTGTCGGCGTGGAGCTGGAATTTTGGCAAAGTAAGTGCAGAGCCAAATTTAATGTCACGGACGTTTTTGTTGTTGCAATCATTGGTAGCCAGACTTATCAGCTCACCGCACTTGAGACAGCTATTCCAATTACCTTAATAAATGAGATCGATCAGTAGTAGGTGGGTGCTGGGCACGTTCTAGTCCTGTGAGTGCTACTGCACTTCAGCAGCGGCATGAGCCGGGATTATTGTAGAGGAAATGCAGACAAATCTCCTCCAGCATCGCAGATTCTTTCCTTTAGATTGGAAGTTTCTGCATAGCCTTGATGGAAATGAATGTCTCAACGTTATTCGGGTACGACTGGCCCGGTGCATGTGATTTTAAGACATATGTCGTGTTGAGCCGAGCCCCCCCCCCTTCCGTCTGCAGGCAAAATACCAGCTGACGTTTGGCGCCTACAGCGGCGGCACGGCGGGGGACGCTCTGTCGGGCGGCTTCCACCCCGAGACGCGCTGGTGGGCCGACCTCAACGGGATGTCCTTCAGCACGCGCGACCGCGACGGCGACCGCTACGAGGAGGGGCAGTGCGCCCGCGAGGACACCGCCGGCTGGTGGTTCAACAGGTGCGTCGCACGCACGTCTGGCACGTGCTCCCGAGCAGCATCGCGATGCGCGACTCATCGCATGCTCGTGGGGCTTCGCGTAGCGGGACGTGGCCACGTGGCCTCCGCGCAGGATCTTCATGCGTGGATTTTGGCCGGGCGCAAGGTGGCTATGCCCGTGGCCTGTCGTCCAGCAGCACTGGAAGCAGCAGCGAGAGGATGCCAGAGGCGTCGAGGTGCTATATCCCTGGCCTGCCAGAAGACGCCAGTACAGCAATAAATGTGAACGCCACTTGTTACAGATGCATGGGATCGTGTTTCCCCCTGCACGTGTGGCTTGGTTTCTCGGGTGTTCCGGTTTCCTCCCGCATAACACCGATAACACCTTAATATATAGAGGACCGCAGAATTTGGGCAGTTGTTGGCACTGGTTACGTAAGGTGTGAAATAAGTTCAACACACATACGTACGCTGAGAAGCAATGTAAAATAGGCACACTTATTTATGATTCTGGCAAGGAAAACAATGCATAATTGAACGTTGCCAAAGCATATAACCCAGCATGTGGAGGTTTTTCTACAATTTACGCTCACCCATCAACACGTGTGAATCCCATCATTTTGAGAAATGTAGGGTCCCATTTAAGATGTCCCACCAAGCGTGTCCGGCCCGTTTTAAAGCATAGCGCTGCTGCTTCTGTAAACTTGAACAATCACAAACAAGTTGATTGAAAATAAGCGCATTTTACTGAAACTCAGAGCAAAGGAAAATCTCAGCTTTTATGATTGACAGACCGTCTGCAGAAAATATTGAGGTTCATAAGCAGAATCATAATATTGTTCAGTGTCCAGTGGACAGTTCAGAGTTGGGGGAGTTGTGTTGATCCATACTCTTTGGTTCTTTCGGTAAAGTCACGTAGGCATAAAATAAATGAAATCACGACGTTTCGGGCGCAACACAAGCACCCGTCATCAGGTGGGACAACCACAGCAAGAAACAATTGCTGAAGTGGGCAGAAGGGGTGCTTGTATCAAGAGGCTATATAGGTAAGAGAGGGGGGGGTAGCGGAGCCAGGGAGGAGAGATAGAGAGGGTGGGAGTGTGGGATAGGGGAAATGTGTTGATTCTGTTGACACATTGAGGCTTATCAGGAGAGTAGGACTTACAGTAGATGCCGTAGCATGACAGCAACAACCGCCGTTCGTCACTCAAACGGCTGTGATGTCACCAGGGTGGTTGTGCCAGGCTAGACGCACCTTGATTTGAAGTGTCAAATGCACGCTGCCAGGTCACGGGACAGACACAGGCGTTATAGGTTAACGGAGATATCTGGCAGATGCCACTGCCTGTCACCTGCAGTGTGTCCACTTGCGACGTTTTAGCCGCCTGGCGCTCTGCTCGTTGCCGTGAACATCGCCCCTCTGTCCTCCGCTGTTGCAGTGGCGAGATGTGAATTCCATCGCCTGTTATACAGGAGGTCATGGATTACATCGCGACCCTAACACGTGTACATTTGGAGTTTGCGTGTTCTATTCGTGGTCGCGTGGGTTTTTCTCCGGTTTTTGCCGTCCACATGTAGAAATTTCGCGCGTTTAGAGTATTTGGCTGCTATACATTTACACGTGATAAGCTACTTCGTTGAGCTATCAATTGTGCCCCAGGTCGCTTCTGACAAAGAGCTACATATCTCAGTGGGCCCTACCTGGTAAAAGAAAAAGTTTATTTTTAGTTTAATTCAGGCTTATCAGGAGGTGGGTTTACTGAAGGTAAGATTTTTTAAAAGTACGATTTAGGTACCGTAAGTTTTATAGCATGACAACCATTCGTCACTAAATGGCGATGATGTCACCAGGGTGCTTGTGTCAGGCTCGGTGCACCTCGAGGCGATCATGTGAAGTGTCACCTCCACTGTGCCAACTTTCTACGTTTTAGCTGCCTCTGCTTGTTGCCGTGAGTGATGCTCCTCTGCCCTCCGCTCTTGCCATGACTAGAATCGGATGGGCAGGTGGGCGACGGCATCTCGAAAACCCGCCGCTTCTCTCTCTCTCCTCCAGATGCCACGGAGCGAATTTGAATGGCGTGTACCACCTCGGAGGGCCCTACTCGGCGGGCACGGACAATGGCATCGTGTGGTACACGTGGCGCGGCTGGTGGTACTCGTACCGCGCCGCGCGCATGAAGGTCCGCCCGGCTGCCTTCCAGCCGGCGGAGGCCACCTAGGGCTGGCCGTCATCGCATTGCCCACCGGGGGTCCGAAGCCTCATTGGGCTCATCGGCCTCATCGTCATCAGCGGTGGCTTCTTGAAAAATCGCCGTCTTGTCGGAAAGGAGGTTGGCTCTCAAATCGGGGTTTTTTTGTGGTTCGAAATGATTGCGGAAATTATACCGGCCTTGAGGAAAAACGAGACCCTGACGTCACGTGATTGTCGAAGAGCAATTGCAGAAATACAGTTCGTCTTTTTTTCGATTTTTAGTTATTACACTGTATATGCTGTACTAAATAGACCAGGAAATAACACATTCCCTGACTAAATACTGCCAGTAACTTAACCAAACTCAATCATGTAAGCACATGCATGCCCACCTGGTAAGCAAGGCATTTAAATGATGGCAGTGCTGTGACCCCTGTGTTCTATGTGCCCGTGCGTATGAGCGGCGTTACAAGGACAGCAGAATCACAGAATTCCTGAATGAGTTCCATCACCGTGTCTGTGCGCTGGTCTAATTATTGAAACTCAGAAGATATGGCCCAGGGTTTGTCCCACACACCTGCACCAGCCCTGCGCGGCTCTACGGTGTGGGACGATGGTTTTATTATGAGCTTGGCTGCTAGATCTCTCAATGCCTCGAGCTCAACTAGAGCTCCTTGTTGCTACGGTGGCAACACCAACAGCCGCTTCTGACCCGCCCCCTACTGGACATCTGTGAAAAAGAGCCTCATAGCTCATCGGATTCCTCCAGTCGCTTCGTGGAGTGGAGGTGGCTGTAGGCAGGATTAGCTGCCATCACATGAATTCCGCGGCCCCCCCCTCTTTTGGATCCCAAGGTAAGAAGCGAGGGTTTCCGAGATGCCGTCGCATTTATAGTAACTGCATTGAGGAGCACTGATCTGCGATGGGCTCCAGTGCTTACAGCTTGTGGTCTGTTTTTAGGTTGGAGGCCCTAGCCCATGGGTTGCTGCAGGCTTAATCGACACCGTCTTGCTGTGCTCTTTTTGGGTGTTGTAACCTGTGACAATCCTGTTGGCCACCACGCTCGCTGTAAACGTTTGATTTCCATGCCTGAAGCATCTGCGGCCTCTGTGAAAAGTGATACACGAATAAATTGCAATTGATGTCGATTTGTGGAATGTTGTTTATGTAACCCCACAGCTTTATACAGTGCTTATATTTCATTGTATGGCAGAACCTTCATTTAGGAGGCGGGTAGGACTTTTAATTCAAGTATATATTTTTAGGGCATTTTCTTGATAAAGTAGATGTATTTTTGCTCAGAAATCAACATGAAATTTGCATTGGACTATTGACGTAGGAAACCAATTATAAAAAGTGTGACACTTCTTCATATTTAGTTCGATTGTCCATATATACAAGAATGCACAGGTGGCTTCTTAGGGATAACTCTCCAAGAAAACATCCAACCAGCCACCAGCCAGGAGGCCCAGCCACCAGCCAGGAGGTCCAGCCACCAGCCAGGAGGCTCAGCCACCAGCCAGGAGACTCAGCCACCAGCCAGGCTCAGCCACCAGTCAGGCTCAGCCACCAGCCAGGAGGCCCAGCCACCAGCCAGGAGGCCCAGCCACCAGCCAGGCTCAGCCACCAGCCAGGAGGCCCAGCCACCAGCCAGGAGGCCCAGCCACCATCCAGGCCCAGCCACCAGCCAGGAGGCCCAGCCACCAGCCAGGCTCAGCCACCAGCCAGGAGGTTCAGCCACCAGCCAGGAGGCTCAGCCACCAGCCAGGCTCAGCTACCAGCCAGGAGGCTCAGCCACCAGCCAGGAGGCCCAGCCACCAGCCAGGAGGTCCAGCCACCAGCCAGGAGGCTCAGCCACCAGCCAGGAGACTCAGCCACCAGCCAGGCTCAGCCACCAGTCAGGCTCAGCCACCAGCCAGGAGGCCCAGCCACCAGCCAGGAGGCCCAGCCACCAGCCAGGCTCAGCCACCAGCCAGGAGGCCCAGCCACCAGCCAGGAGGCCCAGCCACCATCCAGGCCCAGCCACCAGCCAGGAGGCCCAGCCACCAGCCAGGCTCAGCCACCAGCCAGGAGGTTCAGCCACCAGCCAGGAGGCTCAGCCACCAGCCAGGCTCAGCTACCAGCCAGGAGGCTCAGCCACCAGCCAGGAGGCTCAGCCACCAGCCAGGAGGCTCAGCCACCAGCCAGTAGGCTCAGCCACCAGCCAGGAGGCTCAGCCACCAGCCAGGCTCAGCCACCAGCCAGGCTCAGCCACCAGCCAGGCTCAGCTACCAGCCAGGCTCAGCCACCAGCCAGGCCCAGCCACCAGCCAGGCTCAGCCACCAGCCAGGAGGCTCAGCCACCAGCCAGGCTCAGCTACCAGCCAGGCTCAGCCACCAGCCAGGCTTAGCCACCAGCCAGGAGGCTCAGCCACCAGCCAGGCTCAGCCACCAGCCAGGCTTAGCGACCGGCCAGGAGGCCCAGCCACCAGCCAGGAGGCTCAGCCACCAGCCAGGCTCAGCCACCAGCCAGGAGGCTCAGCCACCAGCCAGGAGGCTCAGCTACCAGCCAGGCTCAGCCACCAGCCAGGCTCAGCCACCAGCCAGGCTCAGCTACCAGCCAGGCTCAGCCACCAGCCAGGCCCAGCCACCAGCCAGGCTCAGCCACCAGCCAGGAGGCTCAACCACAAGCCAGGTTTAACCACCAGCCAGGCTTAGTTACCATTCAGGCTCAGCTACCATCCAGGCTCAGACATTAGCCAGGCCCAGTCACCAGTCAGGCTCATCCACCAGCCAGGCTCAGCCACCAGCCAGGAGGCCCAGCCACCAGCCAGGAGGCCCAGCCACCATCCAGGCCCAGCCACCAGCCAGGAGGCCCAGCCACCAGCCAGGCTCAGCCACCAGCCAGGAGGTTCAGCCACCAGCCAGGAGGCTCAGCGACCAGCCAGGCTCAGCTACCAGCCAGGAGTCTCAGCCACCAGCCAGGAGGCTCAGCCACTAGCCAGGAGGCTGAGCCACCAGCCAGGAGGCTCAGCCACCAGCCAGGAGGCTCAGCCACCAGCCAGGAGGCTCAGCCACCAGCCAGGCTCAGCCACCAGCCAGGCTCAGCCACCAGCCAGGCTCAGCCACCAGCCAGGAGGCTCAGCCACCAGCCAGGCTCAGCCACCAGTCAGGCTCAACCACCAGCCAGGAGGCTCAGCCACCAGCCAGGAGGCTCAGCCACCAGCCAGGCTCAGCCACCAGCCAGGAGGCTCAGCCACCAGCCAGGCTCAGCCACCAGTCAGGCTCAGCCACCAGCCAGGAGGCCCAGCCACCAGCCAGGAGGCTCAGCCACCAGCCAGGAGGCTCAGCCACCAGCCAGGAGGCTCAGCCACCAGCCAGGAGGCTCAGCCACCAGCCAGGCTCAGCTACCAGCCAGGCTTAGCCACCAGCCAGGAGGCTCAGCCACCAGCCAGGCTCAGCCACCAGTCAGGCTCAGCCACCAGCCAGGAGGCCCAGCCACCAGCCAGGAGGCTCAGCCACCAGCCAGGCTCAGCCACCAGCCAGAAGGCTCAGCCACCAGCCAGGTGCGGCCACCAGTCAGGAGGCTCAGCCACCAGCCAGGCTCAGCAACCAGCCAGGCTCAGCCAAAAGCCAGGCCCAGCCACCAGCCAGGCTCAGCCACCAGCCAGTAGGCTCAGCCACCAGCCAGGAGGCTCAGCCACCAGCCAGGCTCAGCCACCAGCCAGGCTCAGCCACCAGCCAGGCTCAGCTACCAGCCAGGCTCAGCCACCAGCCAGGCCCAGCCACCAGCCAGGCTCAGCCACCAGCCAGGAGGCTCAGCCACCAGCCAGGCTCAGCTACCAGCCAGGCTCAGCCACCAGCCAGGCTTAGCCACCAGCCAGGAGGCTCAGCCACCAGCCAGGCTCAGCCACCAGCCAGGCTTAGCGACCGGCCAGGAGGCCCAGCCACCAGCCAGGAGGCTCAGCCACCAGCCAGGCTCAGCCACCAGCCAGGAGGCTCAGCCACCAGCCAGGAGGCTCAGCTACCAGCCAGGCTCAGCCACCAGCCAGGCTCAGCCACCAGCCAGGCTCAGCTACCAGCCAGGCTCAGCCACCAGCCAAGCCCAGCCACCAGCCAGGCTCAGCCACCAGCCAGGAGGCTCAACCACAAGCCAGGTTTAACCACCAGCCAGGCTTAGTTACCATTCAGGCTCAGCTACCATCCAGGCTCAGACATTAGCCAGGCCCAGTCACCAGTCAGGCTCAGCCACCAGCCAGGCTCAGCCACCAGCCAGGAGGCCCAGCCACCAGCCAGGAGGCCCAGCCACCATCCAGGCCCAGCCACCAGCCAGGAGGCCCAGCCACCAGCCAGGCTCAGCCACCAGCCAGGAGGTTCAGCCACCAGCCAGGAGGCTCAGCGACCAGCCAGGCTCAGCTACCAGCCAGGAGTCTCAGCCACCAGCCAGGAGGCTCAGCCACCAGCCAGGAGGCTGAGCCACCAGCCAGGAGGCTCAGCCACCAGCCAGTAGGCTCAGCCACCAGCCAGGAGGCTCAGCCACCAGCCAGGCTCAGCCACCAGCCAGGCTCAGCCACCAGCCAGGCTCAGCCACCAGCCAGGAGGCTCAGCCACCAGCCAGGCTCAGCCACCAGTCAGGCTCAACCACCAGCCAGGAGGCTCAGCCACCAGCCAGGAGGCTCAGCCACCAGCCAGGCTCAGCCACCAGCCAGGAGGCTCAGCCACCAGCCACGCTCAGCCACCAGTCAGGCTCAGCCACCAGCCAGGAGGCCCAGCCACCAGCCAGGAGGCCCAGCCACCAGCCAGGCTCAGCCACCAGCCAGGAGGCCCAGCCACCAGCCAGGAGGCCCAGCCACCATCCAGGCCCAGCCACCAGCCAGGAGGCCCAGCCACCAGCCAGGCTCAGCCACCAGCCAGGAGGTTCAGCCACCAGCCAGGAGGCTCAGCCACCAGCCAGGCTCAGCTACCAGCCAGGAGGCTCAGCCACCAGCCAGGAGGCTCAGCCACCAGCCAGGAGGCTCAGCCACCAGCCAGTAGGCTCAGCCACCAGCCAGGAGGCTCAGCCACCAGCCAGGCTCAGCCACCAGCCAGGCTCAGCCACCAGCCAGGCTCAGCTACCAGCCAGGCTCAGCCACCAGCCAGGCTTAGCCACCAGCCAGGAGGCTCAGCCACCAGCCAGGCTCAGCCACCAGCCAGGCTTAGCGACCGGCCAGGAGGCCCAGCCACCAGCCAGGAGGCTCAGCCACCAGCCAGGCTCAGCCACCAGCCAGGAGGCTCAGCCACCAGCCAGGAGGCTCAGCTACCAGCCAGGCTCAGCCACCAGCCAGGCTCAGCCACCAGCCAGGCTCAGCTACCAGCCAGGCTCAGCCACCAGCCAGGCCCAGCCACCAGCCAGGCTCAGCCACCAGCCAGGAGGCTCAACCACAAGCCAGGTTTAACCACCAGCCAGGCTTAGTTACCATTCAGGCTCAGCTACCATCCAGGCTCAGACATTAGCCAGGCCCAGTCACCAGTCAGGCTCAGCCACCAGCCAGGCTCAGCCACCAGCCAGGAGGCCCAGCCACCAGCCAGGAGGCCCAGCCACCATCCAGGCCCAGCCACCAGCCAGGAGGCCCAGCCACCAGCCAGGCTCAGCCACCAGCCAGGAGGTTCAGCCACCAGCCAGGAGGCTCAGCGACCAGCCAGGCTCAGCTACCAGCCAGGAGTCTCAGCCACCAGCCAGGAGGCTCAGCCACCAGCCAGGAGGCTGAGCCACCAGCCAGGAGGCTCAGCCACCAGCCAGGAGGCTCAGCCACCAGCCAGGAGGCTCAGCCACCAGCCAGGCTCAGCCACCAGCCAGGCTCAGCCACCAGCCAGGCTCAGCCACCAGCCAGGAGGCTCAGCCACCAGCCAGGCTCAGCCACCAGTCAGGCTCAACCACCAGCCAGGAGGCTCAGCCACCAGCCAGGAGGCTCAGCCACCAGCCAGGCTCAGCCACCAGCCAGGAGGCTCAGCCACCAGCCAGGCTCAGCCACCAGTCAGGCTCAGCCACCAACCAGGAGGCCCAGCCACCAGCCAGGAGGCTCAGCCACCAGCCAGGAGGCTCAGCCACCAGCCAGGAGGCTCAGCCACCAGCCAGGAGGCCCAGCCACCAGCCAGGAGGCCCAGCCACCATCCAGGCCCAGCCACCAGCCAGGAGGCCCAGCCACCAGCCAGGCTCAGCCACCAGCCAGGAGGTTCAGCCACCAGCCAGGAGGCTCAGCGACCAGCCAGGCTCAGCTACCAGCCAGGAGTCTCAGCCACCAGCCAGGAGGCTCAGCCACCAGCCAGGAGGCTGAGCCACCAGCCAGGAGGCTCAGCCACCAGCCAGGAGGCTCAGCCACCAGCCAGGAGGCTCAGCCACCAGCCAGGCTCAGCCACCAGCCAGGCTCAGCCACCAGCCAGGCTCAGCCACCAGCCAGGAGGCTCAGCCACCAGCCAGGCTCAGCCACCAGTCAGGCTCAACCACCAGCCAGGAGGCTCAGCCACCAGCCAGGAGGCTCAGCCACCAGCCAGGCTCAGCCACCAGCCAGGAGGCTCAGCCACCAGCCAGGCTCAGCCACCAGTCAGGCTCAGCCACCAGCCAGGAGGCCCAGCCACCAGCCAGGAGGCTCAGCCACCAGCCAGGAGGCTCAGCCACCAGCCAGGAGGCTCAGCCACCAGCCAGGAGGCTCAGCCACCAGCCAGGAGGCTCAGCCACCAGCCAGGCTCAGCTACCAGCCAGGCTTAGCCACCAGCCAGGAGGCTCAGCCACCAGCCAGGCTCAGCCACCAGTCAGGCTCAGCCACCAGCCAGGAGGCCCAGCCACCAGCCAGGAGGCTCAGCCACCAGCCAGGCTCAGCCACCAGCCAAAAGGCTCAGCCACCAGCCAGGTGCGGCCACCAGTCAGGAGGCTCAGCCACCAGCCAGGCTCAGCTACCAGCCAGGCTCAGCCAAAAGCCAGGCCCAGCCACCAGCCAGGCTCAGCCACCAGCCAGTAGGCTCAGCCACCAGCCAGGAGGCTCAGCCACCAGCCAGGCTCAGCCACCAGCCAGGCTCAGCCACCAGCCAGGCTCAGCTACCAGCCAGGCTCAGCCACCAGCCAGGCCCAGCCACCAGCCAGGCTCAGCCACCAGCCAGGAGGCTCAGCCACCAGCCAGGCTCAGCTACCAGCCAGGCTCAGCCACCAGCCAGGCTTAGCCACCAGCCAGGAGGCTCAGCCACCAGCCAGGCTCAGCCACCAGCCAGGCTTAGCGACCGGCCAGGAGGCCCAGCCACCAGCCAGGAGGCTCAGCCACCAGCCAGGCTCAGCCACCAGCCAGGAGGCTGTGCCACCAGCCAGGAGGCTCAGCCACCAGCCAGTAGGCTCAGCCACCAGCCAGGAGGCTCAGCCACCAGCCAGGCTCAGCCACCAGCCAGGCTCAGCCACCAGCCAGGCTCAGCCACCAGCCAGGAGGCTCAGCCACCAGCCAGGCTCAGCCACCAGTCAGGCTCAACCACCAGCCAGGAGGCTCAGCCACCAGCCAGGAGGCTCAGCCACCAGCCAGGCTCAGCCACCAGCCAGGAGGCTCAGCCACCAGCCAGGCTCAGCCACCAGTCAGGCTCAGCCACCAGCCAGGAGGCCCAGCCACCAGCCAGGAGGCTCAGCCACCAGCCAGGAGGCTCAGCCACCAGCCAGGAGGCTCAGCCACCAGCCAGGAGGCTCAGCCACCAGCCAGGCTCAGCTACCAGCCAGGCTTAGCCACCAGCCAGGAGGCTCAGCCACCAGCCAGGCTCAGCCACCAGTCAGGCTCAGCCACCAGCCAGGAGGCCCAGCCACCAGCCAGGAGGCTCAGCCACCAGCCAGGCTCAGCCACCAGCCAGAAGGCTCAGCCACCAGCCAGGTGCGGCCACCAGTCAGGAGGCTCAGCCACCAGCCAGGCTCAGCTACCAGCCAGGCTCAGCCAAAAGCCAGGCCCAGCCACCAGCCAGGCTCAGCCACCAGCCAGGAGGCTCAACCACAAGCCAGGTTTAACCACCAGCCAGGCTTAGTTACCATTCAGGCTCAGCTACCATCCAGGCTCAGCCATTAGCCAGGCCCAGTCACCAGTCAGGCTCAGCCACCAGCCAGGCTCAGCCACCAGCCAGGAGGCTCAGCCACCAGCCAGGCTCTGCCACCAGCCAGGAGGCTCAGCCACCAGCCAGGAGGCTCAGCCACCAGCCAGGAGGCTCAGCCACCAGCCAGGCTCAGCTACCAGCCAGGCTCAGCCACCAGCCAGGCTTAGCCACCAGTCAGGAGGCTCAGCCACCAGCCAGGCTCAGCCACCAGTCAGGCTCAGCCACCAGCCAGGAGGCCCAGCCACCAGCCAGGAGGCTCAGCCACCAGCCAGGCTTCAGCCACCAGCCAGGAGGCTCAGCCACCAGCCAGGAGGCTCAGCCACCAGCCAGGAGGCTCAGCTAGCAGCCAGGCTCAGCCACCAGCCAGGCTCAGCCACCAGCCAGGCTCAGCCACCAGCCAGGCTTAGCCACCAGCCAGGAGGCTCAGCCACCAGCCAGGCTCAGCCACCAGCCAGTAGGCTCAGCCACCAGCCAGGAGGCTCAGCCACCAGCCAGGCTCAGCCACCAGCCAGGCTCAGCCACCAGCCAGGCTCAGCTACCAGCCAGGCTCAGCCACCAGCCAGGCCCAGCCACCAGCCAGGCTCAGCCACCAGCCAGGAGGCTCAGCCACCAGCCAGGCTCAGCTACCAGCCAGGCTCAGCCACCAGCCAGGCTTAGCCACCAGCCAGGAGGCTCAGCCACCAGCCAGGCTCAGCCACCAGCCAGGCTTAGCGACCGGCCAGGAGGCCCAGCCACCAGCCAGGAGGCTCAGCCACCAGCCAGGCTCAGCCACCAGCCAGGAGGCTCAGCCACCAGCCAGGAGGCTCAGCTACCAGCCAGGCTCAGCCACCAGCCAGGCTCAGCCACCAGCCAGGCTCAGCTACCAGCCAGGCTCAGCCACCAGCCAGGCCCAGCCACCAGCCAGGCTCAGCCACCAGCCAGGAGGCTCAACCACAAGCCAGGTTTAACCACCAGCCAGGCTTAGTTACCATTCAGGCTCAGCTACCATCCAGGCTCAGACATTAGCCAGGCCCAGTCACCAGTCAGGCTCAGCCACCAGCCAGGCTCAGCCACCAGCCAGGAGGCCCAGCCACCAGCCAGGAGGCCCAGCCACCATCCAGGCCCAGCCACCAGCCAGGAGGCCCAGCCACCAGCCAGGCTCAGCCACCAGCCAGGAGGTTCAGCCACCAGCCAGGAGGCTCAGCGACCAGCCAGGCTCAGCTACCAGCCAGGAGTCTCAGCCACCAGCCAGGAGGCTCAGCCACCAGCCAGGAGGCTGAGCCACCAGCCAGGAGGCTCAGCCACCAGCCAGTAGGCTCAGTCACCAGCCAGGAGGCTCAGCCACCAGCCAGGCTCAGCCACCAGCCAGGCTCAGCCACCAGCCAGGCTCAGCCACCAGCCAGGAGGCTCAGCCACCAGCCAGGCTCAGCCACCAGTCAGGCTCAACCACCAGCCAGGAGGCTCAGCCACCAGCCAGGAGGCTCAGCCACCAGCCAGGCTCAGCCACCAGCCAGGAGGCTCAGCCACCAGCCAGGCTCAGCCACCAGTCAGGCTCAGCCACCAGCCAGGAGGCCCAGCCACCAGCCAGGAGGCTCAGCCACCAGCCAGGAGGCTCAGCCACCAGCCAGGAGGCTCAGCCACCAGCCAGGAGGCTCAGCCACCAGCCAGGCTCAGCTACCAGCCAGGCTTAGCCACCAGCCAGGAGGCTCAGCCACCAGCCAGGCTCAGCCACCAGTCAGGCTCAGCCACCAGCCAGGAGGCCCAGCCACCAGCCAGGAGGCTCAGCCACCAGCCAGGCTCAGCCACCAGCCAGAAGGCTCAGCCACCAGCCAGGTGCGGCCACCAGTCAGGAGGCTCAGCCACCAGCCAGGCTCAGCTACCAGCCAGGCTCAGCCAAAAGCCAGGCCCAGCCACCAGCCAGGCTCAGCCACCAGCCAGGAGGCTCAACCACAAGCCAGGTTTAACCACCAGCCAGGCTTAGTTACCATTCAGGCTCAGCTACCATCCAGGCTCAGCCATTAGCCAGGCCCAGTCACCAGTCAGGCTCAGCCACCAGCCAGGCTCAGCCACCAGCCAGGAGGCTCAGCCACCAGCCAGGCTCAGCCACCAGCCAGGAGGCTCAGCCACCAGCCAGGAGGCTCAGCCACCAGCCAGGAGGCTCAGCCACCAGCCAGGCTCAGCTACCAGCCAGGCTCAGCCACCAGCCAGGCTTAGCCACCAGTCAGGAGGCTCAGCCACCAGCCAGGCTCAGCCACCAGTCAGGCTCAGCCACCAGCCAGGAGGCCCAGCCACCAGCCAGGAGGCTCAGCCACCAGCCAGGCTTCAGCCACCAGCCAGGAGGCTCAGCCACCAGCCAGGAGGCTCAGCCACCAGCCAGGAGGCTCAGCTAGCAGCCAGGCTCAGCCACCAGCCAGGCTCAGCCACCAGCCAGGCTCAGCCACCAGCCAGGTTTAACCACCAGCCAGGCTCAGCCACCAGCCACGAGGCTCAACCACCAGCCAGGCTCAGCCACCAGCTAGGAGGCCCAGCCACCAGCCAGGAAGCTCAGCCACCAGCCAGGCTCAGCCACCAGCCAGGAGGCTCGGCCACCAGCCAGGCTCAGCCACCAGTCAGGAGGCTCAGCCACCAGACAGGCTCAGCCACCAGCCAGGCTCAGTCACCAGCCAGGAGGCCCAGCCACCAGCCAGGCTCAGCCACCAGCCAGGCTCAGCCACCAGCCAGGAGGCTCAGCCACCAGCCTGGAGGCTCAGCCACCAGCCAGGCTCAGCCACCAGCTAGGAGGCTCAACCACCAGCCAGGAGGCTCAGCTACCAGCCAGGCTCAGCCACCAGCCAGGCTCAGCCACCAGCCAGGCTCAGCTACCAGCCAGGCTCAGCCACCAGCCAGGCCCAGCCACCAGCCAGGCTCAGCCACCAGCCAGGAGGCTCAACCACAAGCCAGGTTTAACCACCAGCCAGGCTTAGTTACCATTCAGGCTCAGCTACCATCCAGGCTCAGACATTAGCCAGGCCCAGTCACCAGTCAGGCTCAGCCACCAGCCAGGCTCAGCCACCAGCCAGGAGGCCCAGCCACCAGCCAGGAGGCCCAGCCACCATCCAGGCTCAGCCACCAGCCAGGAGGCCCAGCCACCAGCCAGGCTCAGCCACCAGCCAGGAGGTTCAGCCACCAGCCAGGAGGCTCAGCCACCAGCCAGGCTCAGCTACCAGCCAGGAGTCTCAGCCACCAGCCAGGAGGCTCAGCCACCAGCCAGGAGGCTCAGCCACCAGCCAGGAGGCTCAGCCACCAGCCAGGAGGCTCAGCCACCAGCCAGGAGGCTCAGCCACCAGCCAGGCTCAGCAACCAGCCAGGCTCAGCCACCAGCCAGGCTCAGCCACCAGCCAGGAGGCTCAGCCACCAGCCAGGCTCAGCCACCAGTCAGGCTCAACCACCAGCCAGGAGGCTCAGCCACCAGCCAGGAGGCTCAGCCACCAGCCAGGCTCAGCCACCAGCCAGGAGGCTCAGCCACCAGCCAGGCTCAGCCACCAGTCAGGCTCAGCCACCAGCCAGGAGGCTCAGCCACCAGCCAGGAGGCTCAGCCACCAGCCAGGAGGCTCAGCCACCAGCCAGGAGGCTCAGCCACCAGCCAGGAGGCTCAGCCACCAGCCAGGCTCAGCTACCAGCCAGGCTTAGCCACCAGCCAGGAGGCTCAGCCACCAGCCAGGCTCAGCCACCAGTCAGGCTCAGCCACCAGCCAGGAGGCCCAGGCACCAGCCAGGAGGCTCAGCCACCAGCCAGGCTCAGCCACCAGCCAGGAGGCTCAGCCACCAGCCAGGTGCGGCCACCAGTCAGGAGGCTCAGCCACCAGCCAGGCTCAGCTACCAGCCAGGCTCAGCCAAAAGCCAGGCCCAGCCACCAGCCAGGCTCAGCCACCAGCCAGGAGGCTCAACCACAAGCCAGGTTTAACCACCAGCCAGGCTTAGTTACCATTCAGGCTCAGCTACCATCCAGGCTCAGCCATTAGCCAGGCCCAGTCACCAGTCAGGCTCAGCCACCAGCCAGGCTCAGCCACCAGCCAGGAGGCTCAGCCACCAGCCAGGCTCAGCCACCAGCCAGGAGGCTCAGCCAGCAGCCAGGAGGCTCAGCCACCAGCCAGGCTCAGCCACCAGCCAGGCTCAGCCACCAGCCAGGCTCAGCCACCAGCCAGGAGGCTCAGCCACCAGCCAGGCTCAGCCACCAGTCAGGCTCAACCACCAGCCAGGAGGCTCAGCCACCAGCCAGGAGGCTCAGCCACCAGCCAGGCTCAGCCACCAGCCAGGAGGCTCAGCCACCAGCCAGGCTCAGCCACCAGCCAGGAGGCTCAGCCACCAGCCAGGCTCAGCTACCAGCCAGGCTTAGCCACCAGCCAGGAGGCTCAGCCACCAGCCAGGCTCAGCCACCAGTCAGGCTCAGCCACCAGCCAGGAGGCCCAGCCACCAGCCAGGAGGCTCAGCCACCAGCCAGGCTCAGCCACCAGCCAGGAGGCTCAGCCACCAGCCAGGTGCGGCCACCAGTCAGGAGGCTCAGCCACCAGTCAGGCTCAGCCACCAGCCAGGAGGCCCAGCCACCAGCCAGGAGGCTCAGCCACCAGCCAGGCTCAGCCACCAGCCAGGAGGCTCAGCCACCAGCCAGGTGCGGCCACCAGTCAGGAGGCTCAGCCACCAGCCAGGCTCAGCTACCAGCCAGGCTCAGCCAAAAGCCAGGCCCAGCCACCAGCCAGGCTCAGCCACCAGCCAGGAGGCTCAACCACAAGCCAGGTTTAACCACCAGCCAGGCTTAGTTACCATTCAGGCTCAGCTACCATCCAGGCTCAGCCATTAGCCAGGCCCAGTCACCAGTCAGGCTCAGCCACCAGCCAGGCTCAGCCACCAGCCAGGAGGCTCAGCCACCAGCCAGGCTCAGCCACCAGCCAGGAGGCTCAGCCACCAGCCAGGAGGCTCAGCCACCAGCCAGGAGGCTCAGCCACCAGCCAGGCTCAGCTACCAGCCAGGCTCAGCCACCAGCCAGGCTTAGCCACCAGTCAGGAGGCTCAGCCACCAGCCAGGCTCAGCCACCAGTCAGGCTCAGCCACCAGCCAGGAGGCCCAGCCACCAGCCAGGAGGCTCAGCCACCAGCCAGGCTTCAGCCACCAGCCAGGAGGCTCAGCCACCAGCCAGGAGGCTCAGCCACCAGCCAGGAGGCTCAGCTAGCAGCCAGGCTCAGCCACCAGCCAGGCTCAGCCACCAGCCAGGCTCAGCCACCAGCCAGGCTCAGCCACCAGCCAGGTTTAACCACCAGCCAGGCTCAGCCACCAGCCACGAGGCTCAACCACCAGCCAGGCTCAGCCACCAGCTAGGAGGCCCAGCCACCAGCCAGGAGAGTCAGCCACCAGCCAGGCTCAGCCACCAGCCAGGAGGCTCAGCCACCAGCCAGGCTCAGCCACCATTCAGGAGGCTCAGCCACCAGCCAGGCTCAGCCACCAGCCAGGCTCAGCCACCAGCCAGGAGGCTCAGCCACCAGCCAGGCTCAGCCACCAGCCAGGAGGCTCAGCCACCAGCCTGGAGGCTCAGCCACCAGCCTGGAGGCTCAGCCACCAGCCAGGCTCAGCCACCAGCTAGGAGGCTCAACCACCAGCCAGGAGGCTCAGCCACCAGCCAGGCTCAGCCACCAGTCAGGCTCAGCCACCAGCCAGGCTCAGCCACCAGTCAGGCTCAGCCACCAGCCAGGCTCAACCACCAGCCAGGAGGCTCAGCCACCAGCCAGGAGGCTCAGCCACTAGCCAGGTTTAACCACCACCCAGGCTTAGTTACCATTCAGGCTCAGTCACCTGCCAGGCTCGGCCACAAGGTCACTCAACCACCCCACCATGTTGCCATGACACAGTCACACATCCATCCCGCCAACAAAATCACTTGACCCAAACCTAAATACACTATTAGTTGGATATAAACACCCCCTTTGGAGCAAGGATCATGCTTTTTTGCAAAGTGTGCTTGTATGAGAAGTTGCCCTCCCCCACCAGTGTAATGTAAGAGTGTGTTGCTTATAACAGAACTGTGATTGTGTGCTTATATCCAATTTCCACTGTATAGCCACAAAACAAGGCTGCCCAAATATGGTTAAGTCACATGTGGCCAATATCATCCAGATGATGAACTTAACATACTCGATCAACACACCAATTATGAGATTATATTTATTCATTTATGCATGTCACAAAACAATAATGTGTAAAGCATGATGGCAACAGAGGTAACTGATGGCACGGTGTTTAGATCGGGCATGTCCACACGATGAATGTAATGAATGCAGCGATATGAAGACGGTTACAAAATGTAAAAGGTTGATAGGCATGCACGTTACTTTAGGCACCATGCTGCTGGTTAACTCGCCGAGGCGTTCTGATGACACCGACGATGAGACGAGGTTTAATTTGCAGGACCCCTGCACCAGCAACTTGATTCCTCAACCATGCAGACCCTTCTCAGGCATGACCAAATTGTACACAATGAGCAGTGTCAACTGGTGTTGTTATTCTTCTTTACAGAGTAAACCCCTGAGAATCGAGAGCGTGGAAACGGGCACAATCACCACAAGCTAATTTGGCATCGAGCACGGAGTAGACATTTGTGGGATGCTTTGAATGTCACGTGTGACCAACGGTATCGAACGAGCAGTACCGACCGACTGCTGCTGCTGCTGTCGCTTGTTAACTTCTTGACTTGGTCAAAGTGTGAGGATTAATTCAGTCGTCATTGTCGTCATACATCATTCCTACATGAATCGCAAGAGGAGACCTATTCTAGGAAACACCACATTACTTGGGTTGCATGTCCATATGGGTAACTTAGAGATCGAAAAGTTCCATTATATATTTAGTCACTTAAAACAACCTGAGTAAAATTGCTCAATATGTAACAATGTAATTTAAATTACATTTTTGCTCGCAACAAAAGACAATGTTATGGTATCGTGCAAGTTATTAAACTAAAATATTTGTTTATTTGACCAGACAAGGCCCACTCAGCTATATAGCCCTTTTTCAGAAGCGAGCTGCCAAAAAATAATAGCTCAATATAGTGGCTCATCATGTGGAAATGTATAGCAGCCAAATAATCTCTACGCTTGTTTCTATATGTGGTGGGAAAAACCGGAGGACCCGGAGAAAATTCCACGCGACCATGGAGCGAACATGCAAACTCCAAATATACAGCGAGGGAAAAAAAGTATTTGATCCCCTGCTGATTTTGTACGTTTGCCCACTGACAAAGAAATGATCAGTCTATAATTTTAATGGTAGGTTTATTTGAACAATGAGAGACAGAATAACAACAAAAAAAATCCAGAAAAACGCATGTCAAAAATGTTATAAATTGATTTGCATTTTACCTGTATAAAAGACACCTGTCCACAGAAGCAATCAATCAGATTCCAAACTCTCTACCATGGCCAAGACCAAAGAGCTCTCTAAGGATGTCAGGGACAAGATTGTAGACCTACACAAGGCTGGAATGGGCTACAAGACCATTGCAAAGCAGCTTGGTGAGAAGGTGACAACAGTTGGTGCGATTATTCGCAAATAGAAGAAACACAAAATAACTGTCAATCTCCCTCGGCCTGGGGCTCCATGCAAGATCTCACCTCGTGGAGTTGCAATGATCATGAGAACGGTGAGGAATCAGCCCAGAACTACACGGGATCATAGTCCCGTGACCATAGTCACCAAGAAAACAATTGGTAACACACTACGCCGATGAGGACTGAAATCCTGCAGCGCCCACAAGGTCCCCCTACTCAAGAAAGCACATATACATGCCCGTCTGAAGTTTGCCAATGAACATCTGAATGTTTCAGAGGACAACTGGGTGAAAGTGTTGTGGTCAGATGAGACCAAAATGGAGCTATTTGGCATCAACTCAACTCGCCGTGTTTGGAGGAGGACTAATGCTGCTTATGACTCCAAGAACACCATCCCCACTGTCAAACATGGAGGTGGAAACATTATGCTTTGGGGGTGTTTTTCTGCTAAGGGGACAGGACAACTTCACCGCATCAAAGGGACGATGGACGGGGCCATGTACCGTCAAATCTTGGGTGAGAACCTCCTTCCCTCAGCCAGGGCATTGAAAATGGGTCGTGGATGGGTATTCCAGCATGACCATGACCCAAAACACACAGCCAAGGCAACAAAGGAGTGGTTCAAGAAGAAGCACATTAAGGTCCTGGAGTGGCCTAGCAAGTCTCCAGACCTTAATCCCATAGAAAATCTGTGGAGGGAGCTGAAGGTTCGAGTTGCCAAACGTCAGCCTCGAAAGAATAGTGGGACAAAATTCCTCCTGAGATGTGTGCAAACCTGGTGGCCAACAACAAGAAACGTCTGACCTCTGTGATTGCCAACAAGGGTTTTGCCACCAAGTACTAAGTCATGTTTTGCAGAGGGGTCAAATATTTATTTCCCTCATTAAAATGCAAATCAATTTATAACATTTTTGACATGCGTTTTCCTGGATTTTTGTTGTTGTTATTCTGTCTCTCACTATTCAAATAAACCTACTATTAAAAGTATAGACTGATCATTTCTTCGTCAGTGGGCAAACATACAAAATCAGCAGAGGATCAAATACTTTTTTCCCTCACTGTACAGGCGTCAGGGTCACGATCGAGCCCACGGCCTCCAGTATACCAGGCGAGGTGGTGAACATCTCGCCAACGTGGCGGTATCCCTGAATAAGGACGGCATTGCTTTTCTTGAAGCTCGTGCAAGTGAAAACAAAGCCATCCTGACACTGCCTTGCCATGAGCACAAAGAACTTTGCTCAAAAGTCAATGCATGGACGAAGGGTTCCCAGGCCTTCACCAGCCCTCACACTGTGGAGGCCACAAAATCCACGTAGAACCTGTGCACGAGCCGATGTAATCTCTCCGTCGCCACGGCAGAAGTTCCTCTCGGGCGAGTTTCCTCCTCTGGCTGCCACCCAAGCGTTAGTTTTAACCACCGTCCACCGTCCCTGCCAGGTGGGACATGTCCCTGCCCAAGCCCACTCACTTTCCTTCCCTCTCCATGCGAGTCTAACTTGCATTATGTTCTATAGACCACGGGTTCTCCTTCCTGTTTCTCAGTGCAATTCCAAGTGCAGGCAGTCCCCAGGTTATGGAAGGGTTAGGTTCCCGAGGAACGATCCGTAACCCGAATATTCCACATGTCGTGAACTGAACAATTTCCCCCCAAAATCAAGATAAAATCCCAAAGCCGGAAATAGTTGCGACTCTTATTCCCGATTACGAATTCGTTTTCTCTCAGTACTGATTCGTGCTGTCGTCCGTTTTCTATCGCTCCCTGTATCGCTGTACATACAATTTGCGTTTACGGTGATTCTTTATTTTCATCGAATATATACCCTAACACATACTGTATTCAATTGTTCATGAATACCACGAAACATTTTAATAATTGTTAACAGAAAGCAGTCACTTCCGAATGTTTGTTTACCGTGCATTACGCTAGGATTAGATTTCATACACACACAAAGACAAAGATCCCCCGTATAGCCTTCACAGACTGCTGGGACAAGTGCTGTTAGCGAGCACCTATGAAGGCCGGAACGGCACACGAGGGGGTGGGTGGACAGCACAACGCCTGGCCGCCTTTGTCTCCCCAGTGGCAATATTTTTACACATCACACCAGGTACTCATTTGAGGCTGAGTCGACCTTGGCGATTCCCAGGACCGGTTCATATTATTGTCACTGTGACCAGATTTGTAGCGCAGCGCACTAACCGCTACACCACCGCTCTGCCACACATACACACACACACATATACATGCACACAAAGTCAAAGGTGGAGTAGGCTTGTCTACACGCACACGCAGTACATACAGCAAATAACTCCTGAAATTAACTTAAAATGAAGAACATTAGCAATAGAAACATGGGGGGAAAAGATAGTTCTAAGCATAGAAAACAAACAATTAGGTAATGGTACAAATAATTACATGAAGCTACAAAACTTCCATTGACCTTAATCCTAGTGAAGCTTGGGCTCGGTGAAGGCGGCGTTTTGGTATTCATCCGCAACCTCACCGCGTTGCAGTATTTGCGCTTACGTAACTAACGCCACAATTTACGCATATCGATTTTTCTTAAACATGATTTATGGGAGCATTTCCATAAAATCGGTTTTCCATACATCGGATCTTCCACAACCCGGGGTCTCACTGTACTGCCTCACACCTCGCCGTGCCTCCTGACACCTCGCCGTGCCGCCTGACACCTCGCCGTGCCTCCTCACACCTCGCCGTGCCTCCTCACACCTCGCCGTGCCTCCTGACACCTCGCCGTGCCTCCTTACACCTCGCCGTGCCTCCTTACACCTCGCCGTGCCTCCTTACACTTCGCCGTGCCGCCTTACACCTCGCCGTGCTTGTCTACTGACTTTTCGGCACATGTTCTGTTTAAATTGGCTAAGGGCCACGTCTCTGGTGGATATGTCACAGTAGGCAATTGTTCACCGGGTCACACCACGTTCTTATTTAGCGCTCTGGTGTGTTTAAAAGCGCTCTAATTTAAAGCAACGTCGAACATGAATGATTCTCACTGCATGCCTCGGTGCCGCCTGTGCAGTCTACGCACACTCCACCACCGTGCCCCCCCCCCCGACGGGTCTCGAGATAAGGGGCAGCATTGGGAACGTTCCATCATCTGCACTGCAACCACACGCGTGTGTGTGTGAGATGAAACCATATGCTTGTGTCCTATCCCTTTTGGAACGGTCCATTTGTAAAGGCAGATACAAATGAAATCCAACCCCACGTTACGTGCTTTTATACCACAATAACGTTTCCCCGCGATATATATATATTTTCATTTTATATTGCATGAGAGGCAAGATAATTTTGATGCGGCAGCAGCATTGATCAATAAAAAAAAAGAGAAACTCTCCCAAATACAGCTTAACATTTCACAGAAAATGTCTTTCAAGAAAGACACGTTGGTATTTGGCTGCATTTGGGGTTTGGTTCTAAACAGAGCCACTGCCCGTCAAGGCCAGGGAGCCTACAGGACCGTCATGGCCACCTCTTTGCGGTCCCAGGTGTGTGAGGTGAGGACTTGCAGCATGAATCGTGCCACGTCCCCACGGGACACCTGCGAGCCCTTGGTGCCCAGCCAGCCGGAGTCCTGCACGGGCACGAACATCCCCTCCACCACCTCCATCTCCTTGTCTGGCAGTGGGACAAGGCACAGAGACGCACAAGCGTGCACATTCTCACAAACGCGCAAAGCATACGGTGCCTCACCGCAAAACGGGTTTGATTCTTGACTCGGCGCCTTTTCTGTATGGAGTTTGTCCTCCCCCTATTCTGTATGTATGTTGAACTTCTTTCGCGCCATACGTAGCCAACCGTGTTAATCGGAGGTGCGGCGTAACCAGTGTTGTCCAAACATTCCAACGCCGAAAGATTGCCTGCGAATTACTCAATTGGCACCATTCACGGCCACATCGCCCCCTCACTGCATAACCTTGGCGGGACCCTCCTTAAAAGGTAGTCTTGAGACTCGGCAAGGCTCTCCTGGGCAAACAAGCGTAACGACGATATAGACGCACCACGTACCCGTCGGCGGCTCGTTTTTCAGGCCCGGCGGACGGACGACGGTGTAGTTGATGTCAGAGCACTCGGTGCACAGGAACTGCTCCATGACACGCATGCTGGCGAGGATCGGTCTGATCATGGGCAGCAGAATCCAACGAACAAACCGAGGAGCATGGGCCTGGGAATCGACTGTTGTGCAAAAAAAAAAACAACCCACCGTTATTGTATGTATGAACTTCTTTTGCACCATACATAGCCAACCGTGCTCATCGGAGGCCCAACTCTGATTCACCAAATGTGAACACTTGGAAACGGATACAACATCGTAACCACTGTCCATGGATATTTTATTCATGCATTTCTTAATTTGCAGGGGTTAAACTAACACACCTTTTTCATTGGTTTCATTGCAGTCGTGAGATTTTTGAAAACGTACGTTATTAATGCAATCCTGTACATCTGATTATGTGAATCAGGTCAGGTGACAATGTAATTGAGCTTGATTCGTGATAACCTGGTCATGAGATCAATCCCAGCCCAAAAAAACAACCAAATCCTTTCCTCTGGGATCAATAAAATGAGTACCACTTTGTGGCATGCCAACTGTGGACACCCTTTCAACAGTTGGGCAGTGGACGTAAGAATGTGAAATTAATGTTGCTGGATTAGGGCCAACAAGAAAGTTGAATAAGTTCCTGGAAAATTCCCCTCCCCCTTCAACTCCTTCAGATTTCCGCCATTGTTATTGTGCTAAAGGATGCTGCTGCGTCGCTGTCAGTTTCTTGTGTGTGCACACTTTATTTTTTAAATTTCACTTCAACACAAAACCCCCATCTCCGTTACTCTTCCCGCACTGCGACACTCATGCCCAACGCTTGCCCCCGACACTGATTTGGCAGCCCGACGCTCGCCCCCGACACATGAATCTCCCAACGACTGGACGGCAAGATGCATGCGGGTACATGTGCTTCATGTGTGAGCGTGTTGAATGTGTGTTGCACAACAAAAGCCATACATTAAATAAAAAAAAACATACATGGTAATTAAATCGTTCTCACAGTCGATTCACTCGGCACAGAGTAGCTTCTCTAAAGATGCAGTACTCTCCACCTCTCGCAAGCCTATCTAACAACAATCGTATTGTTTTATATATATATATTATTCTTTCCCTTCAACGTGACTTTACCGAAAGAGCTAAGTATATAATCTTAGCAACGTTAAATCGCGTCTAGCCGAAACGTCACCCACCGCCCCCCCCCCCCCAACCTATTCCGGAAAACAGACCTCAGCAAGTAAACGTTTATAGGCGAAGCACCGCGCTCTACGAGACCGAGTTCAGCGAGGTTTTCCTGTGCTGCCCCATAGGGAGATGCTTTGATCCTGGTGGGCCCCCTCAGGGGTGTCCGTCAGCCACTCTCCACCACCGTTCTTCATATAAACAGCATGGCACCAACATGCGAGTTTGTTTTGAAGAGTTCCTCAGCACTCACCATCCGTATACCATGCTGTCATGGCTATGAAGCGGCTGACCCCGGCCTGCCTCATGGCATCCACGATGGCTTTAGCTGAGTCGCCGTAAGCTGTGACCTCTTGCGGAGTGAAGCCCAAACACGACATGACCGCGTCGTGACCAACCAACGCATCCTTCAGGCTCTCCGTCGAGAAAACATCTCCCTGGATCACCTGAAATCGCGGCGATAAATCACACAATAAGCGAAACACATCGTATTATAAGACAGAAGGTAACTATCCTTCACGATCTTGATTTGAAGCTTTCGTGACTGCAGGAATCCATACTCTTTGGTTCTTTCGGTAAAATCACGTAGGTAGAAATAAAACAAAATAAATCACGACGTTTCGATAGCAACACAAGCCATCATACAACGTATATAAACTCTTGCTGCTAACAGCTTCTCTTCACAAGGCAGCAGACATCGTGCTGCTCGCAGCAGACATCGCGGCTGTCGCGATTTTCACCCGAAGACGATGGCTTGTGTTGCTATCGAAACGTCGTGATTTATTTCGTTTTATTTCTACCTACGTGACTTACTGAAAGAACCAAAGAGTATCCTTTACGAGTTAGGCAACCCCGCCATGTGCCTCCCTGGGAGGGCCCAAACCTCACCTTGAGATTTTCATGTTGGAGTTGCACTTTGCTAGGAGAGCGCACGATGGCGGTCACGTGGTGGCCCTGCTCCAGGGCCTGGGCCATGAGTCGCTGGCCGGTGAGGCCCGTGGCGCCCAGCAGAGCGATGCGCGCTGCAGAGGCCATAGCAACTGCGGCTTGGAGCTGCGAGGCCACGAAGAGAGTGAGAATGAGACCACGGATACACGAGGGCAAAAGCAGTGGCATATAGTAATACCACGTACTGATGTCTGCTGTATATAACCAAGTGCGTTATATAACGCGTCGTCAAATGTATTGTCACACCATGATGATGTGGATCAACTTTCCAACTTACGGGCAGGGCCAATACACAATTTATGATCAAAGTTGAGTGTTTCACCGAGGGCAAATTAATCTAAATCACCGCTAATATTCGGTAACCGGTTACATCCCAGCAACAGTCCAGCGATTTATTAGGAATGTTACGCGCAATTGATCCATGAAAGCACCGCTAATATTCTTCGATTGTCCTCACACTGGGAAACCTTTGGCAGGACCCTCTTGAAGGAGAGTCGTGAGACTCAGCGATGCTTTCACGGGTAAAATTGCGCGTAACATTTCCTAACAAATCGCTGGACTATTGCTGGGATGTAAATGTGTGTATGCGTAAACAAACACTGCAGCACACCGGCGCACGCCGACTGCAACCCGCGTGCAGCTGGCAGGGCAATCTTAACCCCGCGGGCATGTCGCAATTCGAGCAGGTTAAACAACAACAGCCCTGATGACAATTGAGTTGCGTAACGAGGGCGTTGTTAAACGACAACCGGTGAATCGATCAGGTATCGATGACACGGTTCCGAAAATCAGGGACCGGTAACCGGTTCAGTGGCAAGCAATCGACGCGTAACGTTAAGATGATGATGATGATGATACATCACTGGACAACTTGTTGCGATGTAAACGCGGCAGCGTCTTCCCAAAAGCCACGACCATCATTGTTAAGTCGTTGCAGAGAACGCGAAAGCTCTGTGTCGGAAACGACGGGCAATCAAAACGCCGCGGGGGAATGAGTCTGCAGCGTCTGTGCCGACTCGCTTCCGTCGCAACGCAGATCGCGATAATCGATTAGCGCTAATCGATTAGCGCGGTTGGCTGGGTGCGGTGCGAAAGAAGTTCAACGTAGTACAGTAACAACGCGCAACAATGACAACAGCCACACGCGGCTTGCACCCTTCTGCAGCAGCGAGGGCGCCGGTCGCAACTAAGACCCCCCCCCCGAGCGTGATCCCGGAGCCTGGACTCCGGGACAACGCGGAGTCTGCGGCCCGGGTGCCCAATCGGCGAATCCAGAATCCGGGAATCCACGCCGGGAGTTTGTGCGGCGCGGTGACGGCACGGCGGCCTCTTGGGCGTTCACAACAACAACAAAAACGGCGTCGACTACAGGGCGAGCGCAAGGGACTCGACCTTGCGGGAATCATCGGCACGGCGCGGCCCCCCGGCACGGCGCGGCCTCCGTCTCACCCCGTGTGTGAGAGGGTCTCAGCCCGTGTGTGTGAGGGTCTCACCCCGTGTGTGAGAGAGGGTCTCACCCCGTGTGTGAGAGGGTCTCATCCCGTGTGTGAGAGACTCACCCCGTGTGTGAGAGTGTCTCACCCCGTGTGTGTGAGAGTCTCACCCCGTGTGTGTGAGAGTCTCACCCCGTGTGTGAGAGTCTCACCCCGTGTGTGAGAGAGTCTCACCCCGTGTGTGAGAGAGTCTCACCCCGTGTGTGAGAGTCTCACCTCCTGTGTGAGTGTCTCACCCCGTGTGTGAGAGAGTCTCACCCCGTGTGTGAGGGAGTCTCACCCCGTGTGTGAGAGGCTCACCCCGTGTGTGTGAGAGGCTCACCCCGTGTGTGTGAGAGGCTCACCCCGTGTGTGTGAGGGTCTCACCCCGTGTGTGTGAGGGTCTCACCCCGTGTGTGTGAGAGTCTCACCCCGTGTGTGTGAGAGTCTCACCCCGTGTGTGTGAGAGTCTCACCCCGTGTGTGTGAGTCTCACCCCCGTGTGAGGCTCACCCCGTGTGAGTCTCCCCCCTGTGTGAGGCTCACCTGAGCGTGTGAGAGGCTCACCTGAGCGCGTGAGGAGCCTCACCCCGTGAGGCTCGCCGCGTGTGAAGTGTTTCTCTCCCCTGCGTGAGCGTCTCTCTCCCCTGCGTGAGAGTCTCTCTCACCTCGTGTGTGAAAGTCTCCTCACCCTGAGCGCGTGAGAGCCTCACGCCCCGTGTGTGTGAGTGTGTTAGGGCTTCACCTGTGCGAGTGCTCTGAGATCTCTCGGTTTCTGTCGAGACCCCCCCCCCACCGGGCGCAGGGCGCACCCCCGTGGCCCAATCGGTGCGCCCGGGGGCGTGGCCTCTGGGCACGCGCGCGCCCCGCCCCCACCGGGCACCCGGGGGCGTGGCCTCTGGGCACGCGTGCCCCGCCCCCTCCCTCTGTTGGCTGCGTTGCCTCACTGCTGACGTTGCCTCAACAAACGTGAGGTACCCCCCCCATTAATAATCATGAGCGGGTGACGTCGCTCCACATGGGCCCCCCCTCATTAATAATCATTAGCGGGTGACGTCACTCCACATGGGCCACACCCCCCCTCATTAATAATCATTAGCGGGTGACGTCACTCCACATGGGCCACCCCCCCCTCATTAATAATCAGCGGGTGACGTCGCTCCACATGGGCCACCCCCCCCTCATTAATAATCATGAGCTGATGACGTCACTCATGTGGCCCCCACTCCCTCAATAATCATGAGCTGATGACGTCACTCATATGGCCCCCACCCCCTCATTAATAATCATGTGCAGATGAATCTCGACTTAAAGCGTTGGTGACTGCAGGAATTCATATTCTTTGGGTCTTTCGGTAAAGTCACGTAGATAGGTTCAAAGAAAATAAAAAACTACGACGTTTCGATCGCAACGCAAGCGATCGTCATCAGGAGGGAAAAAAATCGATCGCTTGTGTTGTGATCGAAATGATTAACTGCAATACACCCGTCCTTGGACGGGCTATAGGCTAGTATATTTATAATAATATTGAGGTTTTTTTTACAGAGCAAGCTTCATTCATGCGGCTGCATCACACGAGGCTGCACAAATACACATGAAGGCGCATCGATGAAGATGTGTCGTTAAACCCGCCACCACCCGACACAGCCAATTAGTAAGGGTTGTCACTTAAACAGAACGTGCTAATTCGTTACTAGTACAGCACACCGTTGTGTTGGAGAGAAAATCCACAACATTTACAATCCGAGCACGACGTTTCGTTAGTAATTGCAACTAGCATCATCAGGTGACAGCCAGATATATTTACGCGATCTAACCCAAAAAAAAACCTATATTATGGATGATATTGGCCGCGAAAGCCCTACGTGTTAAACTGATGAAGATGTTTTCATCCAATTAACGAGGAGTGTTTATACACCTGGGGGATCCCAGAACAAAGGGGAAACACTGTCCCATACAGAAGGGATAGATGGAGATTAGTCCACACTTTGTTGTACCGCGTTCTATTTGTCAGCCAGGGTTTGGCACCTCGACGGCCACCTGCGAGAATGGAGTTGGAACAGATTAAGAGAAGTCCACACTTGCTGTACCACCTCCTGGCGAACCAGGGTGTGGCACTCCCTTGACACCCACCTACAATCGAGTTGGAACAGATGGAGATTAAATTTCGATTTAAAGCTTTCGTGACTGCAGGGATTCATATTCTTGGTTCTTTCGGTAAATTCACGTAGAAGGGAAATAATAACATAATAAAAAATAAAAATATCACGACGTTTCGATTGCAACACAAGCAATCATCATCATCACCTGACGATGATTGCTTGTATTTTTATTATTTTATTATTTCCCTTCTACGTGACTTTACCGAAAGAACCAAGAAGATGGAGATTAGTCGACACTTGATGTGGCGCCATCTTCTGGCGAGCCGGAGTACAGCACCTCGACGCCACCCATGGGAAGGGACTTTCACAAACATTTGCCAACAAACCTTGCAGCTGCCTCCACTGTGCCGGATCACAGGCCCGGAGGTCGTGGCACGCACGAATATTCCTCAACCCACAATGCTCCTCTCAGCTGTGCACAATGAGCGTGTGCTTTGTACAGTATTTTGAAAGAAAATCCCGAGTCTTGCTGAAAGACTGAAACTCCTCTTATCGGTGAACCTATTGCTTGTGACGTGTGCTTTCCGTGGCCCAGAACGATCCGTGACACTTATCCGTGGAGAGGCTCTTCCTCTTAACGGTTTCTGTCATTGGGAACGGAGTCGCCCCAGGCCACCGTGGGCACAACACTCATCCTACCAGACAGTCTCGTCCCTTCACCTGATTAAGGCCGCTTGTGTTGTGGCCGAAACGTCGTGAGAATATTATTGTGTTATTTTATTTTATCAATTTATTATTTTATTCTCATTCTACGTGACTTTACCGAAAGAACCAAAGAAGACTCATCCTATTATCCACAAATTCACGGATAAAATGAATCATTTTGCAAATCAATCCACGGATAGATTAGTGGATACGGCGAACCATTCTTGCGGACAATGGGATGACAACTCTTCCCACCTGCATGTTTCCTAATCGACCAACACCATTCCCCCACTCAACGCCAACGCTGCACTGAGGCCGATGGATTATGTGCTGTGAGAGGCGTAGTGGGAAGCTATGCCTGGTGTTCAGTTTGCATATTCATGCAAATATACTAACACGCTGGCTTTCGTCAGGGTTGCGTTCCTGAAATGTGCGACGACGAATATTGAAACGACGTAAATCAAAGCAATTTATTTATTTATGGACGCGACGGTTCAGGCGACGGATAACGAGAAAGGACGGGTGATGCCGTCAGCGACGTAAGTGTGGGTTGAGGCGACGCATATCAGGTAGTGGTGTTAATAATAAAGTGGCGACGTGTTTGCGAATCAACGTAAAAGGGGGAGACGTAAATCGGGGTATTACTGTATTATTGAAATTTTAAAAAAATCAGTAATCTCCAAAATATTCCATTTGTGTTTAGACAATTAAACGTCCCACCACACCAATCAGCAGCGCGTCATTATGCGTCGTATGTTGTCGGGGAATACCCCATCCAGGTGCTTTCAGTCAACAACTGAAGTCAATTCACTCCACCTCTCGTGACACCATTGTGCACGTGGTGCACCAGATAATAACGTTTTTTTTGCATACGCTGCCAAATAAATTAACTTATCATTCACAATGATTGGCACGGTGTCAATCACCAAAAAAGTGGACCATATTATAAATATGGACCATATCGTTAACCACTGTAGGCCTGCACTCCTTCAATGGAGGACGAATAGCAAAAACACAAACTCTTTATTGAAGCCTTCCTGTAGCCACCAGACCGCGACGTTGGTATTGTCAGTACCAGACACAAGAATAGAATCAACCCAAAGTATAGTTCTTTTGTTTAGTAGTGGCACCATTGTGGTCAATGAAGAGAAGGCAGAGAACGGAGCATTTGATAGTCCATTAAAAAGAGTTTACAATAGTGGCGTTTATGATAGTGATGAAAAGTAAAATTATCCACACCAAAGGGATGATTTTATGCAATGGTAAATGTTCAACATCAGTTAAAATGTGAAGGAGTCCAAGTGCGGCAATAACAAGGTTGTAAGTTGAACACTTTTACGCATTGCCACGCGTGCACCACATGACCTGTTTGCCATTACTCTGACAAATGTATAATGTCCTGTAAATGGTAAAATACAATAAAATAATTAAAGCAAGAAGATACTAAAATGAAAGCTTTATTTTCACCGTCTTAAAGTGAGAGCTTTACAATTTGTGTGTGGCGTGTGGATGCCGTGGTTAGTAAGAGTGCAGTGTGCGTAGTTATTTACAATATAACCTACAACACTACTATATATTACATGGCATTGTTATTACTACTTTAAGACGTAAAATGTTAACGTTTATAATGCTAATTTATACATATGCATGCGGCAGTGGTGTAAATAGCACACTGGACATGAGCATTCTGTGAATGTATCCATGTTGGCAGGCGCGGTTCCTCCACTAGGGGCTTTGGGGCACTGTCCCATCAAGCAGCTGCAGATGAGCATTTTTTTAAACTTTTCTATAAATTGTTTCACTCTGTTTAAAAACGTTAAAATATGATTCTTTCCACGTGAATTGCCTAATGAACATTTTAAGTTGCTCATATTAGATACCGCTGGCACACCAATGTCTGATTTGTGCCTCGGGGAGGTCTCGGCTGTGAAGGCGTCCGAGTGAGAGATTTCCCTTCAACAATTGCGAGTAGCTTCTAGCATTGTAGCCACGCCGTTTGAGACGCATTCAGGGCGGTGAAAAAGTGCGCCCCATGGCTGCAATGACGATGTCACAACGCGAGGTTGCACTGCAAATCGAGCAGCTCACGGCTTACACCCACTCGGCTTTTGGCAGTGTCAAATGAGTTGTGTGGTGTGGACTTGAGAGTCGTGGGGACAGCATTTGAGTGCTTTGTTTTTATGCTTCGTATTGTTTTTAAAAGGCCTACCGTTGGTAGATAAGGCAGTTATATCACTTTCACGGGAAGGTCAATAAGAATTCGGTCACAGTCCCTATGATCACTGTTACGTTGCAATTATGGCTTTATTTTTTGGTGATTTTGAAAACGTTTTTTTGGTTTGGACATGTTTGTTTTGTTGTAGTACGGAGTTAGACTGATGGCCTTAATCTAAGTTTTCTTGTGGTTGTTGTTTGACTTGCATCCCACTGGCATTTTTTGCACACAGCGTTGGTGTACGGTGCTTTTTTCAGGTATATTTTGCTGTTTTTTTCATGGATTTTCTGTTTGCACAGTCACATAGTCACTTTAAGATGTTTTCTTGTTCGTGTTTTTGTTTTTTGTGGTTGCACCCGATTCAAGACCTGAATGGCTCACAGGGCTATACCAAAATAAATAAACTGAAAACAAGACGAGGTTTTTATTACCCACTTCCCAATGTGGTATCGACTGCAAACTTGGTATACTTATGTCACACTGATGACCATACTATATTCTATCATTAAAAATATATTTTTAAAATATTATTTTTATATGTTATGTTTAGGTTTGGGTCTAATTGTCCACGCTCAACTGACGTTGGCTGTAAATCACCACGGTCCCCTTACGTTATGGAAAGCTTCGGGGCCACTTCCTGGAGTCGTGGTGGAGTTCTTCCATTACTAGTACGGTACATTTCATTAAAGCGTGCTTTAAAAAAAAACCGTTTCTTTAAATATTACTTATTCTCAATTAGAACACCGTTTCTTCAGTAGCCCCACCTAGTGGGCACGTCACGGGTCGCCACTGCTGCTGCCACCCGCTGGAGGCGAGTCGGCGGTGCTGCCCACGTGGGTGAGGCGTGTGCGGGCGAGCGAGTGGGGCACGCGTGGGTGGGGAGCGGTGGCGGAGCGGTCAGCGCGTTGCGCTCCGAACCTGCCGACCAGGCTTCGATTCCCGCTCACGGCCACCGGTGACGATTATCTGAACCGGTCCTGGGCCTCCCCTAGGTCGACTCAAATTAGTACCTTGTGCGGTGTGTAAATATCGCCACTGGGGAGACAAAGACGGGCCGGCGTGGTGCTGGCCACCCACCCCCTCGTCTGCCGTGCCGGCCTTCATAGGTGCTGCTTGCTAACAACACTTACCCCAACAGTCTATTAATGGGCCGTCCATAAATGACGTCACGCGATTTTGGACGATTTTTGACCCCCCCCCCCTTTGTCACAAAAAGTCAGACCCCCCCGCCTCAAATATGACGTCACAAAGCTCTGCCCCCCCCCCTCCAAAAATAAAATATGCTTCAAATCGCTTTAAACTATTGTCATTGTAGTGCCTATTTAATGTGGCGCTGCACTCTGATGTTGTAGGAGAAAACATTTATTAAAAAGTCTATTTAATTAAGTAGAACGTGTTGTCTGTATTTATTTAAAGTTGCGCATTTTGATGTGACGTCACATTTCTCAAACCCCCCCGCCCTCGTCACACATCTGACCCCCCCTAGGTGCGTGACGTCATTTATGGACGGCCCTTAAGGCTATACGGGGGGGGGGGGTGGATGACAAAGTAATAACAAGTAATAAGAGCGGTGAGAGCGCTAATGGGCGCTCGCTCTCGCCACATGCTGGCGGACCAGCATGTGGCTAATGGGCGCTCGCTGGCGGAGAGGGCCCCCACGTGATGCAGCCACGGATGGTTGTTGTCGCAGACTCTTCCACGCCGAGCAGACGCCATGGAAGAGGTGGCCATTCCCAGGCCCGGGGATTGACCACAGGGGTAGCAGTTCAGTTCAGTTTATTTTGGTATAGCCCTGTGAGCCATTCGGCTCTTGAATCGGGTGCAACCGCAACAAACAAAAAAACAAAAACACGAACAAGAAAAAACATCTTAAAGTGACTATGTGACTGTGCAAACAGAAAATCCAGGGAAAAAAACCAGCAAAAATATTTCTGAAAAAATCACCGTACACCAACGCTGTGTGCAAAAAATCCCAGTGGGATGCAAGTCAAACAACAACAACAACCACAAGACAACTTAGATTAAGGCCATCAGTCTAACTCCGTACTACAACAAAACAAACATGTCCAAACCAAAAAACGTTTTCCAAATCACCAAAAATAAAGCCATAATTGCAACGTAACAGTGATCAGTCCGGGCAAATGCCCGGTGGGACCGGTCCATTCCGAGGGCCGGTGGACCAATCTGTGTAAGGAAAATTGCAAACGTGATCAGAGTAATCTTTAAAAAAATATATATTTGATTACCTCTACTGTGTACACTGCATTGCTTATTTACGTTCTCGATTTGAATGAGGTCCCTTATTCGGCAGTCCCAAAGATTCTTCCTCGCCTTGCCCATGTTTTTTTTGGGACCCAAATGGGCCAATGAATCTCACGGCAACAACACGCGAATACGTTGCTTCGCAACATCGAGCTACGGGGTCCTTCCTTGTAAAAAAGGTGTCGATTTGGTGTTCGCGTACCGTGTCAACACGTACGCTTTAGCCGTATTTTTGTACGGGGAAATCGAGTTTTCAGGTTTACACGGCGTACAGTCGTTTCAATTCGGGTAAAACAACACATTGTTTATTTGTGCTCTATAGTGATGAGACTTTGTAGGATGAACTTTGGGATTTATAAGGGCACGGGGTGACCAATAAGGTCTGAGTTGGTCTGGAATAAGGTAGGGCACTGATAAGGGGTTGGCAGTTATGTGCTCGAATATCTTAACGCCTGTTTTATTACCAGAAAGGCTAAAACATTATTACGAGTAATCTTAATTTGAAGCTTCCGTGACTGTAGGAATCCATACTCTTTGGTTCTTTCGGTAAAGTCACGTGGGTAGAAATAAAATAAAATAAATCACGACGTTTCGATCGCAACACAAGTGGTTGCCTGATGACGACCGCTTGTGTTGCGATCGAAACGTCGTGACTAGTTTTGTTTTTATTACTAACCACGTGACTTTACCGAAGGAACCAAAGGGTATTCTTACGAGTACTATATAGTTTACGTGTTCAACGCAGCCCGAAATTGAGTCGGTGTGTTTACAAAGGCCTGGGTCGATTTTGTTTTGTCCCAGTCCGCCACCGGACGTACCCACACTTTACCCCACAGCGCACGTGACCTGCGGAGCGAGATGCTGCAGTGAACCCGTTCACTTCTCGTGTTGGGCGGATAGAGGAGGCGTGGGTGGGTGTGGCGGTGGGTGGGTGGGGTGGTGTGACGGTGGGTGGGGGTGGGTGGCGGTGGTGTGGTGGGGGTGGGTAGGGGTGGTGTGCAGGTGGTGTGGAGGTGGTGGGGGTGGGTGTGGCGGTGGGTGGGGGTGGTGTGACGGTGGGTGGGTGGCGGTGGTGTGGTGGGGGTGTGGTGGGGGTGGGTAGGGGTGGATGGGGGTGGTGAGGCGGTGGGTGGGGGTGGTGTGGCGGTGGGTGGGGGTGGGTGGGGGTGGTAGGGGTGGTGTGGGGGTGGGTGGGGGTGTGGGGGTGGTGGGGGTGGTAGGGGTGGTGTGCGGGTGGGTAGGGGTGGGTGAGGGTGGTGTGGGTGGGGGTGTGGTGGGGGTGGTGTGGGGGTGTGGTGGGGGTGGGTGAGGCATTCAATCAACGAGCCCCATTCTTTCAACTGCTACCGCCGCCGGGAGATGCGATCGAACCGAAGTCCTCCGGATTGCAAGTCCAATTCACTGTGGCAGACACTCATCCCCCTTGGTTTCTCTCACTTCAAGAGCAAGCGATGTACCGTTTAAGACTCGACACGTATTCTGTACTTTCGGTGAACCGGTAACCGGTTTGTTTCCTTTTTCTCAGACGACCATAACCGATTCCATCAGCACCCCCCCCGAGTTAAACAGTACCACTTAGCTGGGTGGCTTGTGTTGTGTGGCCGGGTGCTTGGTAGAGTGGTCAGAGGGCGCCGCTGTGGCAGGATGGCAACTACCTCCTCGCCCGGTGCGATGCAAGTCGTGGGTTCGATCCCGATCCCGACCCCGACGCCCGCTGTTTTATTTGGAGTTTGCATTTCGTTCTCCCCGTGATCGCGTAGATCTTTCTCCGTTTTTTTTGTCCCTTCCACATTTGCAAAAAAAAAACATGCTCTTAGAGTATTTGGCTGCTATGCATTTCCACATGACCAGCCACTTAATTTGGGCTATCATTTGTGGCCAGGGCGCGCTTCTGGTAAAGTTAAAAAAGAGTTCGTCTACGTGACTGCCTTTGTTTATGTATCATTCCGCGCGTGCGGTTCACGTGTTTTGTGCAAGGTGTGCGAGTGAGTCCCTGAGTACTGAGAATTCCCGCGAGTCTGGCCAGATGCCACGTTGCGTAAGCGGCTTAGGATCGGATTAACGTGGCTCACAGAGCCTCATTACGCACCTTCATTAGAGAGACGCACTTGAGCAGGTGAGTTGTAATAGTTGTGGAAGAAGGATTCAGGTTGGAATTGTCATCGTCTTTAATTCAAGGTCTGAGCGCTGGCTCGGAGCTGATGATGCTGGATGTAATCCGGCGAAATGTGCGTAACCATTCTTTAATTTTGCTGGCAAACTAAATCGACTGGCACACATTGGTCCAGGTGACAACGCTTTATTTATTTGGCCGAATCGTGCGGTGCAGGGCACCGAGCTATGAGCCCTAAGGCATTAATAACCAACACGATCTCACCAAAAAACATGAATTGTTCATCATAGTAGCGGCCCTGAAATCCAACATGCCAAACCAGAACATATTCATATACGGCAATCTCTTTTTTGCAAGGTTGTTGAGCAGCGCTTGGCAACCTGCGGCTTTCTGGCATCCCGCTTGCGTGCAGGCGGTTTTTTTTAAACCCTTAAATCTGGAACGTAATTAAACGCAAAGATAATGTGCAATTTATCAAATATTACAGTGAATGTTTGGGTCCGTATGGAATGTCTTGGTGACAACGAAGCGTACAGTCACCCTTTATTGTTCAAGAATAACGAAGGGTGGGAAATAAAACTAGACGCAGGTTATTGCATCGCCTGTTTTGCTTATCTAATTTCAGAATTTGCCATCTGTGTGTGCAAGTAGCTCTGCGTGTGATGCGGCTCTCGAACTATTTTGGTCAAAGACTAGAAGAATGCCTCTTCTTCTTTGAAAAGTTGTCGACGCCCCTGGTTTTGAGTAAACGCAGCCATGCAATTTTTTTGTACAATTATCAGGATTTTTTTCCTGATGGTTTATCGTCGTAAATAACATTTGAAAACGTGAGCAATACAAATGTACGGGACTTGCACTTTGTCGATTAACTGTTGGATGAAGGGCCTTCTCGCTCCCTGTCGATCATTATGGCTGTTTAACCATACTTCACCAAGCTGGTCAATATCGCTCATTACTGCGACACCACTCCCACGTTTGGGACTTGTTAATTATGACCTAGTTTAGAAAATTGTGTTTTACCACGTGATAATGTAGTCTACAATGTCGACTTTAGGTCGGGTTGGTGAAAATGTGGTGCTGGCTGTGGCCGAATAACTCCATGCAGGCTGCGGTTGAAGAGGTATTTATTGTTTTTTGTGTGCAGAGTAATTGGGCAAATGTCACTTAACCGAAAAACAGCAGCCGTAATAATAGCACGAGGTTCCACATGCAGAGTGAAAAGGTGAAAGCTAAAATGAGCGTGCGGATTGAATCACCTTCCCACCCCCCCAAAGATGTTTTACGTTAATTCAACGAGACATTGATGTTGTCGGTCGTAGCTGGTGTAGGTAATTAGTGAACGGGACGCCTGGCGTGTGAAGGCTGTGACTGAAGGAGGAAGAGAAGGAGGATGAGAAGGAGGATGAGGCCATTGTGTGAGTTCCCGGCTCTCGCGTTTCGCGGGTGACGTGACCGGGCTGCTTCAAGTTCGCGGATTTCGTCCGAGGAGGAACAATGACTTAGATTGCTGCTCAATAATCAAAGCTTCACTCGTCGGGCAGGGTTATATAGAGAGGCGTCCTCGAGGGTGCGGTGAATCGGGGCGTGGGGCTGGGTGGGAGGGGTGGGGCTGGGTGGGAAGGGGCTGGTCACCCCGTGGTGCCCTTATAAAACTCAACGTTTAACCTACTCACGCCGGCTTGTGCCCGTCCTCACAGTCGGGCATATTTGCGGAATACACCACGTGGTGGTGCCGCCGTTGACCCTGGCCATTGACCGAGCAACCCAACGTCCCTACCAGCTCCCTCCGCAGGAATGTGTTTAACCTGGCGAGCAGCAGGTTCTCCCTTGGCAAACTTTTCTGCACATGAAGAGCAATGGCAGGGCAGCAAAACAAACGTACACATCATGAGAGCGTCATTATTATAGTGCTGTGAATGAGGTGTTAGCTGATTATATGGAATTTGGATTACATACTCTTTGGTTCTATTCGGTAAAGTCACGTAGGTAAAAAATAAAACAACAAAAGATCACGATGTTTCGGCCACAACACAAGTGGCCTTCATCAGGTGAAGGGACCGGATTGTCCAGAGGACAGCGTTGGAGTGAAAACAGCCAAGCCCAGGTCGCGTCCTTTAAGCTGTGGGAGGAAACAAAAGCACCTTGACAAAGGAATTAGCATAAAAATGAGCACGATGCACGTAGGAGGTACATGAAGGACCGGCACGGAGGGGGGAGTTTACATAATGTTGGTGTGAAGGGAAATAAGCAGCTGCGAAATTTTGGGATACCACTACTTGAAAAAATATACTGTACCATTGAAAATTAGTTTGATTTAGAACATTTTTCCAATTGCTTAATTTGAAACCATCCTCTCGGTTGAAATTGTGTCTGTGTTTGTAAATCTGAATTGCCTCGTGGACAAATCTCTGATAAAAAAAACCCGTGGGTTTGCAGAGAACCTTGATACCAACCTTGATACCAAGGTTCTCTGCGACCTTGATACCAACGCTGTCCTCTGGACAGTCCGGTCCCTTCACCTGATGAAGGCCACTTGTGTTGTGGCCAAAACGTCGTGATTTTTTGTTTTATTTTTTACCTACGTGACTTTACCGAATAGAACCAAAGAGTATGGATCCTTGCAGTGACGAAACCTTTAAATCTAGAACCAAGATTACGTAGTTTTATACAATAGAGATTTGCATTATGATTTTTTTTTTCTATCTTCGTGGCTTTAACGAAAGACCCAGAGAATTGCGATTAATTTATTACTATTACAATTGTGATTTATGTCATGCGTTATTGTCTGTCGGTTACCATGTGTTGCAATTTCATCGGAGAATGGCATGCAGACAGATCGCACTGCTGCATGTATTTTTAAACACTTTGGCTGCTGTAGTCGTACGTTTGGTTTGACTTTGAATTTAGAGCGATTTCTTAATTCCTTGAGCCTGCTACCTCGTTGGGACATGACCACAGCTCATGGCTTTGTGACCATAGGCCCCTGCGTACATCCTTTCTATAAAGAGTCTGTTCTGTAACGCTGCGTGTTGTTTTCATAACGTGAATAGGATATAACGCGATTGAGTGAACAGAACGACGCCGTGCGAGTCGGACTAAGCGGTCGTACGGCTGCCTCGGCGAAGCATCGTACAAGGCACTGGGATGCTGCTGGATGCTTCTAGACGCTACCCACGCACCCTCAGTCTTTGTTCAGCCTGCGTACGCATCTCACGTGCTATCGTGGACTGTGCTTTACCCTATGTTATACATTATTAATAACGGATTTTTCCATAACGCGGTGTTCTTCAGGAACGTAACAACTACCGCGTTTATAGGAGACTGCGGGTGCAGGACAACTGCTGCCATTACACGTGGTGTGCTCTGTGCAACACTGCCGATGACAGCGCCTGATCATTTTTGTTCACCACGATCGTAGAATTCGTGCTGGTGACTCAAGCTGGCTACTGTCGTGTTTATGAATGAACTCCACCAAGTTGTATGCTTGGTTCTTTCGGTAAAGTCACGTAGAAGGGAAATAATAAAAATATAAAACAATACAATTCTCACTATTATTTTATTGTTTCCCTTCTACGTGACTTTACCAAAAGAACCAAGAATATGAATCCCTGCAGTCGCGAAAGCTTTAAATAAAAATTTACCAAGTTGTGTTATTAATTTTGTATCTTACTGAAAAGTACAATAAAGTAATGCGGAAGGTAAATTAAGCGGGATTATAACATTCATAAAGTGTGGTAAATGATGTTAATCGGCATCATGGACCAAGAGGGCATTCATTGGCTTAAATAAAGAGCAGCAGTTGGCAACTATGGCAGAATCCTGCGTGTAATCCAGGCCCCACCAGCATGAGTTTGCAGTTTTGCATACGGGACACTGCTCTTGAAAATCTGTTTTTTCCTGGCAGCTTTGTGGATCCATGCACCGAGGCCGGCGCGGAGCCCTGACGGTGGGAGGAGGAGGAGCAGCAGCAGTAGGGGTCGGGGTGCGTGGAGCGGGAGGGTCGTGCGCTGCCCACACAACACCCACGGGGAGAGTTCACGTTGGTCCATCGGAGGTGGTGCATCATCATCGCCGCCACCGGCACGGCTAGCTGACGGAGGCGTGTGTGTTTTCCCGAGGTTGTGGTTTACTCCAGGTTGATTTTTTGACAGCGCTAAAAGTTGGTAAATGATTATTAATTTTTATTGGGCGTTAGTTAAATCGTTGCCTCGCTTCTCCACTCGCGTAGCCATCGTTCAGTAATGTCCATTTGTCGGTGCTGGATCCTACAAATGTGTTTGCTTTTCGCTGACTCTCTCTCCAACTGTACACATTGTGAGTCGATCGATAGAAACGATGTTTGTTTTAACTCTACGTGCGGCGTACCGACTGCTGCGACTGTGAGTGTTTGAGAACTCGCCGATATCATCTGGAGTTTTTTGTCACGTGTATGTTTACAGCGATCGCCGACGATCCTCCGGGAGCTGTCCTTGCACATCGCACGAGATGGCTGGAGGAGAAGCCTGGTGTGTGACCCTGTCTGTGGATGGCATGACCTGCGATGCCTGTGTCAAGAGCATTGAGGAACAACTTTCCCAACTGCCAGGAGTTTACGATATTAAGGTAAGCCAGCTATAGCGGTGGCCTCTGTGTGTAGAGAAGCAACATAGATGTTATTTTGATTTAAAGCTTTCGTGACTGCAGGGATGCATATTCTTGGTTCTTTCGGTAAAGTCACATAGAAGGGAAACAATAAAATAATAAAAATATAAAACAATACATTTCTCACGACGTTTCGACTGCAGCACAAGCAATCATCATCAGGTGTGAAAACCACTTTTTTCAAATTTTCTTGTTGTGGTTTTCACACCTGATAATGATTGCTTGTGTTGCAGTCGAAACGTCGTGATAATTTTATTATTTTATATTTTTATTATTTTATTGTTTCCCTTCTACGTGACTTTATCGAAAGAACCAAGAATATAGATATTATTTTTACATTTAAACAAATATATATTTACGGTCTTTTTTTCTGCATTTATTCCCATTGTGCTTTTGGCACCTTGTCATGAGATGAAAATTCCATTTGTAAATCACGCACCATGCGTGAGAGCGGCTACAGGAGAGAGATTTGACAAGACTCTGGAACAATCCTTCCAGTGGCATTTTTATCCTTTGCACAAGAGGGGGTCGCCAGTTTTCCACGCACTTCATTAAAAATGGATACGTTTACATTTTAAGTCCAGGAATCGAGTTAAAACGCACGTTGATTCCATGCACGGATCCCTCCCGCGTGGCCCCGTGGGCCCGGCATGTGCTCGCTCCATACGTGGCCCCGTTGTGCGTGAGTGAGGGCAACCCGCCTGACACACCGCCCCCACCCCTCCCGGCCTTGCTGAGAAACTCCTCAGGTCGTTTTTATTTTGCCGACTGTTTCCATCGCCGCGGTGGCCAGGAGATGTTAACCACCTCACCTGGTATACAGGGAGTCGTGGATTCGATCCCGACCCTGACGCCTGCTGTATATATGCAATTTGCATGTCTCTCTCCCTGTGGTCGCGTGGATTTTTCTCCGGGTCGTCCGGTTTTTCCCTCCACATTTTAGAAACATGGCGTTTAGAGTACTTGGCTGCTATGAATTTCCACGTGATTAGCCGCTTCGTTGAGCTGTCATATGTCATAGCCAGGTCGCTTCTGAAAAAGAGCTATATAGCTCAGTGGGCCTTACCTGGTAAAATAAAAATAGTTTATTGTTTAATATCAATCCATCTAGCTCCTCGACAGTGTTGTGGATGGTTGCGAGGGTGGGAGGGTTGCCAGGTGTGGCAATGCCTCAGTCCTAATTCCGGTGTCTTTGATGCTGATTCTGTGGAGCACACAGCGACGAGTAATCACCCAGAAAAATGAATCAATAATCAATTATTTATCCGGGAATCCCTCTGAGGCTCAACACCTTTCTAGGAGGATTCTGCCTTTGTGATATTTGATAGGTGTTGTAGCGTTTCACCAACGCATTGGGAATTCGTGCCGGGTATTGTCTCATGGATGAGAAGAAAAAAGTAAATTTTATTTGAGGCATTTTTTTGCGTTGAAAAAAATCAGTATATATAAGAAATGTGCAGCCTAGCGCTTACATCGGTAGAGTTGGCCAAGTGTGCGCGGTGATGCGTCGAGTGGCAGGGAATCTGCTTATCCGTGAAGATTCCCATTGACATGTCACCAGACTGACCTAGCCCGCCACTAACTGCGTAGGGTCGTAATTAATAGCCAGGTGTAAACCTAACTTGCTATTGGCCCTTGTTTTCGTTTAGTTTTTTTAGTTCATTTATTTTGGTATAGCCCTGTGAGCCATTCGGCTCTTGAATCGGGTGCAACCACAACAAACAAAAAAACGAACAAGAAAACATCTTAAAGTGACTATGTGACTGTGCAAACAGAAAATCCATGAAAAAACAGTAAAATATTCCTGAAAAAAGCACCGTACACCAACGCTGTGTGCAAAAAATCCCAGTGGGATGCAAGTCAAACAACAACAACAACAACCACAATAAAACTTAGATTACGGCCATCAGTCTAACTCCGTACTACAACAAAACAAACATGTCCAAACCAAACAACGTTTTCGAAATCACCAAAAAATAAAACCATAATTGCAACGTAACAGTGATTATAGGGACTGTGACCGAATTTTTACAATAAACTACATAAATAACATGTAACACCAAAATCCTAGAGCCATAGCTGGCTGCATGAGTTACTCCACAACAACAGAAGCATCAGTCGGAGTATCAATTTTTTCAATGCACCTTTAAGATCAGCACGCTAAATCAAAATACAGATAATACTTTGCAGCATCATCCGGAGCGAAACATTTTATTTTATTTTACACCAATGAATAGCAGTGGCAGCTAGGGGTGTACAACTCCTCTAGAGCAGTTTTGAGAGAAGATCTCATTGGTAGCAATTCAAGTTGCAGTTTATTGTCAATAGCATTCCAGACCCTGGGGGCATCAATAGCAAAGGCCCTTCCTCCAGTTTTTGTACGGCAATAGGGAATGTGAAGCTGGTAAATGAGCGAAGACCTGAGGTCAAATTTGTTCTTAGAAACAGAGAGGAGATCCAGCAGGTAGTCTGCGGATTTTTTTGTAAGTACATCGTGAATAAATAAGATCTGGTGCACAAGCCGTCGAACATTAAGAGATGTTAAGTTTGACCCAATGTAGAGATCACAGTGGTGAGTCCTATATGGGCAGTTCAATGTAAATCTTAAGGCCGAGTGATAGATGGAATCAAGCTTCTTCAGTACAGTACTTGGGGCTGATTTATACACGATGTCACAGTAGTCAAGTAGAGGCAGTATGGTAGCTTTTATCAATTCCAAACGGAACATTGGGGAGAAGCAGTGCTTGTGTCGATACAGAAAACCAATTTTTATTTTTGTCTTTTTACCACTATAATCAATGTGAGCTTCAAAATTCAGTTTTGAATCCAGGATGACCCCAAGATACTTATAGATCTTGACTTCCTCTATTTGATAATTATTTAAGGAATGTAATTGGCCAAGAGCTCTCACCAACAACAGCTGGCAAAGCACTGACGGGTGAGCTTTGAATCGCGCCCTGTAATGAGTAATGTGCATTGTACCTTTTTATTGTGTGTAGGACTTCACTGAAACGTTTCACTGCCCATTGAACAGCACAGCCTTTGGTTTACAGTCCACTCGAGGTTGTTTTTGCACTCGCACAAGCCCATTGGCAATCCACGGCTAGACGGGGCCTCTTCCCACGCAGCGTGAGTTGTTGGGGTTTGTTTGACCATACTTCACGGCGTTCAGTGCGGATTTGTCGAAAGGGGCGTAGACGTGGGAGCGTAGAGTACATGACAGCAACATGTTTTGCCGCGCTGCCCTCTGCTGCCCACTTCGTAGCCACGCAGCAGCCTGTAGCAACCTGCTGTACATGCTGGTTGCCTCTTGAAAGCACTTACCAGGCTCATTCCAGCTTAGCTTCTGGGATCTGATGAGATCGGATGCATTCTGGGTGACTTGGTTCAAGGAAACTTGCACCATCCTGCCCTGGCAGGTGTGGTGCAACTGCCTATACCGCATGTTTCGATGGAGAATGGCGCGTGCTCTGCATCCCCATGGCATTTGATTAGCACATTTGGCTAAGTACGGCACGAAAGAAGTTCCACTCGTCCTGTCCGCGATCAAAACCCAAAACTATGTTGTTGTTGGATCGTCAGAAATTACACATTTAGGCCCGATTTTCAGATGTTCCAGGTGAGATTGTGATTGTTCCGATTGAGAGGATCCATGGGAAGCCTCCTCCATGCAGATGTGGGTTGCTGGAATTTACCTTAAATGTTCCATTTTGTGGAAAGCTACTCTGGTGTTTACAAAGCATCCCGTAACAATAGGAACGTGAAATGTACACATGGCTCCGAGCGACCAACAGAGGTGGGCACTGCCAATGACTCCCCGAGCTCAACTTGTGATTGATATGAATGCTGAACGTATGTCAGCCGTGTTGGGCGCCGCTATGGATGTAAGTATATTACTGTAATTAATCCAATCACGTCATTCCCCTTCCTGTTCCGTCAAACCCACACTGACCGGTGTGGTGAAGTATGGTCAAGAAAACCCCCACGATCGATGCGGCATGGGGAGGCCTTCATCCAGCAGTGGATTGACAGAGTGCTGTCAATTAGTAAAACCTTGGATTGCGAGCATAATTCGTTCCGGAAATGTGTTTATAATCCAAAGCACTCGTATATCAAAGCACTCGTATATCAGTTGTGATCACGTGACGCTCGACAGACAAAGCATATACGTACCACTCGTATTGCAAGACCCTCGCTCGTTTATATAATTAATATTTATTTAAAATGTTTGCTCGTCTTGCAAAACACTCGCAGACCAAATTACTCGCAAACCAAGGTTTTACTGTAAGTCCTACCTTCTGGAACGAATTAACGACGTATACCGAGGTACCACTGTAGTTGTTTTAGCCCTCCCACCACGCCAAAGTGATTAGTTTGGATGGTTTATTGTAAAAGCCTTGCGTGTGATCGCGTCGTACCCGACATTGAAATAGCAACCATCCCGGCGCAGCTGATGGCGTGGTTGCGACGTTTGGTTTGTGTTCACCTCATCTCGGTCGCGTTGAGTTGCCGTCCTCGGTCACAGCGCTGCGGTCATTGCCGACTCGGGACGCACAATGTCCGCGTTCGCGTCGTCGGCACGGGCGAGCCGAGCTCGCGCCGCAGCCGTCGTCGCTTCCTGCCTCGAGCCGTCGCCACCGCGCGTTCTGCGCGCGTCCGCGTGGACCATCGCGTGGCGGTTGCGCGTGTGTACGCATGTTTACTGCATGCGCGTGCGATGTGTGAACGTTGCCACCGGGGTATACAAAGGCGGCCGGGGGGCGGTGTTGGCTATTCGCTGACTCGCGCGCCGTGCCGGCCTTCATAGGTGCTCGCTAACAGCACTTGCTCCAACAGTCAATTAAAGGCTATGCGGGGGATCTTTGTCTTTGTTTTTCACGTACGTGTAATGCGGGTGTGTCCGCAAGTGGGGAGCGGTGGTTCAGTGGTTAGCGCACCGTGCCACAATCATACAGTCTCGACCACAGGAAACACCAGTGGGAATTGGAATATGAACCTGGTCTGGACTTCGCCTGAGTTGGCTCGGCCCAAATGCATGTCAGCGAAGTGATGTTGTTGTAGATCGGTGGTGGTTGGCACATTGCTCTATGACACCTGCGATGTTGAGTGTGATTCGTGGCGGCGGCTAACATCGATAGCGAGTGATATCTGACCTGATGATAGGCTCGCCCCCGCCCCTCTACCCCTTTCATCATCTCCCACTGACCAGAATAGTGAAGTATGGTAAACCAACCCCCATGACTGACACGGCTTGGGGGAGGCTTTCATCCACCAGTGGATTGAGAAAGAATCGTACATCATCATGAAGTGACGTACCCAGGCTGAGTGCAAAGTTGCGTATGTGTACTCTTCGGGTCTTTTGGTAAATTCACGTAGATAAAATAAAATCACGACGTTTCCATCGCAACACAAGCAATCATCTTCAGGTGAAAAAATACAGCAGACGGACTGCTGAGGCAGGAAGAAATATAGCGAGAGAGCTACTGCAGCCAAAGGTTATATAGGTTTGAGATGGGTACAACCCAAGGGTAAGTGGGCGGATCTGGAGATGGAATTTGCAAGTAAATGTAAAATCGCAGAGCTAGGTATACCTCGGCTATTGTGTTGCTAGAGATTAGCATATAGCAGCAGATGTGAGTGTAAAGGTGATCGGTATTACCTTGGTGTCGCGGCATCTCTTCAGAAAAGTGAGCGACTCGATCAGATGAGCCTTCTTTTCTCGGAGTCTGTTAAAAGATCTAATGGTTGTGTGGAAACCCTCCCCGTAGAGGCGGTTAAATCTTGACTTAAAGCGTTCTTGACTGCAGGAATTCATGAAGTCACGAAAGACCCAAAGAGTGTGAATTCCTGCAGTCACGAAAGCTTTAAGTCAAGATTTAATTGTGTATGTGTGTATGTATGTTGAACTTCTTTCGAACCGACACTCACATGGTGTGGGTCAATGAGGGGCGGCGGGGCGGTGGGTGAGAGGGTGGAGAGGCGGAAGAGAGAGTGGGGTAGTGGGCAAGAGGTGAGAGGGTGGATGAGTGGGATGAGAAGGGAGGATGGTAAAGAGTCGATGATCACAAGCAGTTGTTCAACCTCACTTGGAGCAATGTGCCACACCTCTGATAATAAATCTGGCTATCGCCTGATGAAGCTAGTTGTAATTTACTGGCGAAACGTCGTACTCAGATTGTAAATGTTGTGGCTTGGCTCTCCAACACACCGGTGTGCTGTACTAGTGACGAATTGGCATGTTCTGTTTCCGTGACAACCCTTACTAGTTGGCTGTGTCGGGTAGTGGCGGGTTTAACGACACATTTATATATTTATGCGATCTAACCCAAAAAAACCCTCTTATGGACAATATATTTTTTTCCGGGTAAGGCCCACTGGGCTATGTAGCTCTTTTTTATTGAAACGACCTGTCGACAAATGATAGCTGAATGACGTGGCTTATCAGAATTAAATTTATAGCAGCCAAATATTGGTGGGAAAAACTGGAGGACCTGGAGAAAAATCCACGCGACCACAGGGAGAGAGACATGCAAACTCCAAATATACAGCAGGCGTCAAGGTGGGGGTCAAACCTACGATCTCCTGTATACCAGGCAAGGTAGTTAACATCTCGCCGCAGTGGCACCCACTCAGCACGGCGCGTCAACCTAAACATCGGCCTGCAGGCGGGATGCGTTACCTTGGGGTTCGTTTGTTGTTGCGAGGCTCGTGAGAATGTCTCCGTGTGCGTGCCGCGCCAGGTGTCGCTGCTCGACATGAGCGCCCGCGTGCTGTACGACGCCCGGCGCCAGGCGCCCGAGAGCCTCCTGGAGGCCGTGGAGCGGGCCGGTTTCGAGGCATCACTAGACCTCGGTGGCGACGGCTCCAGGTTCCCGGCCGACACCGAGTCTGTCGAGATCCTGGTCACCGGCGCCACGCCGTCCGCCGAGCTTCGCGGGCACTCCCTGGCGGACCTCGCGGCCTCCCTGCGCGGCGTCACGGCGACGGACGTCGTCCGATCGCCGAGCGAAGAGGCCGAGGACGCGCGCCGTAAGATGAACGTGACCTTTTTGCCGGAGCTCACGGGCGCCAATGTGATCTGCCAGAAGATAGAGGACTTTGGCTACCGGGCCACCCTGCAGGCGGGTCGGCGGCAGCCGGGCCTCGCCACGCTCATTGTGACGGTTGAGGGCATGAAGCGGCAGACGTGCGCCCGCCGTGTCGAGAGCGCGCTCGCCAAGCTGCCGGGGGTGGAGCACGTGGAAGCTTCTCTCGCCAGCCGGGAGGTGCGGATCGGCTATAAATCACACCTGATTAACGCCTCGGAGCTGCGGAGGCAGATCGAGGCATTGGGGTTCGCTGCGCTGTTGCCAAAATCGCCGTTGAAAAGGGAGAAGTCACGGGCGTTGCCTGCGGATCCGCAATCGTCTGCACCGCCCAGTGAGGCTATCGAAAGTGCCACAATAACTTTAGGTGTGGAAGGCATGCATTGCAAGTCGTGTGTCGACAACATAGAAAGTCATGTTGGAGAACTGGCGGCGGTTTACAGCATCGAGGTATCTCTGTCCGAAAGTAAAGCCGATATTCGTTACAATCCAACGCTTCTAGGACCGGCTGATTTAAAACAAGCCATAGAAAGCCTCCCTCCTGGGAATCTCTCCGTTTCCTTTGGGCTGAGGAGCACAGACCTTCCCTCGCCAAATGTGTACCAAAGCCTGCTGAGCAGGTGCGCCAAGGGGGCGGTGGAGGAGCCGGTGCCCGTAAGTGAAACCACGTTTTCCCTTCCGCGCGCCGACAACCCGACGGTGGTGCTGCGTGTCACCGGCATGACATGCGCCTCCTGCGTGCAAAACGTCGAAGGGGGCCTGGCCAAGCGTGCAGGAGTGAGATCCGTGAGTGTCTCCCTGGGCGACGGGACGGCCACGGTCTCCTACGACCGAGGTGTGACAAGCCCCGAGATCCTACAGGGCGCCGTCGAGGACATGGGCTACGGCGCCACTCTCACCGGTAACATTCCCCTCTCTCTCTCACCGGTAACGTTCCCCCCCTCTCTCACCGGTAACATTCCCCTCTCTCTCTCTCACCGGTAACATTCCCCCCCCTCTCTCACCGGTAACGTTCCCTCTCTCTCACCAGTAACGTGCCCCCCCCCCCCCTCTCTCACCAGTAATGTTCCCCACCCCCCTGACCGGTAACGTCCCGTTTCTCTCGCTTCACTCTCTCTCTGCGACGTGAATCTTTATTTGTCACGACATGGGAAACCTTCATCGAACGATGGGACGCGTTTTACGCTGCACGATAATGTTGCGGTCGTGAGAAATGTGCCGTACCTGTGATTGACTTTATCACCGTAGTTGCACTGCTTTTATTCGTTTTCTGTCGTCGTACGATTAATCTTTGTCAGATGTTTCCAATGGGCGTATGGAGAACAGATTTAGGTTCTTTATATTGTCGTGCTATTAAAATATCAGTCTACTATGACATTTCACATTTCGCATTTTATATAGGATGTGATTGTCTTAACATGTTTATCGGTAAGCCCTTGGATTCTTGCTACAATTGATCTTTCACAGTACAGGTGACAGCTCGACTTGTGATCCCCCACTTTTACGACCTTACTTATACTAAGACCCCCACAGTAATGACCAAAAACTCGTATCTACGACGCCGAGTCTCCTGAATGCGCTGCTTTGCTCTTCCGCCACAGGTACAGCCGCGCAGAGAGTGAATGCAGCAGCGTCTCTTTCACAACGCTTCTTCACTTCTTTGTACATTTTGTTCAAATTGAGAAAATTTTCACCTTTTGTTATGTCCGAGAAGAGGAAATGTGATGCACATGCAGAAAAGTACTTACTTATTTTCAAATGTGTTTGTTTTTACTTAATACATGTTTAGTAAAAGTTACGTTGAGTTCAATCTAGATTTGTACGTTAATTTACAATAAATGTTTGTTTGGAGTTATTTTAATTTATTTTCGTGGTAAATTTTGATATTTTTATGGTATGCAATGGGATTCCAGGAACGGAACTCCAATTCATAACATTGCACCAATGGGAGACAAGGGGTACAACTCACGACGGCGCTGTCGTCCTAGAACCAATGAGGTCGTAGGCTCGGTGGTCGCCTGTACACTGGTTACTCCAACTTATTCATCATCGTCATTGCTGAATATTTATACGTTCATAATTTTGTAATATATTGACTATTAATTCCAAAAGTTCTATTTTGAGTTTATAGCTCTATCACACGTTGTGTTCTCTAGACAGTGAGAGTCTTCCACACGTTTTGTTCTCTAGACAGTGAGAGTCTCCTACACGTTGTGTTCTCTAGACAGTGAGAGTCTCCTACACGTTGTGTTCTCTAGACAGTGAGAGTCTCCTACACGTTGTGTTCTCTAGACAGTGAGAGTCTCCCACACGTTGTGTTCTCTAGACAGTGAGAGTCTCCTAGACGTTGTGTTCTCTAGACAGTGAGAGTCTCCTAGACGTTGTGTTCTCTAGACAGCGAGGGTCTCCTACACGTGTTCTTTAGACAGTGAGAGTCTCCTACACGTTGTGTCCTCTAGACAGTGAGAGTCTCCTACACGTTGTGTTCTCTAGACAGTGAGAGTCTCCTACACGTTGTGTTCTCTAGACAGTGAGAGTCTCCTACACGTTGTGTTCTCTAGACAGTGAGAGTCTCCTAGACGTTGTGTTCTCTAGACAGTGAGAGTCTCCCACACGTTGTGTTCTCTAGACAGTGAGAGTCTCCTACACGTTGTGTTCTCTAGACAGTGAGAGTCTCCCACACGTTGTGTTCTCTAGACAGTGAGAGTCTCCCACACGTTGTGTTCTCTAGACAGTGAGAGTCTCCTAGACGTTGTGTTCTCTAGACAGTGAGAGTCTCCTACACGTTGTGTTCTCTAGACAGTGAGAGTCTCCTAGACGTTGTGTTCTCTAGACAGTGAGAGTCTCCTAGACGTTGTGTTCTCTAGACAGTGAGAGTCTCCTACACGTTGTGTTCTCTAGACAGTGAGAGTCTCCTAGACGTTCTGTTCTCTAGACAGTGAGAGTCTCCTAGACGTTGTGTTCTCTAGACAGTGAGAGTCTCCCACACGTTGTGTTCTCTAGACAGTAAGAGTCTCCTACACGTTGTGTTCTCTAGGCAGTGAGAGTCTCCTACACGCTGTGTTCTCTAGACAGTGAGAGTCTCCTACACGATGTGTTCTCTAGACAGTGAGAGTCTCCTACACGTTCTACTCTCTAGATGATGAGAGTCTCCTACACGTTCTACTCTCTAGACGGTGAGAGTTTCCCACGTGTTGTGCCCTCTAGATGGGCATGACTCTGGGCAGGCCCCGCGGGGGTGCAGGGAGAAGGACGTGGGGGGTTCGCCGACGACGTCCAAAATGGGGTGCGAGGTGGGGGGGCGTCCCGACTACGTGATCAGCGAGCTGCCGCCAAAGCCGAGCGGGGAGCGCGAGGACGCGCGGGAGCCTGAGAAGTGCCTCCTGCGGGTCACCGGCATGACCTGCGCCTCCTGCGTGGCCAACATCGAAAACAACTTGAAGAAGAAGGACGGTGGGTGAAGGCAACACTCAACACCGCCACTGTCGTCATTAATAACATCCACCACGCCTCCCCATGCAGTACAGTCTGTTCTTCTATAATGCCATACTAGTTGCGTTCCTGAAGAACATCGCATTATGGAAAAACAATCAAGTTACAATAAATAATATAGATTATGGGGTAAAGCACGGTCCAGGATAACACTTGAGATGCGTAACGCAGGCCGACCAAAGACCGAGGTGCGTGGGTAGCATCTAGAAGCATCCAGCAGCCAATCCGTAGCTGAGCGCTGTGATGCAAGAGATCCCCACGTGCTTTCTGGGTGACGTTAGGTGTTTCACGGATGACGATTGTAACCACGGCCTGCGGCATCCGTTTTTTTGTGATTTGAGTCACGTGGAAAGATCCTCGGTGATGTGCACATTCAGACGCATGACCCGAGAGAGACGGATGAGATTGTGGAGTTTATATCCCCACCTGGGATCAACCAAGTGTCATCCTCCTGGGCTCATCAAATGTCTACCACTTTGTGGACAGTCAACAACAATGTTCAAGATGTAGAGAGACTGGCTCCTTTCATGGGAATGTGGACTCTCCACCGCTAGCTGAGGACGACTGACATAATTGAGTGTCACCTCTTTAGTTGTTGAGCAGGGAGACGTGTTGGCTGATTTAGTACTAAATGACATTTGCCTTAGGTATCTGATTGTGCAGTTCCTGTAAAGGCAGAGGTAATCTACTGGTTCATTTACATTCATTTTATGAGAGGTCCTTTCGCTACTTGTAATTGTAATATTTTCATTTTCCATGCATTTGCCCTGCGATTTGTTATATATCGCATTTGCTTGTGCGTGCGTATTTCCGGATCCATATACACATGGCATGTGTGTGTGTCTGTCAATGCACTGTGGAAACGAGCGGTCATGTAGTGGTTAACGCACTGCGCTAGTTCGATTCCCGCTCATGGCCGACACCAGTGACGATTATTTGAACTGGTCCAGGGCTTCTGCTAGTCGACTAAGCCACAAATGAGTGCCTGGTACGTTGTGTAGTAAACATCGCCACTAGGGAGACAAAGCCGGTTGGCCGTGGTGCTGGCCACCCACCCTGTCGTTTACCAATCCCGGCCTTCATAGTTGCTCGCTAATAGCACTTTCCCCTAACAGTCTTTTGAGGCTATACGGCGGATCTTTGTCTTTGTTTAGTGTCTGTAAATGCACTGTAGAAACGAGTGTGCACCTGCAAATGTTCCGTTTAGATGAGGATCAATACACCTAACAACTTAGCCTGGGCTTTTAGCGTCGCGTGTTCAAGTATTGTTACCTGACCCTACCTACAGAGGCAATGCTACTGTGGGCAGTGAACGAAAGCTATGAGAGACAAAGACAAATATCCCCCAGTTTAGCCTTTCCAGACTGTTGGGGCAAGTGCTGTTAGCGAGCACCTAATGAAGGCTGGAACGGCACATGAGAGGGTGGGTGGCCAGCACCACGCCTGGCTGCCTTTGTCTCCCGAGTTGCATTTTTTTACACATCGCACCAGGTTACCCATTTGACATTGAGTTGATCTCGGGGAGGCTCAGGACCGGTTCAGATGACCGTCACTGGAGCTGGCCTTGAGCAGCAATCGAACTCGGGTCGCCGGGTTCGTAGCACAGCGCGCTAACCACTACACCACCGCTCCCCATCCCTGCATTCACAGACAATAGCAACATGGATACAATAGCAACATGGGAACAATAGCGACATTGAAACAATAGCGACATGGAAACAATAGCGACATGGAAACAATAGCGACATGGGAACAATAGTAACATGGAAACAATAGCAACAATTCACGGCCCTTTGTGAAGCGACAGCTTCGTCAAAGTTGCCTCGCACTCTGTCGTCCACGAGGCTTGGTTGACCATACTGCACCACAGGTTTAATGAAGGGGGTTAACTATGTACGGTCCGCAAGAAGTTCAACATGCACACGCCACTGATGTTAGCCGTGGCCAGAAACCAAACTCATCAAGCAGCGTGCTGACCACTGCACCGCCTCTCCAGCCCGTTCAAAACAGCCTACCTTGGCGGTGGTGTCACTCACGTGACTCCCAGAATGCACTGGACCAACATTTTGGGCAGATCTTTGGTCATATTTCCTTAAAGTAATTTTTAAATGTAATTTGCAGTCCTATATATTTTTAGTCTAAATAACTATTCCTTTGATATCTCATGAATGGCTTCTCTCCGTGTTAAGTGGAGAAGTTTAAGGTGCAGCCCTGCAATGCTTCGCTGACGCCACTGCTGGTGGAAGGGCCTCCGCTAGACGGAACTCCACAGAGCCCCCCTCGAGTTATGCTCTTGTCATGCACCAGTCAAAGTCTTCCGCCATCTCGTTTTTTTTTCGAAAGAAAGGTTCTTTTGGATGATTTCTTAATGACATACTGTCCACTTAGCTGGAACACACGGTTAATAAAGAATGCCGCCAATCAGTTGAGACTGCAAATGGAGCAATACCCAAGTTTATGAGGGAGATGCATTCCTAAAAGGTGCGACCAACATCGAAACGACGCAAATCCAAGCTATTTTTTTTACAAATCGCGAAAATACTGTACACAAATAATATACAGTATTGTACTCGACAGTACGGTACATGTCTTGTCGAGCGTCACAAAGTGGTTCATGTGCAGGGTAGGTGGGGGGCGAAGGCTGAGAGGCGGCGGATAGCGAGGAAAGGACGGATGATGATGATGTCAGCGACGTAAGCGAAGGTTGGGGTGACGCAAATTGGGTAGTGGTGTTAACACTTTCCCGTTCCGAGACGCCTGCAAGTAGCAGGGTGGATGTCCCATCTCGGAACGTGCGAGTGGCTCGGCGTTGACTTTATTGAGAGACATAGCGTTGCTGTTTTTAACGACATTGTACTATAGTCGCCACAAGGGACTGTGGCGACACGATGGCACCCTGAGATAGCTGGCACCAAACTGTGCCACACGCCCTCCCACGTGGCCTTTTACTTCCCGATTCCACTCAAAACTGATCCGATTCTAGACAGGATCGTTTACGTCCCGACGACGCGAAACGCACGTGATCGGAAACGGAATCGGAAGAAAAACTGATGGTGCACACGTACGCCATGGGAAGAGGAAAGGGTTCATGAAGTGACGACATGTTTGCGAAACGATGTAAAGGGTGGCAGACGTAAACCGGGAGGGGGGGGGGTGGTGGAGGTATCGCCGCTGTACGTTGGGGTAAACCCTGAAACACTCGGGCGGATCTCGGGACTGTCCTCCCGCCCAAATGCGCGCGGACGTGCGAGTCCCCCGTGCGTGCCGCCGCCACCGCTGCCGTGCGACTCTCGAGGCGCGGTGGGCGCCGTCTGCAGGGATCCTGTCGGTGCTCGTCGCCCTGATTGCCGGCAAGGCCGAGGTGAAGTACGACCCGGCGCTGACGAGCCCCGAGGAGATCGCCGCCTGGGTGCGGTGGATGGGCTTCGAGGCCGACGTCGTGGACGTCCGCCTGGCGGGGTCAAACGGAGTCGTCGAGCTCGCCGTGAGTTCCCGAAGGCGAGGGCAGAGCCCCCGTCGCGCGGCGATCGCTCCCGGGTCTCCGTGCCGCGGCGCGCTTCGCGTGGCGGGCAACGTCCGTGGGACGCTGTCTTTGCCTTGCGCATCTGTCGGCGCCATTAGCACGGTTGGCTAAGTACGGTTTCGAAAGAAGTTCAACGTACATTCTAGATTCGAATCTACATTTGAAGTTTTCGTGACTGCAGGAATCCATGCTCTTTGGTTCTTCCGGTAAAGTCACGTGGGTATGAAATGAAATAAATCACGACGTTTCGGGCACAACACAAGCGTCCATCATCATGATGGACGCTTGTGTATGGATTCCTGCAGTCAAGAAAGCTTCAAATCAAGATTACACCGTATGTTTGTGTTTAAGGAGACACACAATATGTGCATGAAATGTAGATGCACATTGCTCTGACATCTGATGGGCTGTGGCTGTACTAACTGCACAAGCTGTACATTTGCTGAGTTGTTGGCTTTTAGATATGAGTTTGTAGCCTCGAGCTTGCGAAAGACATCGTTAATGGTTTGTTGAGAACACACAGCCAGTTCCACGTGAAATTCAGCGAAAGGTTTATGTGAGTTGTCGCAGCACTGCGTGTCGTTGCACTGTGTGTGAGTGTCACAGTGCTGTGTGTGTGTCACAGTGCTGTGTGTGTGTGTGTCACAGTGCTGTGTGTGTGTCACAGTGCTGTGTGTGTGTCACAGTGCTGTGTGTGAGTGTCACAGTGCTGTGTGTGTGTGTGTGTCACAGTGCTGTGTGTGTGTGTGTCACAGTGCTGTGTGTGAGTGTCACAGTCCTGTGTGTGTGTCACAGTGTTCTGTGTGTGTCACAGTGCTGTGTGTGTGTGTCACAGTGCTGTGTGTGAGTGTCACAGTGCTGTGTGTGAGTGTCACAGTGCTGTGTGTGAGTGTCACAGTGCTGTGTGTGTGTGTGTCACAGTGCTGTGTGTGAGTGTCACAGTGCTGTGTGTGTGTGTCACAGTGCTGTGTGTGTGTCACAGTGCTGTGTGTGTGTCACAGTGCTGTGTGTGAGTGTCACAGTGCTGTGTGTGAGTGTCACAGTGCTGTGTGTGAGTGTCACAGTGCTGTGTGTGAGTGTCACAGTGCTGTGTGTGAGTGTCACAGTGCTGTGTGTGAGTGTCACAGTGCTGTGTGAGTGTCACAGTGCTGTGTGTGAGTGTCACAGTGCTGTGTGTGAGTGTCACAGTGCTGTGTGTGTGTCACAGTGCTGTGTGTGAGTGTCACAGTGCTGTGTGTGAGTGTCACAGTGCTGTGTGTGTGTGTCACAGTGCTGTGTGTGTGTCACAGTGCTGTGTGTGTGTCACAGTGCTGTGTGTGAGTGTCACAGTGCTGTGTGTGAGTGTCACAGTGCTGTGTGTGAGTGTCACAGTGCTGTGTGTGTGTGTGTCACAGTGCTGTGTGTGAGTGTCACAGTGCTGTGTGTGTGAGTGTCACAGTGCTGTGTGTGAGTGTCACAGTGCTGTGTGTGTGTCACAGTGCTGTGTGTGAGTGTCACAGTGTGCTGTGTGTGTGTCACAGTGCTGTGTGTGAGTGTCACAGTGCTGTGTGTGAGTGTCACAGTGCTGTGTGTGAGTGTCATAGTGCTGTGTGTGAGTGTCACAGTGCTGTGTGTGAGTGTCACAGTGCTGTGTGTGAGTGTCACAGTGCTGTGTGTGAGTGTCACAGTGCTGTGTGTGAGTGTCACAGTGCTGTGTGTGTGTGTCACAGTGCTGTGTGTGAGTGTCACAGTGCTGTGTGAGTGTCACAGTGCTGTGTGTGTGTCACAGTGCTGTGTGTGTGTCACAGTGCTGTGTGTGTGTGTCACAGTGCTGTGTGTGAGTGTCACAGTGCTGTGTGTGAGTGTCACAGTGCTGTGTGTGAGTGTCATAGTGCTGTGTGTGAGTGTCACAGTGCTGTGTGTGAGTGTCACAGTGCTGTGTGTGAGTGTCACAGTGCTGTGTGTGAGTGTCACAGTGCTGTGTGTGAGTGTCACAGTGCTGTGTGTGTGTGTCACAGTGCTGTGTGTGTGTCACAGTGCTGTGTGTGTGTGTCACAGTGCTGTGTGTGTGTCACAGTGCTGTGTGTGTGTGTCACAGTGCTGTGTGTGTGTGTCACAGTGCTGTGTGTGAGTGTCACAGTGCTGTGTGTGTGTGTCACAGTGCTGTGTGTGAGTGTCACAGTGCTGTGTGTGAGTGTCACAGTGCTGTGTGTGTGTGTCACAGTGCTGTGTGTGAGTGTCACAGTGCTGTGTGTGAGTGTCACAGTGCTGTGTGTGAGTGTCACAGTGCTGTGTGTGTGTGTCACAGTGCTGTGTGTGAGTGTCACAGTGCTGTGTGTGTGTGTCACAGTGCTGTGTGTGTGTGTCACAGTGCTGTGTGTGAGTGTCACAGTGCTGTGTGTGAGTGTCACAGTGTGCTGTGTGTCACAGTGTGCTGTGTGTGAGTGTCACAGTGCTGTGTGTGAGTGTCACAGTGCTGTGTGTGAGTGTCACAGTGCTGTGTGTGAGTGTCACAGTGCTGTGTGTGTGTCACAGTGCTGTGTGTGTGTGTCACAGTGCTGTGTGTGAGTGTCACAGTGCTGTGTGTGTGTGTCACAGTGCTGTGTGTGTGTGTGTCACAGTGCTGTGTGTGAGTGTCAGTGTGCTGTGTGTGTGTCACAGTGCTGTGTGTGTGTGAGTGTCACAGTGCTGTGTGTGTGTGTCACAGTGTTGTGTGTGTGTGTCACAGTGCTGTGTGTGTGTGAGTGTCACAGTGCTGTGTGTGTGTGTCACAGTGCTGTGTGTGTGTCACAGTGCTGTGTGTGAGTGTCACAGTGCTGTGTGTGTGTCACAGTGCTGTGTGTGTGTGTCACAGTGCTGTGTGTGTCACAGTGCTGTGTGTGAGTGTCACAGTGCTGTGTGTGAGTGTCACAGTGCTGTGTGTGAGTGTCACAGTGCTGTGTGTGTGTGTCACAGTGCTGTGTGTGTCACAGTGCTGTGTGTGAGTGTCACAGTGCTGTGTGTGAGTGTCACAGTGCTGTGTGTGAGTGTCACAGTGCTGTGTGTGTGTGTCACAGCGCTGTGTGTGAGTGTCACAGTGCTGTGTGTGTGTGTCACAGTGCTGTGTGTGTGTCACAGCGCTGTGTGTGTGTGTCACAGTGCTGTGTGTGTGTGTCACAGCGCTGTGTGTGAGTGTCACAGTGCTGTGTGTGTGTGTCACAGTGCTGTGTGAGTGTCACAGTGCTGTGTGTGTGTGTCACAGGGCTGTGTGTGAGTGTCACAGTGCTGTGTGTGTGTCACAGTGCTGTGTGTGAGTGTCACAGTGCTGTGTGTGAGTGTCACAGTGCTGTGTGTGAGTGTCACAGTGCTGTGTGTGAGTGTCACAGTGTTGTGTGTGAGTGTCACAGTGCTGTGTGTGTGTGTCACAGTGCTGTGTGTGAGTGTCACAGTGCTGTGTGTGAGTGTCACAGTGCTGTGTGTGAGTGTCACAGTGCTGTGTGCGGAGCGCTGAGTGTGCGTCCGCTGGTTGGATGCGTGCCGCCCCAGGTGACGGGGATGACGTGCACGTCGTGCGTGCACGGCATCGAGTCCACTCTGCTCCAAAACGACGGCGTTTTCACCGCTTCGGTCGCCTTGGCGACGGGCAGGGCCCGCGTGGAATTTGACTCGGAGAAGATCGGACCCCGAGGCATCATCCTCATCGTCGAGGTGAGAGACGCCGGCTGCTCCGTGCGCTCGCGTTTGGCTTCAGAACGAGGGGACCTGGAGTGGCTCGTCCGTCGGTTCTCTCAAATGACCAGGAGCCCTGCCCCGAGCCCTTTTTACACAACAGAAAATAAGCTCAACTAAGCTATTTTTTTAGTTTACAAGGTAAGTCCCACTGAGCTACGTAGCTCGTTTTCCGAAGTGACCTGGCCACAAATGATAGCTCAACGAAGTGGCTTATCGCGTGGAAATTTATAGCTGCAAAATATTCAAAATGTGGAGGAAAAACCGGAGAACCCGGAGTTTAATCCACGCGACCACGTGGAGAGAGACACGCAAAACTCCAAATGTCCAGCAGGCATCAGGGTCGGGATCGAACCCATGAGCTCCTGCAGGTGAGGTAGTTAACATCTCCTAGCCACCGTGAGGTCACAATGCCTCAAAAGTACAATGCACAACTCTCATGGAGGCATGCTATTTTTCTGGAATGTTTTGAAGGAAATGGTCTCAATGAACCTCCTCGTGGTTCTGTCACGTTCACATCGAAAGACAAGGAGTCGATAACGCTGCAGGAATGCCTTAACATTATCCCACGCAATTCCCGTGTTTTTACTGCGTAATGTAATGGGGCGAACAAGCGCTCGCGTGTCTCGTGCCGGTCTGCGTTCCACGTCTCTGACGCGAGGTTCCCCCGTTTTGTGCCCTTACCGCGGCTGAACAGCGCATGGGCTACACGGCGGCCCTGGTCAAGCAAGAATGCCGTGGCACCAGCCACCTGGAGCACACGGACGAGATCAGGCAGTGTGTGGGGCATCACGCGTCACACCACTTCCGCAGAGTTTGGTCGCAATCCACACCGAGCGTCGTGTTTTTTAACTGAGCGTTGTTGTTTTCAGCCATAGGGCTTTACTGTACGTGGCGAAGCTAATCTCATCTTGTCCGCCTGTCCTCTGCAGGGACCAGGGGTTAATGGTGATATTCTGTAAGGCTCCAATTATAATCTCAAGTAGCTTAGGCTTAATTTTCCATTCTGCTTCGTAGTTTTGTCCATAATCAAATGTCATTATAATCACTCTGGTTCTCTCCCTCTTTCACGTTGTTAAAAAGACACCACTCTTAATTTTCCATTTTCAAACTGTATTCCACTAAATTTGCTGGGCCATTAATGTGACTCAAAATGTATTTAGCTTGCCCCAAGAGAACATTTTAAAAAAGGACGCGGTCAAGAAACATTTAAATATAAAGGGTTTGGGATTGTTCCAAGGGATGGAATTTCGTCCGTGGACATTTATCATCCCCACCCCAGGTCACGCAGCGTGATCTTCGTTTAACCTCATTCTCGGGTCAGGAGGCTCGTTGGCCAATCACAGGTGGTGGTGATGTTTTACGAAGCAGACAATGCAGGCAACTAGAGTGGCTCACACAGCAGAGTAGTTTCTCGTGTAAATGTCAAGCGCTAATGCGCTCCAACCAAGGCAAGTGGTGTCTAGACGGGTGACGCTGGGCTGAAGATGAGCTCGCAAGGAGGAAGCACTCATTCAGCGTCTTCGCACTGGGCAGCTGGACTAACCTCTCTTGCCGGAAATGTTTACAGATTCAGTTTTAAATATAATCACGTTACATTTGTTGTTTTGCTTTTGTAGCATATTAATATATCCTATGATGCATTGCAGACTAATCTGTTATATCCCGTACACCGTGTCGCTGGGTGGATTTGCTCTGTCCTCCTAACGAGGGTGTTGATGTGATCCATCGGCTCTTTCGGTAAAGTCACGTAGATATAAAATCAAATAAATTAAATCACTTGTACCTACGTGACTTTGCCGAAAGAACCAAAGAGTATGGATCCCTGCAGTCACGAAAACTTCAAATCTAGAGTGATCCATCGGCTCTGCACATGTAACACGGGGCTAAAGATGAACGCATACGACAGGTGGGAGAGGATGCTGAACGCCAAACGTGAATGCCCCGTTGAGAACAAACGCCTGCCCCCTTCTAGATGGCGGAATGCCTTCCTGCTGAACCTGCTGTTTGGCATTCCGGTGATGGCTCTGATGGTCTACATGATCGTGATGGACTCCCAAAAGAAGCACAACTATCTCATGAATCACATGGTCCTCCCTGGGCTCTCCACAATCAACCTGGTTTTCTTTGCGCTCTGCACCCCTGTACAGGTACGATAATGAGCCTTGCGCTTTGGGCATCTTACCAAGAGTTGGTCTCTGTGATCGGCCCTGTTTTGTCTTACCAGACATTCTCAATGCTCGTCTGTAAAACCACCAGTTCACAAGTTAATTGAATCATCCGCTGGACTTGAAATTCAGAGGGCGTCGATTCAATTCCATCTCCTGACTTGGAAGTTGAAACAATAGGTGCAAGTTTCTTAATTCGCCCTCCACTTCTGTCCACATAGCAGTGTGGATGGGTTCACCACATTTAAGGCAATTGGCAGGTTGTGGAAGAGTAGGCCAAAACACCCTCCAGAGGGGTTCTCTACAGCTTCCTCTAGTGGAGGAAATTTCGCCGACAGTGGCATAAGCAATAAATTTACTGGGCTGATTCTAGTTTTACTTTAGAGAGACGGTTATAAGAGAGCTCCAGCAATGCATTCGGGCGACACGGTGAAGAGATGTTAACTACCTCGCCTGGTATAGAGGAGGTCGTGGGTTCAATCCCGTCACTGACGCCTGCTGTATATTTGGAGATTGCATGTTCTCCCCGTGGTCATGTCCTCCACTGTTTCACTCCACATTTAGAATCCGCATTTATTGAGAGTATTTGGCTGCTATAAATGTCCAAATGTCCAAGCCGCTTCGTTGAGCTATAATCTGTGAGGGCCAGGTCGCTTCTGACAAAGATCTACGCAACAGTTCAGTGGGCCTTACCTGGTAAAAGAAGAAATAGTTTATCGCTTTTAGTTCACAAATGCGCAACACGGCTACGAACCACCGAGCAAAGAACCGCGTCGCGCGTTCGCCGCGTCCCGCCGAAACCATGAGCGCTGTTGTGTGTCCCCCTGGGAGTTTGTCGGAGGGAGGCACTTCTACGCGCGCGCGTACAAGTCTGTGAAGCACCGGGCGGCCAACATGGATGTGCTGATCGTGCTGGCCACCAGCATCGCGTACGTCTACTCGGTGGTGATCCTCCTCGTGGCCATGGCCGAGCGGGCCCCGCGCAGCCCGCTCACCTTCTTCGACACGCCGCCCATGCTATTTGTGTTCATCACGCTGGGCCGCTGGCTTGAGCATCTGGCCAAGGTGAGCGTGCCAGACCCACCGACGCCTGCTGCTGTATATTTGGAGTTTTCGTGTCTCTCTCTCCCCCGTGCTCGTGTGGATTTTTGTCCGGGTCCTCCTCATGACGGGCAGACACTTGTGAATTATATATAGATAGTTGTAGACACTAACTGCCGCTAATACACGTGTCCCTGGTTCCTTCTGAAACGCAGTCACATTCAATTTCGGACCATTTCCAACCATGGATAGATGCGGTACACAATGTAAAATGTGCACATCGTGAGTTGTCAACTACCTCGCCTGGTATGTAGGAGGTCGTGGGTTCGATCCCAACCCTGACACCTGCTGTATATTTAGAGTTTGTGTCTTCTCCCTGTGATCGTGTGGATTTTTCTCCGGGATCTCTGGTTTTTCCCTCCAGGTTTAGAATCAACACGTGTTTAGAGTATTTTGCTGCAATAAATTTCCAAATGATAAGCCACTTCGTTGGGCTATCATTTGTGGCCAGGTCGCTGAAAAAGAACTATATAGTATCTCAGTGGGCCTTACCTGGTGAAATAACAAGTGTCCAGTTGTATTTATGCAACGTGTGGTGAGGGTCGAGACTCACTTGGAACACGGGCCCCGTACCCAACGTCACCGCTACTCTGTCGGTGGCGGAAGCAGCCTGCTTATTAATGCTTGTGTAAATTAGCGTATGCGTATAGTTTGCATGACTTGTAAAAGATAATTTCTTAGAAGCGTGATTCAGCGCATGTGTTATGAGCTTGAGCATTGATTTTACTCAACGAATCGATGAAATTCCTCACGAACACTTTCCGCATGTCCGATTAGCACGGTCGGCTACGTACAGTGCGAAACAGGTTGAACACACACACATACGTGCAGTACTTCCCTCGTGCACCGTGTCGCATGCCTCTGAAGCGTCACGTGAGTGGCTCGTGAGCTCGTGGCTGAGGGCGCTGCTCTGCCCATCGCCGCAGGGGAAGACGTCGGAGGCGCTGGCGAAGCTGATGTCCTTGCAGGCGGCCGAGGCCACGCTCGTCACACTGGGCCCCGACAACTCCCTTGTCAGGTGGGTCACTCGGGCAGGGGCCACGGGGCTCGTGGGCCGCGGGGGTCGTGGGGGCCGCTGGGCTGGTGCATACTGGCCTCAGAGCTCGCATTCGAGTGGATCTTTTTCACCAGGTTAGAACTCGAGTGATCGAGTCTTCATTTGCTCGAGTGAAAGTTGGGTCGGATTTTTAAGTCATTTGCAGGAAAATTGAGTTACAGAAACTTAGACAGATTTAAGATTATTGTTGCACGAATATGTAAGCAGGCTAGGCTGTGTCAAATATAATGCAGTGCATATGGTTTGTGAGTGTGTGTGGTGTGTAGTGTGTGTGTGGTGTAGCAGGGAGCGCTAGTATAGTGGTTTGCGGTGTGCTTTGAACCCGGCAACCCAAGTTAGATTCCGTGACGATTATTTGAACCAGTAATGGGCCTCCCCTAGGTCGACTGAGCCTTAAATGAGTACCTGGTACAGTGTGTAAACATGGCCACTCGGGAGACAAAGGTGGCCGGACGTGGTGCTGGCCACCGACCCCCTCATCTGCCGTGTCGGCCTTCATAGGTGCTACTCGCCAACAGCACTTGCCCCAACAGCCTGTCAAGGCTACACGGGGGATCTTTGTCTTTGTGTCGCTGAGTGCTCCGGCGGTGTGCGGCGCGTGTGCAGCGAGGAGCAGGTGGAGGTGGAGCTGCTGCAGCGAGGGGATGCGCTGCGCGTCGTGCCCGGCGCCCGCTTCCCCGTGGATGGGCGCGTCATCGCCGGCACCTCCATGGCGGATGAGTCGATCATCACAGGTGGGCGCTGTGGGGACGTCCGGCCCCGCGCCGGCACCGGCTCGAACTCCGCCTCGATCTAGCCATCAGATGCGCTTCTGCGACCGCCTGTAACGCTCTCCCTTCCGATATTAGGAAGCGACCGGAGCTGTGTACTTTTAAATCATCATCTAGATTGTAAACTAATTTCTTTAGAACTGCTTTTTGTCCTTCCCCTGTGCCACCGATTAGCACGGTTGGCTACGTACGGTGCGAAAGAAGTTCAAATTACATACGTACAACAGCAACATCGGGGCACGTGCCGCTGAAGCGTGTTTGAACTTCAATAGACAGGCCCATGGGTGGTGCTGTGGCAGAGCAGACTCAGACTATAAATGTCAAAGAAGAAGATAAGGCATCTTCGGGCTCAGCCCAGCCACTCGTCCCTCTGAGTGGCAGCCTGTGGGCAGGCGATGTGCACTTCCTGTACCTCGGGCCACCACCGTAGAGGAGCGCACCGCAGCCTCGCACCATCGACGTTGCGACACGCCTTCTTTAATTGTCTGAAACGAATTGATCGGCACCGCCGATGGCGTTGAGAAACGCGAGGACTTTTGCGAGTTTTGTTCACTGGAAGTGGTTGCGGGTTCTCTGACGGAGCCTTTGCCGCTTGCGCCGCAGGGGAGGTGATGCCCGTGTCGAAGGGCCCAGGCAGCCTGGTGATCGCTGGCTCCATCAACCAGATGGGGTCGCTGCTGGTGGAGGCGACGCACGTCGGCGCGGATACCACGCTGGCCCAGATCGTCCGCCTCGTGGAAGAGGCGCAGACGTCAAAGGTGAGGCTTGCGGGGGTCACGGGCAATCGTGGCGCGGTGAGTGGACTTGCACGCTCCGTTGGATAAATTCCTCTCAAAGGTGTAATTGATAGGTTACTTTGTCGTTTGCATGCATTATTCCGCTTGATGTCTGTTATGGAAAAAAAACCGTCGGTGAGCACGCAAATTAACGTGTATTAAACATAAATGCATGCACCTTATGAATTGAAATGGAACGACCCGCTGCAAAGTCGCGAGAGAGCAAGTCTCGCGTGCGCGTCGCATCGGTTATAAAGCAGGGGACATCCTAAGTTGCCTGAAGAACTTGGAGGCGATGACTTGGTTGGTGATAGTATCGGTGCTCATGTCTGGAAATGTCTACGCTTCACACCATCATGTGAACAGAGACAAGTCTCCCTGGGCTGTCTGCGTTTCTGAACCCTATTGTACTGCCTTTGTTGACAACGCTCGTAATGCTATACCTTGGCCTTGCAATGAAACCGTGGCCGTGAGCCACTAGCACCACAGCCGTGAGCCGACTCGTCAGGCGTCAGAAGCCGTCGCACGCCGTGGCATTCTTGCTTGAAATCGAGTGTGGCCCGGGAACCAACGGCGTGATACGATCGGCAGTGTCACGTGTGATCTCCGCTACGACCAAAAGGGAGCTCCGGGGCGGTGCTCACGGTCCGTCCGCTCTCTCGCAGGCTCCCATCCAGCAGCTGGCCGACCGACTGAGTGGCTACTTCGTGCCGACCGTCGTCCTGCTGTCCACCCTCACGCTCGTCACCTGGATCGTCGTGGGCTTTGCGGACTTTGCGGTTGTGCAGAAATACTTCCCGGTGAGTGCGCGGCTTGGGCGGTCCGTCTCCCCCCGCGCCCTCCGACATTCGTTGAAGACAGAAAGTTTGTTTCATGTGAACTCGCGACTGTTATGTTAATGCAGTCGGTTCATTATCGCTGCATTTGTTACAATTATATTATCACCGATGGCAATACGATGAGGAGCTCAATGCCAATGTTGGGTTCTGCTGCCCACGAGAGTTTTGCTTTTCCTCCTCTGTTGAAGGGAGCGCAGATTACAGCGGTATACTGCATGGTCAGAATTTGTTACTGATTGTAATGGATGCAGTTGCAATAAAATATGATGTACTTATTATTGTTATTTGTATTTATATAATTAAATTCGTAAATGTTACTTTGTAAACACCTGCTTTTTCCCTTGACAATCGTGTGCTAACCACAAGTGAGTCAAATCTATGCTGCTTGTGCGTCCGATAATGCTGACAATGCAATTTCCTGCGATGACATCACTTCCTGCTGCTGCCTTCTTGGGGTCAGGGAGGCCTAGGGGTAGCTCTTGATTGGCCAAGGTGGTGTACACATTGAGGCTGGTGAAACCAGAAGTGGTTGCGGCACAGCTCCAGGGGATTGGGATGAGGGCCTTGAGCTGTTCCTGCGAACATTTTACGAGTTCTCCACCGCTTGAGTCCCTCGCCGCTCCCGGGCGCCACCTTCGTCCTGTGTGTACGCACGTGTGCGGTGCTGCACTGCGTATTTGTCTTTCCTCCGCCACCCCTCCGATGAGCACAGTTGGCTACGCACAGTGCGAAAGAAGTTCAACATACAAAGGCTCGATCAACTTGAGGCTATTCTAATACAAACACGACAAATGCGTAATTACAAAACACAAATGTCAAATATGTTAAGTTAACTGTCTAATCATTAATGGCACGCATGCTTAGCTGTTGTTAAATATTGAACATCCAGTGAGGAGTTGCTGAGGCAGGTCATTTGTGGACATGCACTTTGCTAATGATTGATCTGGCTGCGGAGTAATGTGGGCAGTTTGAGGAGAGTTACAGTTTGAAGCAGTTGTTGACTGGTCTGGCTGTTTGGGTACTTATGTTACCTCATTCAATTTAACGTTCTAAAATAAAAAAAAATTGATGACATTTATTTGGCGGTACAAAAGGAAATACAGGCGACTTGAGCATCTGAGATCTCTGTCATGAAATTTACATCAGGTACATCGATACAATTTGTTTTGTAAATACTCTTTGGTTCTATTCGGTAAAGTCACGTAGGTAAAAATAAAATAACAAAAATCACGACGTTTCGGCCACAACACAAGTAGCCTTCAACAGGTGAAGGGACTGGACTGTCCAGAGGACAGCGTTGGAGTGAAGACAGCAAGCCCAGGTCGTGTCCTTTAAGCTGTGTGGGAGGAAACAAAAAAACGCCTTGACAAAGGAATTAGCATAACAATGATGTACTGGACCGGCACGGTGGGGGGGGGGAGTTTACATAATGTTGGTGTGAAGGGAATAGAACCAAAGAGTATGGATCCTTGCAGTCACGAAAGCTTCAAATCTAGAATTGTTTTGTAAATGTTGTGGATTCACTCTTCAATACAGCGGTGGGCTAAAGTAGTGAACTATTTTGTCTTTTGTCAACGTGACACTTTTTTACTGATTGGCCGTGTCGGGTGGTGGAGGGTTACGACACATTTATAAATAACGCGATCTCACCCAAAAACCTTTATTATAGACATCGATATTAAACAACAGAATAAATATTTTTAAATATAAAGTTACAACGCCACGTTTAAGGTGAACATTCCAGGGTGAAGGATGTGAACCCTGGTGTCCCCAGTGGGTGTGGGCCCATGCCAGGAGCCTCCTTGGGATGCTTAGCATGGACCTCTGTGGTTGTCTCTATATATATAAAAAAGGGAAATTTGTGATTATGTGTGTGTCTGTTCAAAATGTTTAGCGTACTTCCCGACATGCAACAAACTTGAAATTTGCCATGTGGGTACTTTCCAGACTGTACACCATGCAAAAATTATAAAAATAGACTTTATTTTGGGGGGGGGGGGCTCAATAATGCATGTATTTTTTTGCACGGCAAGTGAGCTGTGACGTCACATCTGTCATGTGACCCGCGTGCGGAAGCGAAACGGAGTGTGCCTGCTGATCGCGGCTGAAGTGAAACACAAATGTGTTGCAGGTCTAAGGCGTTCTTCGCGCAGCATTGCTTTATTATTTAAGTCGTTTACTGCCGTATGCACCCTGAAAGTTGCGTGTGTGTCTGCAGCAAGCGCGTCTATGTGTACCTATGGTTAGCGCGCTGCGCTACGAACCCGGTGACCCGAGTTCGATTCCCGCTCGCGGCCACCAACGGTGACGATTATTTGAACCGGTCCTGGGCCTCCCCTAGGTCGACTCAGCCTCAAACGGTTAACTAGTGTGGTGTGTGAACATCGCCACTGGGGAGACAAAGGCGGCCGGGCGCGGTGAATCCAAGTCCCGGGTGAAGCCGGGTAGTAAAGCTAATTTACCATAAACTAAACTACAAACTATTTTTTATTTTACCAGGTATGGCCCACTGAGCTATATAGTTCTATCCCGGAAGCAACCCAGCCACAAATGATAGCCCAACGAAGTGGCTTATCACGTGGAAATTTATAGCAGCCAAATACTCTGAAGGGATGTTTCTGAATGTGGAGAGAAAAACCTTAGCACCAGCAGAAAAATTCACACGACCACGGGGAGAACATGCAAACTCCAAATACGCAGGCATCAGGGTCGGGATCAAACCCACGACCTCCTGTATACCAGGCGAGGTAGTTAACATCTCACCACTGTGGCATCCAATTCATGATGTGTACAAGAAAATAACAGCTTCTGCACTGCCATTAAACCACAGTAATTCGTTGTTTAGCGCGGTGGATGCGTTCCTGAATAGTGCCTCGTTCAACGAGAAATTACTGTATACACATTACAGGGCATAAGTAACGTGCATTCTTATCATGGCGTCGCTACAAAATCAGGCTGCAGCCATCCCATGGTGGGACAAAGAACTTAGATGAGGTTACGCCTCCACGTACCTTGTCACTCCGCATGTATACCCAGAGTTTCCGTACCGACCAGCTGTGCAGCTCAAGAAAGTAGTTCATCGTTGACCGCTCAGAAACTGCGCTATCACGGGCGCGTTCTGCGTGTGACCAATTCAAGAATTGTGTCATAGCGAAAACGCGTCGTGTGAAAATGCAGCAAGTGAGGACTTACCATACCCATATATAATAATAATAATACGTTACAGCCTTCTCTAAATTTGTCCACCCCATATCCGCATGCAGGCATTTCTTAACGGTTCATCAGCAACGGGCGGATGAGGATGCACAGAAGCATGGCTGCTGCTGCTGCTGCTGCTACCACCCACGAGTCTCCTTGCCGCACAATCGCTAACATTATTGTGCAAAGCCGAAGCTCCAGGCGTAACCGGCGCTGAGTAACTCTTGGCGATCTGGTGGACTCGCTTCCCCCCCTGCACGTCCCCGCCTGTCTGTCCGTTCCAGGATTTCGACCCGTCGCTGCCGCACGGGGAGGTGGTGCTGCGCTTTGCGTTCCAGGCGGCCATCACGGTGCTGAGCATCGCGTGCCCATGCGCTCTGGGCCTCGCGACGCCCACGGCCGTCATGGTGGGCACCGGCGTCGGTGCGCAGAACGGCATCCTCATCAAGGGCGGCGAGCCGCTGGAGATGGCTCACAAGGTACGCTTTCGCGGGGACGCTGCCTCGCTTTGACACGCGACGCCGCGCCCCGCGTAGCCCAACCTGTGAGACGATGCGGAAGGACACCCGGCGTATGATTGTTGTGTTGTTTTCAAGGACTACAGTCTGTTCTCATACCGCGGATTGGATATAACACGATTAATGTATTGAGGAACACATTTTTTTGGAGCGTGGATGCGAGCAGCACTACATCGCGCGAGCAGGAATAAGCGGTCGTACGGCTGCGTCGGCGTAGCATCGCACAAGGCGGACATGCTGCTGGATGCTTCTAAATGCTACCCACACGCCTCAATCGTTGCTCAGCTTGAGTACGCAGCTGCAGTAACCCTATATTGTATATATTATGACGCGATTTTCCCATAAGGCAGTGTTCTTCAGGAATGCGCAACTACTCCCGCGTTATAGGAGAATAGACTGTACTTTCCTTTTTCTTTTGCTTGCATATCTCAGTTGAGCCAGCGTGCGGCCATCCCTCTCAGCACGGGGTGGTTTTTCCACTGGGGATTTTTGCCTCGCAAGGAATCTGAACCTTGCTCGTGGCCAAGCTGGGCCAGGGGCAGGGAGTCGAATGACGCGTTCAGTGCGCGCGTGGCCGTCTGTGCAAGTCAAACAGAGTGTCGCCCCTTCGTCTACACTCGTTGGGTGCCATGGCGGCATCATGCGGCTCGGTTTCTGCGGTGGAAAAAAGATGTGGCTCCTCCTGAGCTGTGCTGGGCTGGCTTAGCGTAGCCCCCTGCACCGCTTAATCGCTGCTGAAATTGTGCACCTCCCAGAAGGGCTGGTAATTAAACTAAACAAACATTCTTTAAACTAAACTAATGGGAAGTGTCGTTTTTTTATGTGGAGGGACAGATCTATAAACGAGGCGTATCGTCTGCTTATTTATTTAGCTCCCTGTCTTCTCAACAACGGTGCTCGTGATTATTTTGTCTTCTGCTATAATCCCCGCCTGCTGGAGGAAACCACCCGAACATGAAAGCCGTTGCCAGGCACCAGAATTGAGCTCACGTGCACCTCGTCCACCGTGCGCTCGCAGATCAAGGCCGTGGTGTTCGACAAGACGGGCACGCTGACTCACGGGATGCCACGGGTGCTGAGATTCGCGCTGTTCGGCAACCGAGCGCGCGTCTCCCCGAGGAGGCTGACGGCCATCGTGGGCACGGCGGAGGCGAGCAGCGAGCACCCCCTGGGAGTGGCCATCACCAAGCACTGCAAGCAGGCGCGTGGCGCCCCGGGGGAAACGCGGAGCAAAGGGAGATGTAGACTCGCACGTCACGTGATGGCTCAACGCCCCCTCCAGAAGAGGAGCTTTGCGGTGGTGCGGTGTGCGTTGGTTTATAACCGGACAGAGCCTTGGCCCGCTTCGCTCGGGGAACCGCTCCTCGGTACCGAAAATGGTTCTGGACACAATGTTGGACCGCTTAGCCGTAACGCAACATTGTTGTACACGGCGCGCTCCCTGTAGGCTGTGGATGCCGCTGTTTCCTGCGATCGATGGCTGTGGCTTGAATGACAGGGTGGCCTCTTGTCCATCAGGTGTAAAAGCTCGATTTGGCGCTTTCGTGACTGCAGGAATTACTCTTTGGTTTTTTCGGTGAAGTCACGTAGAAATAAGAAATAAAAATAAAATTACATAGTAGCATACGACGTGTCGATTGCAACACAAGCAATCATCATCAGGTAGAGGAAACACATAACCGCAGATATATATATACAGACCCTAAGTAGAGGGAATTAACATAGGTACACCAGGGGATACAGAGAGAGACACTAAATCAAACAGGGTTTAGCAAAATTTGGAAACTATATAAAGCAACACAGACGGTCGGTTAAAAACACAATTAACGCATGGTCTAGTTGATTACGCTATTTCAAAGATTGCTAAATTGTAAGTTAAGTGTGAAATTTAAGAGAGTGATAGAATACAGACCGCAAAGAGACATATGTGCGTGTCTCCCCCCATATGTCTCTCTTCATTTCTATTCGCTTCATTTGCTGTCCTCTGTTTCATTTCATTTTGTATTTGCTCCTTTCATTTCGGGAACCCGGGTCTCTCGTGCAATTGAGATTCCTGTCTTGGCCCCTGGAGTTCTCACCGGGGTCCAACGACGTCGGGCCGGACTTGGGCGCTTGTCCATGCGTGCAGGAGCTGTCCACGGAGAGGCTGGGCTCCTGCCAGGCCTTCCAGGCGGTGCCGGGCTTTGGGATCTCCTGCGAGGTGTCGAACGTGGACGCAGCGCTGAACGCCGTCGACGAGGACGAGGAGAACGAGAAGAACGCCTCTCCCTCCGCGCCGGCCAACCGCTCGGCGCCGCACATCATCATGGACGGTGACGAATCGACGGCCACACGTCACGGTAAGCAACGGCAGTTCGGTGCAAACGTGTGGTTGGCTGTTTGTGTCGTCGGCTGTTCGTGGAGGTCGCCACGGTACAGGATATCTCGCCGCGGTGGCGAGAATGGTATCTGTCTCGCCTGGTTGCAGGAGGTCGTGGGTTCGATCCCGACCCTGCTGTATATTCGGAGTTTGCGTGTCTCTCTCCGCGTGGTAGCGTGGATGTTTCTCCGGGTTTTCCGGTTTTCCCTCCACATTTAGAAACACGCGTTTAGAGTATTTGGCTGCTATAAATTGCCACGTGATAAGCCACTTAGTTGAGCTATAACTTGTGGCCAGGTCGCTTCTGAAAAAGAGCTATACAGCTCAGTGAGCCTTACCCGGTAAAATAAAAATTAGTTTAGTTCAGAAAACGGAGCCTGGGACTCCATCAGGCTTTCCTGGGTAAACAAACGCTGCAACAATTCTGTTCTAATAAGCTGCAAGGCAGCGTTCCCGTAATCCTGCGATGTGCATTGGCTGTTGCCGTGGCGACGTCGGTGGTTGTTGAATCGCGTGCAGAGCTGCAGCACTACGCCGTGCTGATCGGGAACCGCGAGTGGATGGGGCGCAGCGGCGTGGAGGTGGCCCCCGCCGTGCACGCCGCCATGGCCCAGCACGAGGAGCAGGGCCACACGGCCGTGCTGGTGGCCGTTGACGGTACGGGCCCCATGCAGGCACGCACGTTTGCCGGGGGCCGTTTCCCATTCCAGGAAAAGTGGGCACTGCGCTAGGGGGGCGACGGGCCGGGCCCCGCACCACCGAGTGTCCGTTCATCTCACCCAAGGTCACTCTCCATCACTGTTATGATGGCCCCCCAGGCAACAGCTGTACCCCCACCCCCCCCCCCCCAATCAGAGAAGGGCTGAAGTCGTGCCTGACAATAACTTTAATCACAATCGATTTATACCGGTTACTTGGTGACGCTGCATCTGCTGCTTGCAGTAGCAGTGCTGCTTGAGCGTAAATAACTAAAGCAAAAAAAAAGATGCGTGCATCAACACCACTGCCTGAAAGGGCGTGCACGCACGGCGTGCTGCGCGATGGCCTTGCCGCTGTGTGCTCCAGGCCAGCTGTGCGGCATGCTGGCGATCGCCGACGCCGTGAAGGAGGAGGCCGCGCTGGTGGTGCGCACGCTCACCGCCATGGGGCTCCACGTGATCCTGCTCACGGGCGACAACCGCAGGACGGCGCGCGCCATCGCCGCACAGGTGAGCCGGCCCGGCACGGCCGCCCCCAAACCCCTCGCCGACCTCGCCGCCGTCGCCGTTGCGGCGACACCACCACGAGACGCTCCCAGCCTGGCAAGGGGGAGAGCGCAACGCTCCGTTTGTAGCGGCTGGTGGCGTTCCTGTGTGGCTGGTGGTGTTCCTGTGTGGCTGGTGGCGTTCTTGTGTGGCTGGTGGCGTTCTTGTGTGGCTGGTGGCGTTTTTGTGTGGCTGGTGGTGTTCCTGTGTGGCTGGTGGCGTTCCTGTGTGGCTGGTGGTGTTCCTGTGTGGCTGGTGGTGTTCCTGTGTGGCTGGTGGCGTTCCTGTGTGGCTGGTGGTGTTCCTGTGTGGCTGCTGGCGTTCCTGTGTGGCTGCTGGCGTTCCTGTGTGGCTGGTGGGGTTCCTATGTGGTTGGTGGTGTTCCTGTGTGGCTGGTGGCGTTCCTGTGTGGCTGTTGGCGTTTCTGTGTGGCTGGTGGTGTTCCTGTGTGGCTGGTGGCGTTCCTGTGTGGTTGGTGGTGTTCCTGTGTGGCTGGTGGCGTTCCTGTGTGGCTGGTGGCGTTCCTGTGTGGCTGTTGGCGTTTCTGTGTGGCTGGTGGGGTTCCTGTGTGGTTGGTGGTGTTCCTGTGTGGCTGGTGGCGTTCCTGTGTGGCTGGTGGTGTTCCTGCGTGGCTGGTGGTGTTCCTGTGTGGCTGGTGGCGTTCCTGTGTGGCTGGTGGGGTTCCTGTGTGGCTGGTGGGGTTCCTGTGTGGCTGGTGGCGTTCCTGTGTGGCTGGTGGGGTTCCTGTGTGGCTGGTGGCGTTCCTGTGTGGCTGGTGGCGTTCCTGTGTGGCTGGTGGTGTTCCTGTGTGGCTGGTGGGGTTCCTGTGCGGCTGCTGGAGCAGCTGTGTTCCTCACAGTGCCCGGCTGGCGCCAAGAGGCACCCGTGGTTACAGCAGGTTCCCGGGTGTCTATATCTACCTATCTATATTATAATCCACAAAGTGTCTATATCTATCTACCTATCTATATTATAATCCACAAAGTGTCTATCCGTCATGCTCTGGATCTCCCAAACGTTATGTGGGCGGAAAACACGTGTACAATTGTGTAAAAGATCTGCGAGTAAACATAAAGAATATATACAAATATATAACATTTCTTTATTGAGTGTGTTGCTGAAGCAGGAATAACAATGTATGCATCGATGCTCATGTCATCCACCCCCTTGCTCAGTTGGTATGCTGCAGATGTGTGGTAGGAGTGACGTATCCGTGAGCTCTCCCAGTGATTCCTTCACCATTTCCAGCCCATCGTTTGACGCGCAGCGACGCGCTGCTGCCCGCAGAGGGAAGCGCGCTTCCTCCTTTGCCCACGCGGTGGGGGTGGAGGGGGGCACGGCGGGGAGATGTCGTCGCCCGATAAACTCTCCCGCCGGCGCCCGTCACCGCGTCGGCCGCGTGCAGGTGGGCGTGCGCACCGCCTACGCCGAGGTGCTGCCGGCGGACAAGGTGCGCGAGGTGGAGCGCCTGCAGCGGCAAGGCCTGCGCGTCGCCATGGTCGGCGACGGCGTCAACGACTCGCCGGCGCTCGCCCAGGCCGACGTCGGCATCGCCATCGGCTCCGGCACCGACGTGGCCATCGCCGCCGCCGACATCGTCCTCATCCGCGTGGGTGCAGCGCGGGGACCTAGACGAGGCCATCGCCTTCCGCTCATCTGCCTTCCCCCAGGCCCGCGGACGCTCCGTTCCCCGTGGGCCCCGCTGCAGTTGCACCGCCTGCATGGCCCGCAGCTCCCGCTGCTTTAGCGAGACGTTACTTGGCTTGGGGAGCTTCCTCCGTGCGGCGACGCGGTGTGCCGTCCCCGGGCGTCGGCCATTGCTGCTGTCGTTCATATGACCGCTAAATGAACAGCTGCCACTAAATTGGGACATTCCCTCCTGTGGTGCGGTGGTGGCACACACCTCTGCAAACCTTTGGAGGCAGGGTTGGTGGGTCACCTAGAGACCATTGTGTGTGCTGTGCATCTCCTAAAAACCGCTGGGCTGTAATGTGTCCGGGCAGTACAGCAATGAAATCTCGACTCTGTCTGTGCGGAGCTTTGTGTGTCAGCTCCTTGTACGCGTGCATGTTCTCCAAGCGCTCCAGTTTCCTGCCACATGCAAAACACTCGATCGTAAAAAAAAACTGTCCAACATCCTAATGCACAACCCTCCTGAATAATTCACGTCTTGAGGCTTTCATAGACAAAGCACGTGACTCTATTTTGTATTCATAGCTGTAATGGTTGGAGGTTGGTTATTGCGATACTGTATTAGTATTTAAACCAATCAGTACTGCACTTGAGCACGAAGTGTTGAAGTTCATTGCCGCACTGTCTCGTTCTGTCCCGTCGCCTCTGCTCGTGCTCCCGTCCCTACACCGTGTGTCTCCACAGAGCAACCTTCTGGACGTCGTGTCGAGCATTGAGCTCTCAAAGAAAACCGTGCTCCGCATCCGCATCAACTTCATCTTCGCCCTCGTCTATAACCTGCTGGGCCTTCCCATCGCTGCAGGTGCAGGGCTGGGTGCAGGAGGGGGCAGTGTGGTTCTGTGCGGGATATGGGGGAGTGTGGTTCTGCACGGGGGAGTGTGGCTCTGTACGGGATACGGGGGAGTGTGGTTCTGTATGGGATATAGGGGAGTGTGGTTCTGTACGGGGGAGTGTGGCTCTGTACGGGATACGGGGGAGTGTGGTTCTGTATGGGATATTGGGGAGTGTGGTTCTGTAGGGATATTGGGGAGTGTGGCTCTGTATGGGATATGGGGAGTGTGGTTCTGTATGGGATATGGGGGAGTGTGGTTCTGTATGGGATATGGGGGAGTGTGGGTCTGTATGGGATACGAGGGAGTGTGGCTCTGTGCGGGATATGGGGGAGTGTGGTTCTGTATGGGATATGGGGGAGTGTGGGTCTGTATGGGATATGGGGGAGTGTGGGTCTGTATGGGATATGGGGGAGTGTGGCTCTGTATGGGATACGGGGGAGTGTGGCTCTGTAGGTGAAACGGGGGAGTGTGGTTCTGTACGGGATACGGGGGAGTGTGGTTCTGTACGGGATACGGGGGAGTGTGGTTCTGTACGGGATATGGGGGAGTGTGGGTCTGTATGGGATATGGGGGAGTGTGGCTCTGTAGGGGAAACGGGGGAGTGTGGCTCTGTAGGGGATATAGGGGAGTGTGGCTCTGTATGGGATATGGGGGAGTGTGGCTCTGTATGGGATACGGGGGAGTGTGGCTCTGTATGGGATATGGGGGAGTGTGGCTCTGTAGGTGAAACGGGGGAGTGTGGTTCTGTACGGGATACGGGGGAGTGTGCCTCTGTACGGGATATGGGGGAGTGTGGTTCTGTACGGGATACGGGGGAGTGTGGGTCTGTATGGGATATGGGGAGTGTGGTTCTGTATGGAATATGGGGGAGTGTGGTTCTGTACAGGATACGGGGGAGTGTGGTTCTGTACGGGATATGGGGGAGTGTGGCTCTGTACGGGATACGGGGGAGTGTGGTTCTGTATGGGATATGGGGGAGTGTGGTTCTGTACGGGATACGGGGGAGTGTGGTTCTGTACGGGATACGGGGGAGTGTGGTTCTGTACGGGATATGGGGGAGTGTGGTTCTGTATGGGATATGGGGGAGTGTGGTTCTGTAGGGGATATGGGGGAGTGTGGTTCTGTATGGGGGAGTGTGGTTCTGTATGGGATATGGGGGAGTGTGGCTCTGTACGGGATACGGGGGCGTGTGGTTCGTATGGGATATGGGGGAGTGTGGTTCTGTACGGGATACGGGGGAGTGTGGTTCTGTATAGGATATAGGGGAGTGTGGTTCTGTAGGGGATATGGGGGAGTGTGGTTCTACATACAAACGCCACGCAGAACGTTTATTAAATCAGGAATCAAACCCCAGGCCCTTCCTGCTGCGAGGCGCGAGCGTTCACTGCGGGCCCTGCCTCTCTCCCACGTGCCCCCAGGGGTCTTCCTGCCGCTGGGCCTCGTGCTGCAGCCGTGGATGGCCTCGGCCGCCATGGCGGCCTCCTCCGTCTCCGTGCTGCTCTCTTCGCTCCTCCTGCGTCTGTCAGTTTGTCTCCCCCCACCGCTCACCCCGCCCAGACGAAGCGACAAAGCGCACGCACGGGCCCACGCACGGGCCCACGCAGGGCCCACACAGGGCCCACACAGGGCCCAGGCACGGGCCCACGCACGGGCCCACGCACGTTTGTCGCCGTCACACTGGGATTCAGACCAAAACTCAAAACTGGGATCGGGGCTCCGTCACCCGTCACGCTCCGTGCCACAATGGTGCTGCACGTTAGATGTTCCGCGCCAAGCTGCGAGGGGATTTGGATTGCTTCGTTCACGAGCGACGGGCGTCGTGCGATTGTGCGCGTTCAGCACGAGAGACTGCGAGCGACGTACAACTCTCTAGTTTGCCCAATGGGTGAGGGTGACCGACCATCCTGGCCATATATTTCTGTGTGCCCAGTCAAGAATTTGTGGTGGTTTGGTTTGGATCATCGATGCTATAAATGCCGATTAGCTGAGTGGCTCTACTCCACACACACAGACACACGCTTTATTTTTGGCAAAGAGCAGCATTTAAAGAGTTTCAAACCATGGAGGGAGGGGGGTGGAGCTGCCTCTACTCCTTGGCCGAGTCGAGTGTCACATTCGCCTCGACCCGGCATTTTACTTATAATACTGTGGAGGATTGAGCACGGCAGTTACTAAGAGGTGCTAGGCCTGCCATTATCAAGGTGGGCTCTGTGGTTCGCCTAGTTTCCCTGCTCGGTCGACTGCCCCCACCCTGCTTGAGTATGCGGAGGCTATCGGTGTCGAGCCTCGGCTTGTGTATTTTTCTGTTTTTGTATTTCCTCTGCAACACGGTGGTCCTTAGCCTTTACTGCAGCCTTGCAGCCCTTTGGTTCTCGCACTCCTTATCAAACATAGTTGAATGAGGTCGCTTCTTTAAAGCTAAGATAACTATGGAATTAATTTACCTTCTAAAAAAATATGGCATGTCCCGCACCCCCAGAAAGGACATCTCGCATTCCCAGGGGGTGCGTGCACGCCAGGTTAAAAGCCAGAACAGCGGGTCTCCTCCTCGCTTGTTCTCCATACGCGGCCGCGATGCCGATGTGGAGGTCGTACGGATGCTGTGTGAGCCTCGACGATACCACGACATTCAGGAGAAGCAGTCCACTGTACATTGTTTATCGACCGCACACAGTTACCTACACTTATGCAATTGTTCCCCCAAAAATGTTTTGTGCGGCTCAGCGTTCACTACCTAGGAAGGATTAGCACGGTCGCCTACGTAGGGTGCGAAAGAAGTTCAACACACGCGCACACACACACGTGTTCCCCGCGTCTCCTCGGCGTTGCTCGGTGCGCGGATGACGACGACGACGACGAGGACGACAACGGCACTGCTGCCGATCAACGCCGTCGCCCGCTGTCGCCTGCGCAGGTACCGCAAGCGGAGCCGGGAGCAGCTGGAGGCCGCCTCGTCGGGCTGGAAGGCGTTGGCGGCCGAGGACGTGCGGGTGCACGTGGGGGTCGAGCGGGAGGGTGGCGGCGGCGGCGGCGGCGGCGGCGGTGCCGCTGGGGGGGGGTGGAGCCCGGGCGCCGGCGCGCAGCTCGGGGACGGTGCGGCGGCGGCGGCGGCACCCGCGGGAGTGGACAATGGGGCCTTTGAGCCGGACAGCGGCCACCCGCGGGTGTGACCAAAAGCCGGACCGACGTCGCTTAGCTTCCTTCGAAACAAATACTCCCACCTGTGCGGCGCAGCGGGCACCTAATTGCAATTGCCGTGATGCCCTCTGTCCCATTTCGCGTCGCTAAACTGAGCCCGACGGCCCTCAGTCCCGCGGGAGCGCGAGCGCGAGCGAAGCCGTCGCGACCGCGTGGCGGCCTGCCCGTGACCAGCGCCCGTTGTCCCCCCGGAAGCGGCTCCCACCTCGAGCGGCCCCCGGCCAACGCGTTGCGCTCCCCGAGCTGCCGTGCTCGCGGCGCGCGCTGCGCACCGCGAGCACGGCAGTCGCTCGTTAGCTTACGGGTGGCATCGCAGGACGGCGCTAGGGCACCTACCGGACCCCGCTTGTGGCCGCCCCGGACGGTTCGATCCCGCACGAGCCATGCGGTGCAGTGCTTAGTTGACCAACATCGCTCTGCACACGATTCACCTGGAGCATAGGGGGGGGGGTGGGAGGGGGGGTAGAATCCCTGCAGCTTGCAGCCCTCAATCGCTGGCGGTTTTCACAGGGACTGGCCCTGTGACGCAGCCGGAAGGCTGCTCACGGCTGCGGGTGGCTACGACGATTGGTTTCTTTATTAGAACGTCGCAATGCATCACAATGCCGTAAGTCCTAATGCTTGCAGATTTCACAACACTACGTGTAACTTCTGAAAGTACAAATTGAAACACTTACTAATTGTTATCGTAACTTGGGAGTTAAAATGTAAATGTCTGAGTGGTGTTATTACAGGTTTAAGCATAACGTTCCTATACCCGTCAAGTGGTTTCTCTGACGTGCAATCACGAAAATAAACATTGAAGCGGAACAACGCGAGGGTGGACTCTGGCTACGCGATTCAAGCAAAACGTGCGCTCAGCGCATCTGTGAGATTGGGAATCCTGGCAACACGATCGTAAAAAAAAAAGTCGTAACGAGGTGAATAGGAATCCTCCTACAGACGACACCCAGTGCACGCCCCTCCAACCCTCTGACCCGGTCAACTCCTGCGTGCATGTCGGCATAATTTCTGTGACCCGACCTTTTAAAGTGAATGTATGACGTGAAATTTAACGGGCAGAGGATTGTGGCACTGTACCTTCTGTTAATCACCTCCGCATTTCCGAAATTTGCCGTGGAGATGTTACGTAGACCGTGGCCTTGCATGATGCTGAAGCTTTCACTCAATTTGGTCATGTAAGGCTGTGAAATCCAACAAATGCACAAAGCGTTAATAGAAAATACATTTGGACAAAGACATGCTGTTAAGCTAGGTGTGGTGCGAGCACTTTGGACTGTGAATGCTACACACGGATTGATTTACAAAGTGAAAGACCCACACTGTCGTGTTTGTGCCCCAGTGAAAGACCCACACTCTTGGTAAGAATTCCTAGGACGAGGCTTCATCATGTTGCTGGCATTTGCAAGAATCAGCCATATAACTAAAATAAAGAACATTTGAATCGGCGAGCAGATATGGCTCCTAACACAACTTATGACGAAATCATCCTCACGGTGCCTTCTCATGTTAGGTCTCAGGAGCCTAGTGGGACCTGGTTTATTGCTTGGATAGGAGACTGCCTCCTGCGATGCCAAGTGGCGTGAGCGTGGGTAGACGTGGCCAGGAGGTGGCAGTACCACGATGGCTCCGCGTGAGATTTGTGCCTCCTGCTTTGAGTATTGTCCCTTCCTGTGGGCAGATTTTTGTTCACGGATTCTCCATTTTCAACCCACATGCCAAACTTGACTAGGATTGGACAGATATCCTCAATGGTAAATACTGTCTGAAAAGAGTCTTGAGGCTTTCCTTTGTAAAGACCATTATTAATTTAATTGTAATGGGAAGGTGGGGAGGGGGAGTTTCTGTTCTGTGAATCCAGAAATTCCGAGTGATTCCCAGATACTGGACATGAGTGGCGAGTGAAAGTTGAACCGGTCCTGCAACCACCCCCTCTACACAGTGGAGGGGCACCTTCATCCACGAGCGGATTGTTAAAAGGGCTCTAAAATTATTAAGGAAAAACTAAAATTATTTCGATTTGTTCATTGTAAACGCAGGCAACTGTGCGGGAAAAACGTGGGACTGGAGTTCGATAGCGCCGATGGGTCTACGGGGTGGGCAGACGACAACAGAGGCGTGCTGTAGTTGGAGGGCGCTTGATCCAGTTGAAGAGCACGTGGTCAAACCCCAGTCGGGTCGGCTAGGCCCATCCTCCCTGCAGGGTTGATGGGCATACCGCTGTTTGAGGAGTCAACAGAAGTTGTCCTTTGCAGATACTGATGCTTGCCATGGGAATGTGGAATTGCTTGAAATTCCACATTCTTATACATCTACTGTGGCTTGGGGCTGCCACGGTAGATGTAAATACCACAAGTGCCTGTGTAAACTCCGGAAACGTTAGCGATTTGCCTCATTAAGTTATGGAAACGTCAACACATTTTTGCCAAAGATTGGACAAAAAGGGACATTTTCCAACAACGCATAAATCTATGGTCTGTTGACTTCAACGTAGGGCTCAGGACGACCCTAGTCCCAGGAACAAGGCAACATTACCGTGTTGATGGCAGTGAGTTTGTAAAGAAGCTCCTTTGCAGGTTCCATTTTCCAGGCAGTTTATTTCCTGATAACGTATTTACAAGGCGAGAGTACGACTAACACGTTTCACAGGGCTATGACCATCTGCAGCCCCGGTGGTTTCCACTAGATTCATCTCTAACAGTCCTTCTTGATGGTTTCCACCATGTCGATCTCCAACAGTCGGCCCCGAAGTCGTCCACCTGCAGTCGTCCTTCAGTCCCCAAGCCACGCCCTAATCGTGGGCCTTGCTCCCCTTTATCTACCCGCTCGGCCATGCCCCGGTAACTTCCAGCACTTTCCCCCGGTAGATTCTTCCAGCAGACTCTACCGTCTTCTACTTCCCTTCTCGAACCTTCCCTCGTACAGTACCCTGCACCTGTTTCCACCCATCTCCACTGACCCCACGATAACCGTTGCCATGTACAGTACCCTGCAAGTTCATTGGTTTCATAACGCCCTAATACGGTTCAACGGCACAAACGGCAGAAGAGCATGGCACGTGTCATGTTATCCTCGCGATTATATGGGCATCGGGACTTTGAATTCTATTACAGAACCCTCTATGAGAGCTGCCACAAATGGTAACTTGCAACAACAACCAGCCAGGTAGTCTTCAGGGTCTGTTTTACCGCGAACTTAATGTGCCCTCTAGAAATGTGCAGACGTTCGCCCGGGCGCTTTACCTGTAAAACGAATGCACGAGCAAGTGACTGAATACATTCCAGGCGGAGGCTACCACACGCACGTCCGACAGGACTCTGGCTTCTAGCTGGGTTGGGAGACCGTCATCTGGATTTATGATCTCGGCAGCACCAAGCTAGTCGTTGCATAAAATTACCCAGCAGCCATCCGGCTCTCGCCGCTGTGTACCAAACACACAGCTCATGCACAATCCCCTATTAAACACAAACATTTAAAACAATATTTGTATTCTAAAAACCATCTGATTTTCGCATTCAATCGGTCATTACCTTTTGAAAAGCGTCTTTCCAAAATGTTAAAAAAAATTTGTACAAAACGTCTCAACTAAATTTTCTGCAAGATAAACTAAACTCGTACTGTAATTAGCATAGAAAATGTGCCACCTCGCGGCGTTTGAGCCGCCCGTTGCTGGGCTCGCGAGCGTCACTCGCCATACGCGACGCTCGCGATTGCTTAGCGCGTGAACATCCCGGCTCACAGAAGCTCCCCTGGCCGTGGCTTCTCTGCTCTCTCAACAGCCCTGCAACGTCTTCCCCCTGTATTCTCAAACGGCTAAGCACATGGGAGTATCAGACGAATTCTTTGGCGACACTGCGCTGGCGGTGGTGCACAGGCTCAAACAGTAATAATCATAAAAAATCTCGACGCGTTCGTCAGTATTGCCGTGTGGCCTTAAAAGTAAGAGACGGTGGATAATGGGCGGTGTTTTGGCCGATGGCCTTCACAGTGCATAGAGAGAGGGGCTGGAGAGGTGCCGTGGGGCCTCTTGCGCTGTGAAGAATGGCCATTTCGCGACACGTCACCTATGGTACACCGTTTCTGATGAAGGCCACAGTGTGAATGCTTTTTTTGCATTGGTATAGACACACAGGTAAGCATTGGTAAACATTTTGACCGCACGTTCAAGCCAGACTGTTCGATCACAAAGCAACACACAAAGCCGCTCATTCCCACTCTCCCAGACGCCGGCTGGGCACCGTAGGATCCCGAAAACTCGTGGTCGCAAACTCCACGCTGGGGGTTTGGCAGCGGGCCCTCACAAGCTCCGGACTCTCACGCCTCCCAACGGTAAAACGGGCGCCCGGCGCCGCCCTGGGTCACCAGACGTCGCACTTGTTCCGCGGGTTCATCGGCGACGCCGCGGGGCAGTTGAACGTGGCGGCGAACTCGGCAGAGTTGGACAGCGACGCGAGCGTCCGGAGGCGCGCGGGGCTGTGCGTGTCCCGCAGCAGGAGCTGGCGCCGGCGGTCCTCCGCCGTCTCCGTGGAGCACCACACCTGCGGCACGAAGCGCGCGACGCCAAGGCTGCTTTTGGTCGGCGCTAAGTGGGCCCGCCCCCCCCGAGGCTCGGCTATGGGCAGGTGGTGAATCGGGCGTTGGTTTTTGGGCATGTTGTGCAAGTCCCTCGACGTCCCCCGTGTGTGTGTGTGCGCCGAGCGGTTCTGGGTGCAGGTTACTATACATCAAGGGGAAATTGGCAACACTGACCACGAACGCACGTGGATGAAAAACTGAACATTAGCAGGGAGATAAGAGGGAAGATTACGGTGCCGAGAGGTGAACGACGTTGAGAGGTGAGCGGCGACGAGAGTTGTGTGGTCACGGTGCCGTACGTGGCGTTGTGTGAAACGCTGAATCGGGAGCTCGTGATGACTGCATCCTACCTGAGAGAAGGCTGTGAAGAAAATTTGCCGGTCGGTGAGATTCCTCACTGGCAGGAAGGCTTCCTCACCCCTCTCCTCTGTCCACATCTCGTAGGCCTACAAAGACAAAGATCCCCCCGTGTATCCTTAGCAGAATGTTGGGGCAAGTGCTGTTAGCGAGCACCTATGAAGGCCGGCACTGCACACCCAATCGCCTTTTTCTTCCCAGTGGCGATGTTTACAGATGGCACCAGGTACTCATTTTGGGGCTCAGTCGACCTAGGGGAGGCCCAGGACCGGTTCAGATAATAGTCACTGGCGTTGGCCGTGAGCGGGAATCGAACTCGGGATCGCCGGGTTCGTAGCGCAGCGTAGCGCTACACTGTCGCTCCCCACACAAAGATAAAGATCCCCCGTGTTGCTTTACAGACTGTTGAGGCAAGTGCTGTTAGCGAGCACCTATGAAGGCCGGCACTGTGGCGCACGAGGGGGTGGGTGGCCAGCACCGCACTCGGTCCGCCATTATCTCCCCAGTGGCGATGTTCACACACACCGCACCGGGTACTCATTTTGAGGCCGAGTCAACCTAGAGGAGGCCACCGCCATGAGGTGCCCGTGGCGCTGCGGACCCGGAAGGCCGTCTTGATGCCGCCCAGGTCGGCGACGTTCTCCCCCAGGGTCTGCCGGCCGCTGAATCGCTCCTCGCCGCCCGCAGCCCAGCGCTCGTAGAGCTCCACCAAGCAGTCGCTGCGCTGCTTGAACGCGGCGAGCGACGCGCTCGACCACCACGTACGCATCCGGCCCTGGCCGTCGAACCTCCGGCCTGCACGCGCAGTCACGGTCGCGACGCGAAGCCGATGATCTCTGCGCGTGTTGGTGATCCCTCTCCATGCCGGTGATCTCTGTGCGTGTTGGTGATCCCTCTCCATGCCGATGATCTCTGTGCGTGTTGGTGATCCCTCTCCATGCCGATGATCTCTGTGCGTGTTGGTGATCCCTCTCCGTGCCGATGATCTCTGTGCGTGTTGGTGATCCCTCTCCATGCCGATGATCTCTGTGCGTGTTGGTGATCCCTCTCCATGCCGATGATCTCTGCGCGTGTTGGTGATCCCTCTCCATGCCGATGATCTCTGTGCGTGTTGGTGATCCCTCTCCGTGCCGATGATCTCTGCGCGTGTTGGTGATCCCTCTCCATGCCGGTCATCTCTGTGCGTGTTGGTGATCCCTCTCCATGCCGATGATCTCTGTGCGTGTTGGTGATCCCTCTCCATGCCGATGATCTCTGTGCGTGTTGGTGATCCCTCTCCTCTGTGCATTTATTTATGTTTGAGGGGGCAGCACCCGTAGAAAGAATCAGGAGCACGATTGTTATCTTGTACGAATGCCGTGCGTTCGCTACGCTGGTTCTGACGCAAGTTTTCAATAAATGGCACCAACGGCTCCGCACAGATGCCATGGTGACCATACCCTGTTCCCGTCTCGTCGGAACGTTCCCCGAGCACAACCAAGGTTGGAGTTCTACGCAAGAAAGGGCGCAAGGAGGCTGCACGAGCGCATGGCACCTACGCCAGCGCAATGACCGCGCCAGCTCCGACCGGCAACCAAACGCGTTCCGTGTGCCCTGAGTGCCGACGGCCCAGAGGCGAACGCCACACTCTCGACTTCCGCTAGTTTACGTTTTTACCGGTCCACGCGTGAATTAAGAACGACAATGTTGGATTCGCCGTGAATCAAAAAAACAACGCGCGGGACTGTGTTCGCCTTGTCTGTGACGCGGAAGTTGGCATTGCACCGCACCTTGGTCGTCGAACGCGTGAGTCACTTCGTGGCCGATGACGACGCCAATTTTGCCGAAATTCACCGCCCTGAAACCCACGAGCAGAACGACGCACAGAGCTCCATCATCATGCTACAGTCATCACACAGACCTCCATCATCATCCTACAGTCATCACACAGACCTCCATCATCATCCTACAGTCATCACACAGACCTCCATCATCCTACAGTCATCACACAGACCTCCATCATCATCCTACAGTCAGCACACAGACCTCCATCATCCTACAGTCAGCACACAGACCTCCATCATCCTACAGTCAGCACACAGACCTCCATCATCATCCTACAGTCATCACACAGACCTCCATCATCATCCTACAGTCATCACACATACCTCCATCATCATCCTACAGTCATCACACAGACCTCCATCATCATCCTACAGTCAGCACACAGACCTCCATCATCCTACAGTCAGCACACAGACCTCCATCATCCTACAGTCATCATACAGACCTCCATCGTCCTAGAGTTAATAGACGAGCGTGCACGACACATCAACCTCCAACACGTCGACACGTCGACCAAAGATTGTCCCATAAACACAGGCATGTAATCTTAGGTGGGTACACGGCATTAAATAAAAATTTTTAAAAATATTTTCTTCAGGATGTCGGCATCGCTGGTGATGCGGCAGTTATGGTGGTCCCCATCGCGAGCTGCGATTGGGTCGGGACAATATTTGTGACAGGGTCGGCACTGGGCCTTCTCCTTGGCCCGCTGAATGCCACTCGCAGCAGCGCTGCATGGGAGCTCAAATGATGTCTCACACCAATGGTATAACGTGGATTATGACCGCTACACGCTGGTTTTCTCAGCCGATATTATGGTGTCTAATGACAGAGATGTGGTCAATATCGTGACGTGGCCTAACCCAAAAATCATAATCAACCGTGCATGTGGAATTGCGCGTTGTGGTGCATTATGGGTACAAGCGTTTACAATCAGAAACTCTGTTCTGTCTCCACATATCACGAATAATGTTTAGTCCACTGGCCTATCCACACTCTCAATCGCTTGGCGCTCATTGAAGAAATCTTTTTAGTATTGTTTTTTTTTACTTTTTTTTCCTCCAATATTATTCCAAATGCTTCATCGGCACTGTGTCACGAGGCGAGTAAATTAGCTGTCACAGTAAGCAGTGCATCACACTGCAGATATCACAGCGCTGCTTCAGAAGTCACCTCAACAGGCCTCTCACATCTAGAACTAGACGGAACTCCAATTCCCTTGCAGAGAGCGTTCGTCTCACGGAATTCAAAACTGACATTTGTATTCCCCAAGGCAGTGATTATGCCGAAGTGACGAAGCCGAGTCTCGTATGGTTGTTCGGTCATTGGTGACCAGGGTTGAGACCAGCAACTAAGCTACACCTTGGGAAGCATGTCAATCACGAGTGGCCGCTGGAATTCAAAACGCGAACCCTAGCGATGTTGGCGCAGTACTCCGACACAGCTGGTGATCATCTGTGTCAACCGCCATTTGTAGGTTTTTATGGGCCGTGTGTCAAAAGGTTTTTTGTTTTCGGCGTTCTGCCAACACTAAATATTACGATAGACTCGAAGAGCACGGGGGCCTCCGTCTCCCGGGACGCCACGCGCTGAAGGCAGGCAGGCATGCAGTGCGCCGAGGGGTGCGTTGCCGGCGTACATGGGGAAGTCTCCGTGGAAAAGCGGCGGCTGGAACAGCGCCGCGGGGAGAACGACGGTGTTCTCCTCCGGGGAGTAGTACGCGTTGGCCGTCTGGGGGTTCATGCTCCACCTTCGGCACGCGCACGCACGCACGAGTGTGAACAAACGCGCGGACGCTCACGTGTAGGTATGGAAAGCAGCGAGCACAGAGGGTCCGCTTCATAGAGCAATGACGATGTCGGCGTGTAAGGCGCCGCGCACGGCCCTCGCTCGCTCTCCAAGAGAAGAGACTCAGATGCACCAGGAGAGAGGAACCACAGACGGGCGGGAAAGCAGAAGCAGCGGTGAGGCCACGCCAAATTTCCTTCCCAAGCTCTGCTCCGCTACAGATATTAAGATGTTATCGGGCCAATGGATGAGTGGTTACGTGTAACGTGTAGTAAGCATACACGTCTATGTCGTGTCGTTAATGCTTTAAGTTGCATCTGTACAAGAGAGAAAAATAAGTTTAATATGGCTTTTTTTGCGAGACATACTCGCACACCCAGGCTAATTCAACTATTCACATAGTCGCACTTTTGCTGAATTTCTTGGGGGGGGGGGGGGTAAAAAAAAACACAATCCCCTTCGTGATTAATCGAGGGCAAAAGGCCAATAAACACAACACAGCGATGGACTGCGCTGGCAGTGGTGAACAAAGCACGCAAATTAAACCTCCCCTGGCACCAATGGCCCTTGCCACTGCATCACAGCAGAAGCGCACGCGCACGTGGGCCTAACGTTTCTGAACCATATCTCAAAATGTGACTGGCACACATTTGTTTATGTTGAAAGCGAGTCACACCTCCGATTAGCACGGTTGGCTACGTACGGTGCGAAAGTCGCTCAACGTCCGGGTGTTCCGGTTTTCCCCTCCGCATTTCGACTCAAATGCGCGTTCAGAGTATTTGTCGACTGCTATAAATTTCCACGCGATGATCAGCCACTTCGTTGAGCTTTCGTTTTTGATAGCCAGGTCGGCTTCAGAAAAAAAGAGCTACACATCTCAGAGGGCCCCCCTAACCTGGTCAAATTAAAAAAGAGTAAAAAAAGAGTTGAAAGCCATGATGAATCGTGAATGTGTCTGCACGCCATTTATGAGTGGGTCCCCTTGGCAGTAAGGGTTCCCGACGGAGGAGGACAGAGGCCTCACAACGCACCGATTGTTGTCGTTGTTGTCCACAGGCACGCTCAGCTGCTGCTGCAGGGTTTCCCTCCGTGTCCGGTACAGCTCCAGCGTGTTCTCAAATAAGCTTCCCGACACCGTGACCTGAAAGGGCCGTGGTTTTCCGACAGATCTGCTCCGATCGGCGATGTCACAAACGCGCAGCGCAACCGCCATGCGTCTACGGTCTGAACTTGCGTTGAACTTACGTTTAGCCGTTTCGGATTTCTCGCGAGTAGTCGGCACCCCCATAAGATGATTTCTTATTATTTTTCAATTTATATTTTCAATGTTGTTTCAAACAAAAACATCGTTTTCAATCCCATGATGTGTGCGTTGACTGAGGGTTGAGGCACCAAAGTGACACTGGGCGTGGAGAAACAGTGGGTTCCGATCTGAGCGACAACTCACGTTGGCGTACAATCGATCCAGGAATCCTGGCTCAAGCATCCCTTGCGGATACCCCACTTGAAATTTGATGGACATGGACTGTGGAGAAAAGGCACAAAACGCGTATACCATAGCGGTTACATGGCGTGGCGCGGTGGTAATGGTATCACATCAGTGTGACTGAAGCACATCTACACGTATTATAACCCTTGCCGAGACGTCCGCGAATTGCAGGGTGTGGTGGTGGTTGTCGATCACTGCTGAATTACTCGCGAACGCGTAAGTGCTCCGGCATGAATTTCTATTCAGAGAGGTGTAGCGCCGCTGTGTTTAAAAACATTGTCACTCACCGCAGAGAACTGTAGCGACACGACCGCACTCTACGATATCTGGCGCCAAACCGTGCTACACGACCTCCCGTGTAGCCTTTTACTTCCGATCCCACTTCGTTCTTCGATGATGTAAATGTACGTCATCGGAAAACGCAATCCGAAGGAAAAACTGTCTCCTCCATCGGAACGGTAAAGGGTTGAAGGCCAGGGAGCAGTGGCGGTACTGTCCTGTCTGAAGGTCCAGATGGTGTCTTTTTTGTTGTTCGGTGCTCACTGTGTTTTTTTGTCTGGGCAACTCGGCTCTCAGGAATGTGCCCAGAAAGCCCATCCTGGATTTGGGCTGACACGCACCCAGTCCAACCCGAGCCATTTGGGAGCTGATTAGAGTTCAGATTCACGTTGGACCGAGTGTTGCGGCGCATCTCCAGGGCCAGATTTACTGGGCAAGGGCTCGTGGACCAGTCCAACCCTCGGTGCGAACTTCCCTTTCACTGTTTGGATGGAAACTTGTTATTATTGCTTCACACATCACCCATCAGCTTCCTATAAGCCATCATTTGACGCCCACCAGCTGGTGCCCACCAGCTGAAGCTCACCAGTTGATGCCCACCAGCTGATGCCCACCAGCTGATGCCCACCAGCTGAAGCCCACCAATTGATGCCCACCAGCTGAAGCTCACCAGTTGATGCCCACCAGCTGATGCCCACCAGCTGATGCCCACCAGCTGAAGCCCACCATTTGATAACCATCAGCTGAAGCCCACGAGTTGATGCCCACCAGCTGATGCCCACCAGCTGATGCCCACCAGCTGAAGCCCACCATTTGATGCCCACCAGCTGAAGCTCACCAGTTGATGCCCACCAGCTGATGCCCACCAATTGGTGCCCACCAGCTGATTGCCCACCAGTTGATGCACACCAGCTGATTGCCCACCAATAGCCCAGCCGCCCTTGCCCGCGAGGTGCCGTGCATGCCCCCTACCTTCTCTTTGGCTGCCGCGCGAGTCTTGCCGTCCATCCACGCGACGCTGTCCAGGTTGCTCACGAATGCATTTCGTATCCTTGTGACGATGTCCTCCGCCTGCAAGGTTCATCGACCGTTTGTTCATGGGGAGGAGGGAAACCAAGTTAAAAGTTTACGGGACCCATTTTGCCAGTATCAAGATGATGAACATTTAAAAGAAAAAAAGAATAGGTTTTACCCTTTCCAGCAAGAATACAGGAGGTGTTTAGATGTTCAAACACCAAATCGACAGTCATCACGCAGCATCAAGTCTGCATTAACCACGCATCCTTGTGGTAAAACGTGCAAACAAACATCCTATTATAACGAGGCCGTAGCCATGGAGTCAACATTGTGGGGGGGACCAAATCTTCCAGGGGTTCTGGGGGCCCCCCCCCCCAGAATTTTTTAAAAATTTTAAAACGCATTTCCTGCCTAAAATATAAAAAAATAATTAACTAACACATGGGATGGACTTTTTATTTACTTATTACAATAATGTCTAATAGTGTTATTGTATTTACATTGCTCTGTTTTTACTTTTTACCATTTCTTGTTTCATTGTATGTAATGGCAGAGATTAGGGATTAATAAAGCACAACCATAACCACAATCATATAAACAGAAATCTATGCGTTGATTTATATGAAGACAAGTCCAGACATTGTGGACAAGGTTTAGCAAATTGTTGTTTTTATTTACATAGCATAGCAATTAAAAATATATATTGTTTAAATCAATATATTGGGGGGAGGGAACATTTTGAGCATATTTGAATATTGGGCGGGATGTGTCCCCCCCAAAATACATTATAATTACGGCCTTGTATTATAATGTACGCAATGTTTTACCACAAGCATGTGTGGTTAATGCAGACTTGATGCCTTGTGATAGCTGTCGATTTGGTGTTTGAACATCTTAAACACCTCCTATTCCTGCCAAATAAGGGAAAGCCTTTTTTATTTTAAAGCCCAAGTTGAAGTTTGCTTTGGTGTTCAGTTACAAAGTGTCACACACGACGACATCAGCATGGCAAGCAAAGCCCTGCGACACAGCAGTCTACCCGTGGGGGCGGCCGCTGCTGGTACTGACTGCTACTGCTGGTTGCTACTGCTGACTGCTGCTGCTGACTGCTGCTGCTGACTGCTACTGCTGACTGCTGCTGACTGCTGCTGACTGCTGCTGCTGACTGCTGCTGACTGCTACTGCTAATGCTGACTGCTGACTGCTGCTGCTGACTGCTACTGCTGGCCGCTGCTGCTGACTGCTGCTGACTGCTGCTGCTGGCTGCTGCTGCTGCTGACTGCTGCTGACTGATGCTGCTGGCTGCTGCTGCTGACTGCTACTGCTGAATGCTGCTGACTGCTGCTGCTGCTGGCTGCTGCTGCTGGCTGCTGCTGCTGCTGACTGCTGCTGCTGGCTGCTGACTGCTGCTGACTGCTGTTGCTGACTGCTGCTGGCTGCTGCTGCTGACTGCTGTTGCTGACTGCTGCTGACTGCTGCTGACTGCTGCTGCTGACTGCTGTTGCTGACTGCTGCTGGCTGCTGCTGCTGGCTGCTGCTGCTGACTGCTGCTGCTACTGCTGGCTGCTACTACTACTGCTGCTGCTTGCTGCTGCTGACTGCTGCTACTACTACTGCTGCTACTACTACTGCTGCTGCTACTACTACCGCTGCTGTCTGCTGCTGCTGCTGCTGTCTGCTGCTACTACTGCTGGCTGCTGCTGGCTGCTGCTGCTACTACTACTGCTGCTACTACTACTGCTGCTGCTACTACTACTGCTGCTGTCTGCTGCTGCTGCTGACTGCTGCTGGCTGCTGCTGACTGCTGGCTGCTACTACTACTGCTGCTACTGCCTACCACTGCTGCTACCACTGCTGCAGAGCGTGCGCTGTGGCTCGTACCATGCGCCGCTGCGTTTCATTAAACGTGGCCCTCGCGTAGAGAGCTCCCAGGCCCAGGGGCAGGGCCCGGTTGGTCTCCTCCACGCAGAACTCCCAGCGCGCTCGCGACTCGACCTGCGGGCGCACAGACAGCGCGCGGGTTAGAGCGGAGCCACCGGCGGACAGAAGCCAGCAGCTGCCTGGTGCCGCCGCCACTGCTGCTGATGTGTGGACGAGATTAGGTGAAGACAGCATCGTGAACATTGGCCATAAATGATCAACATTCACATCACGTAGACGCACAGTGTGCCACCCACTGGAGGCTGAAAATGAAGAATGTGAAGTCTATATTCTTAGTTCTTTCGGTAAAGTCACGTTGAAGGGAAACAACAAAATAATAATATATATATAAAACAATAAAAAAAATTCTCACGACGTTTCGACCATAACACAAACGGTCGTCTTCAGGTGTGTTATGGTCGAAACGTCGTGAGAATCTTTATTGTTTTATATATATTTTATTATTTTGTTGTTTCCCTTCAACGTGACTTTACCGAAAGAACTAAGAATATGAATTACTGCAGTCACGAAAGCTTTAAATCAAAATTTAAATGTGAAGTCTATCGCGGAGTTTCACGCTGCATGGCAGAGTGTGGCAGCAAGTGACCGTGAACGTGGTACGAATATTTAAATTCGCTAAGACAGATTTTGTTTTACGCTCACCGAGTCGTTTTCAGGAGGGTCCTGCTGTAAACTTTGCAGGAGAAGGCGACGTTGCCGTCAGTGCCGGATTATCCCAGTAGGGGCCCCGCACTTTCAAGGGCCCCGCGCTAAACGCTTTCAAGCGATCAATTCCGGTCCAGTGGTTCTGCACTTGCTCTATTACTGTAGTACTATACCGCCTTCAAATTTCATGAACGACTGGGTGTTTAAGGTTAGCCATTTGTCGTATTATCCGGCTGTATAGCAAATGCAAGTTCAAATTGTGTGTGTTTATTCATTTTACGTATGGCCCCTTTATAACATATGCTGCAGGCCCTGCACTAGCTTCATCCGGCACTGGTTTCCGTCGACTGTTGCAATTGAGGAATCCATTTGAAGCGTAAATTCTCGAAACCGGACAGTGACGCTACGCTCGTGTCTGAAGCCGTAGGCGAGTCGTGCTTTGCCGTTGAAACGCACCCGCGGTATTGACCGGGGCGGACCTCTGCAACAGGCGCGATGGCTCGGCCCCATGTCGATGTCCCGACGTCAGAACAGCGAATCTTTATTTAGACTGCAGGAGGAGGAATCCGATGAGCTATGAAGCTCTTTTCCACAGATGCCAGTAGCGGCACGGGGTAAGAACCGTCACAACAAACTATACAACAATCTACACGATTAAACAACTCACTACAGGAGGCTGCTATGGTGTCACAGGATGCATGCCTAATGCAGCCAATCGGAGGCGATGCCACAGGGTCAGCGACCAATGGGAAGCGTCGATATTTCACCGATTCATGCGACAGCTTTACAGCGCCACCACAGCCACTCAACCAACTCACATTGTCCGCTCCGTGGATTGCCACCATTAGGTCTTGCTTGGCATCCTCATACCTACCATCCAAACTGGGCAACAGCTGCCGGACGAGGCTCCACAGTGCATACAGACGCAGCACTCTGCCAGAGAGAAAAAAAGACAAAGATCCCCCGTATAGCCTTAGACTGTTGGGGCAAGTGCTGTTAGTGAGCACCTATGAAGGCCGGCACGACGCAAGAAGGGGTGGGTGGCCCAGCCGCCTTTGTCTCCCCAGTGGCGATGTTTACACACCGCACCAGATACTCATTTGAGGCTGAGTAGAGAGGAGGCCCAGGACCGGTTCAGATAATCGTCACTGGTGTTGGCCGTGAGCGGGAATCGAACTCTGGTGGCCAGGTTCGTAGTGCAGCGCGCTGACCGCTGCACTGCCAACACACACAGACACACGCACACGTGTGTCTGTGTGTGTCAGGGGCGCTTCTGTTGTCCGGACAACATCAGCACCTAGCGCTGCCAAGCTGACCGCACGCTCTATGAAATTAATTTCAGAATCAGGATCAGGAGTTTGTTCTCCGAGTAAATAACCCACAGAGCCATGCGGCTCTCTTTCAAGCGTGACTCGGCCAGCAGGCAGACACGGCAGCAAGTGTTACAAATTCACAACTAAACTTGATATCAAATATCATTGATAAGAAGCAAGCAACTAAAACGATACGCTCTCACAAAACAATTATGTGCATTCACAATTGTAATGTTTGGACCTCAATAGTGTCTGTTTATAAGGAGTAGAGGCATGGCAGAGGGAGACACCAGGGTTGGTTACAATGCTTTGGAGCAGCAGCAGCAGCTACACACAGCTACCAACCCCGTGTTCTTGTGCAGGGTAATTGAGTTTGCAGGTCCGTACGTTGTACAGCCGTTTCAACACGGGCAACATGTTTCGTCTAATTGTTCGCGTTTCTCCCTTGTAATGAGACTTTTGTAGGATGAACGTTGAGATTTAAAGGGGCACGGGGTGACCAATAAGTTCTGAATTTGTCTGTAACAAGGTAGGCACAGGTAAGGGGTTGACAGGTATGGCTACATGAAACTCTTTTGAAGCAAGTTGCTTTTAGGGAATCTCGTGAACAATTAATCAGACGCCTCGCTGTTTGTTTCGGATTTCATAATAAATCTGATAGATCCCTCCCTCCCCCCTTCCCTCCACCCTCCCTCCCCCCCCCCTTCTTCCCCCCGCTCCCTCCCTATTTCTTCTTCCTTCACCTTCCCATATAAGAGCACAACGCGCTCCCCGCTCTCGGGGTCCCCACTCGGTGGGGTAGCAGCGAGCCCAATCTCCCCCCTTCTCTAAACTCTTGTGCACAGCGTTGGGGACCTGTGTCAGCAGAGTTTCTGTCTCGCCCCTCGCTACGTCGCGGCTTGTGCTCTAATCAGACACAAATCTGATTAAAGTGCAGATCTTTGGGTGATTGCCTTATGAATGAATATCGCGCAATGACAGAAAGAGTATTCATGTCACCATAATGACTGTGGCCAATCTGATTTAATACTAATGTCTCGGTAATTTTAATAGAGTATTTATTTTACTGAAACAGTCCACACGCGTACTCATTTTTCGAAAAAGAACGCCTTCATGTTACAGTACAATTATGATTCGTGAGAGCAATCTCAATGAGATCACATCTCAAAAGGCTGTGCAAATTGTGGGTCATGTGCGTACAGATAATGTGAATCGGGATCTATTTTGAATACGGGAAGGACTGAGCAACACCAGCTCAGGGGGGCACACAGGCAACATGATGTGGTGAATGTGGAGTCTTCCTCTTTCGATGAGGGGCTGCTGATGTTGATGCAGAGCAACCACCACGATTTCACATGCACGTGGTCAAGACATAAAACCGCGTCAGGAGCAGTGGCGGAATGTATCGCTGTGATGTCTCCTTCGTATTTGTGGTTCGGGGCACTGCGTCATTATACGTTGTACGATTTGTTCTGGATAACCTCAGTTGCACACTAGAAAGTTTTTTTTTAATTTATTTTCCATTTGTGCGTCAGGTATCCGCATCTGCCGTGGTTTGTGCAGTGGATGCGGTTTAGGGTGGACCATGAGCTTCGTGGAAGATCAAACCCAGGGGACTTCTGGGTTTGTGCAGTGAAAACACTTCACACACACACGCGTTTTTATTTTGGGCTGAAAGTCGTTCTTAAGGGGAAGGAATTACTTCACGACGCAAACTAACAAGTGATACTCTTTGGTTTTATTCGGTGAAGTCACGTAGGTAAAATAAATTAAAAGAAAATTAATAAAAGAAAACAATTGAATCAGGACGTTTCGGAGGCAACACAAGCTTCCGTCTTCAGGTGGAATAGTCACAGCAGAATATCTGTGTCAAGTGCACAGCTCTGAGACGATCGGGTTTATATCTAGGTTAAGGGGGGGGGGGGGAGGAGCCAGAAAGGAACGTGGGTGGGTGGGAGGGCTGAGTTAAGCCGTTTTTGAAAACGAAAGAAGCAGCTAAAGTTTGGCATACCACCACTGAAAATTGCTGTACAATTAAAAGGTAGCTAACGTTTGACTTGATTTATAACGTCTTTCCAATGGTTGCTTAATTTGAAACCATCCTCTCGGTTGAAGTTGTGTCTGTGTTTGTATATCTGGATGGCCTCGTGGACAAATCTCTGGTAATAACCGGGAGGTTTGCAGAGTACCTTGGTATCGGAGAAAACTATATCATGATAACCCACAGCGTTGTAACAGTGATCAGCCACGGCAGAATAATTCGTTCTGCCGTGTTTTAAATCTGATTTGTGCTCGCGAATTCGGTCAGAGATATGTCGTTTCGTCTCCCCGATATAGCAATCACCGCAGATAATTTGTAAACATCGGGGTACTGTAAGTCAGGAATGACATCCTTTATGGATGGGATCAGATTACAGATTTTGTGTACTGTTTTGAACCGGACCTGGATCTTGTGTTTGTTTAGAATTTTGGAAATCTTTTTAGTAACGCCTGCTATGTATGGTAACGTGATGATTTTGGTCGGAGTATCAAGTAGTTGTTTCTGTATGGTGGGAGAAACAGCTTGGCGGATGGTACGGTCAGAGTATCCGTTCATCTTGAGGGCCAGATGTACATGTTTTAATTCACTGGTCAGGTGGTGTTGGTCAGAAATGCAATGTGCCCTGTGGTATAACATTTTGATGAGAGAATTCTTTTGAGCTGGGTGGTGGTGGGACTCAGGTGTCAAGTAGGAGTCTGTGTGGATGGGCTTCCTGTAAACAGAATGTCCCAAAGAGCCATCAGATCTCCTCTCAAACAGAACATCCAAGAATGGCAGCTTGCCATCTTTCTCCACTTCCATGGTGAATTTGATGGAAGGGTGTCTGGAATTGATGTGGTCTAGGAAAAGGTTCAAAGCTGGCAGGCCATGTGGCCAAATGATGAAAGTATCATCCACATATCTCTTCCACAGGGAAGGACTGAGGGTGGATGTCTGGATGGTGTCTGATTCAAATTTCTCCATGAAAACATTGGCTCATACTGGTGATAAGAGGGAACCCATAGGGGTACCCTCATTTTGTTTGTAGAAGGTGCCATTCCAAGTAAAGTAGGTGTTGGTGAGGCAGTGCCTAAAAAGTTTCAAATCTAGAATTAACAAGTGATACTTTACACTCATATCGGTGCTACCTTTACAGTCCGACACCGCGTGGCCCTGCTGGTTAGGCTCACCTTCTGTCTGTGTTGTTTACGAGGTCAAACGCGCTGTGGAAGTATTCCTTGTTATCGATCAGCACGGTTCTTTGGCTGTACGTAGGCAGTGGGTAAAACACCTCATGGAAATATTGGGTCCAGTCGAGGAATGGTGACATATCCTTAAGGGGTAAGGAAAAATAAAATAAAATAAAACGCCAAGAATATTAAACTACATTATCACTTTTTCCAAACTTTACCGAGACATCTATTGCTTACAGTAAACGGAATGTGTGTGTGGCACACGATTTATGTACTTTGTACCCATCACATGGATTGTAAAAGCTCAAGTTGTACCCTCCACAATACAAAAGTGACAAAAAGCAAGTAATCTTCCCGATGTATTTACATTCATAATCTGTATTTATCCTGGAGGAATCCGATGAGCTGTGAAGCTCTTTTTCACAGATGACCACTTGGGAACAAATTTCCATAATATTTGAAGCTTAGGACTGCGGGGGAGTGGAAGCGCCGGGGGTTTGTGGTGTGAAGGGGTCCTGTGATGATGTTTCTTGTCAGAACTGGGTGGGCAGGCTGACAGCCATCGAATTGTCCAGTGAGCCACAGTGAGCCACAATGAGCCACAATGAGCCACAGTGAGCCACAGTGAGCCACAATGAGCCACAGTGAGCCACAGTGAGCCACAATGAGCCACAGTGAGCCACAATGAGCCACAGTGAGCCACAGTGAGCCACAATGAGCCAGTGAGCCACAGTGAGCCACAGTGAGCCACAGTGAGCCAGTGAGCCACAATGAGCCACAGTGAGCCACAGTGAGCCACAGTGAGCCAGTGAGCCACAATGAGCCACAATGAGCCACAATGAGCCAGTGAGCCACAGTGAGCCACAGTGAGCCAGTGAGCCACAATGAGCCACAATGAGCCACAGTGAGCCACAATGAGCCAGTGAGCCACAGTGAGCCACAGTGAGTCACAGTGAGCCATAGTGAGTCACAGTGAGCCAGTGAGCCACAATGAGCCACAGTGAGCCACAATGAGCCACAGTGAGCCACAATGAGCCACAGTGAGCCACAATGAGCCAGTGAGCCACAGTGAGCTACAGTGAGCCACAGTGAATCACGGTGAGCCAGTGAGCCACAGTGCGCCAGTGAGCCACAATGAGCCACAGTGAGCCACAATGAGCCACTGTGAGCCACAGTGAGCCACAGTGCGCCACAATGAGTCACAGTGAGCCACAGTGAGCCAGTGAGCCACAGTGAGCCACAATGAGCCAGTGAGCCACAGTGAGCCACAGTGAGCCACAATGAGCCACAGTGAGCCACAGTGAGCCAGTGAGCCACAATGAGCCACAGTGAGCCAGTGAGCCACAATGAGCCACAATGAGCCACAGTGAGCCACAGTGAGCCACAGTGAGCCAGTGAGCCACAATGAGCCACAATGAGCCACAATGAGCCAGTGAGCCACAGTGAGCCACAGTGAGTCACAGTGAGCCATAGTGAGTCACAGTGAGCCAGTGAGCCACAATGAGCCACAGTGAGCCACAATGAGCCACAGTGAGCCACAATGAGCCACAGTGAGCCACAATGAGCCAGTGAGCCACAGTGAGCTACAGTGAGCCACAGTGAATCACGGTGAGCCAGTGAGCCACAGTGAGCCACAGTGCGCCACAATGAGTCACAGTGAGCCAGTGAGCCACAGTGAGCCACAGTGAGCCACAATGAGCCACAGTGAGCCACAGTGAGCCACAGTGAGTCACAGTGAGCCATAGTGAGTCACAGTGAGCCAGTGAGCCACAGTGCGCCAGTGAGCCACAATGAGCCACAGTGAGCCACAATGAGCCACTGTGAGCCACAGTGAGCCACAGTGAGCCACAATGAGCCACAGTGAGCCACAGTGCGCCAATGAGCCACAGTGAGCCACAATGAGCCACAGTGCACCAATGAGCCACAGTGAGCCACAATGAGCCAGTGAGCCACAGTGAGCCACAATAAGCCACAGTGAGCCACAGTGAGCCAGTGAGCCACAGTGAGCCACAATGAGTCACAGTGAGCCACAATGAGCCAGTGAGCCACAGTGAGCTACAGTGAGCCACAGTGAATCACGGTGAGCCAGTGAGCCACAGTGAGCCACAGTGCGCCACAATGAGTCACAGTGAGCCACAGTGAGCCAGTGAGCCACAGTGAGCCACAGTGAGCCACAGTGCGCCACAATGAGCCACAGTGAGCCACAGTGAGCCACAATGAGCCACAGTGAGCCACAGTGAGCCACAGTGAGTCACAGTGAGTCACAGTGAGCCAGTGAGCCACAGTGCACCAGTGAGCCACAATGAGCCACAGTGAGCCACAATGAGCCACTGTGAGCCACAGTGAGCCACAATGAGCCACAGTGAGCCACGGTGAGCCACAGTGCGCCAATGAGCCACAATGAGCCACAGTGCACCAATGAGCCACAGTGAACCACAATGAGCCAGTGAGCCACAGTGAGCCACAATAAGCCACAGTGAGCCAGTGAGCCACAATGAGCCACAATGAGCCACAGTGAGCCACAATGAGCCAGTGAGCCACAGTGAGCCACAGTGAGTCACAGTGAGCCATAGTGAGTCACAGTGAGCCAGTGAGCCACAATGAGCCACAGTGAGCCACAATGAGCCACAGTGAGCCACAATGAGCCACAGTGAGCCACAATGAGCCAGTGAGCCACAGTGAGCTACAGTGAGCCACAGTGAATCACGGTGAGCCAGTGAGCCACAGTGAGCCACAGTGCGCCACAATGAGCCACAGTGAGCCACAGTGAGCCACAGTGAGCCACAATGAGCCACAGTGAGCCACAGTGAGCCACAGTGAGTCACAGTGAGCCATAGTGAGTCACAGTGAGCCAGTGAGCCACAGTGCGCCAGTGAGCCACAATGAGCCACAGTGAGCCACAATGAGCCACTGTGAGCCACAGTGAGCCACAGTGAGCCACAATGAGCCACAGTGAGCCACAGTGCGCCAATGAGCCACAGTGAGCCACAATGAGCCACAGTGCACCAATGAGCCACAGTGAGCCACAATGAGCCAGTGAGCCACAGTGAGCCACAATAAGCCACAGTGAGCCACAGTGAGCTACAGTGAGCCACAGTGAGCCACAATGAGTCACAGTGAGCCACAATGAGCCAGTGAGCCACAGTGAGCTACAGTGAGCCACAGTGAATCACGGTGAGCCAGTGAGCCACAGTGAGCCACAGTGCGCCACAATGAGTCACAGTGAGCCACAGTGAGCCAGTGAGCCACAGTGAGCCACAATGAGCCACAGTGAGCCACAGTGAGCCACAATGAGCCACAGTGAGCCACAGTGAGCCACAGTGAGTCACAGTGAGTCACAGTGAGCCAGTGAGCCACAGTGCGCCAGTGAGCCACAATGAGCCACAGTGAGCCACAATGAGCCACTGTGAGCCACAGTGAGCCACAATGAGCCACAGTGAGCCACAGTGAGCCACAGTGCGCCAATGAGCCACAATGAGCCACAGTGCACCAATGAGCCACAGTGAACCACAATGAGCCAGTGAGCCACAGTGAGCCACAATAAGCCACAGTGAGCCACAGTGAGCCAGTGAGCCACAGCGCTGTCTTCTGGACAGTCCTGTTTCTTCACCTGAGGGAGGCTACCTCGCCTGGTATACAGGAGGCCGTGGGTTCTATCCCGACCATGACGATGCCTGCTGCTGTATATTTGGAGTTTGCATGTTCTCCAGGTAAGGCCCACTGAGCTATGTAGCTCTTTTTCAGAAGCGACCTGGCCACAAACGGTAACTCAACAAATTTGCTTATGATGTGGAAATTTTATAGCAGGCAAATACTGTAAACGCACATTGAGTCTAAATGTGGAGGGGAGAAAAAAACGGAGGATCTGGATAAAAATCCACGCATACTAGGCGAGGGAGATAAGATCTCGCCACCAAAGTGCCCTCACTCAATCCACCAATCAACGAGATATCCTTGGTGGCCTCAGCCAACCACGCAGTAGATTTCAATTTTCCCGGCAAAATTAAGTGTGATATACCTCCAATATAAAAAAAAACCAGCAAAATGTGTTCATGTTGCTGTGTAGTCGTGCATTCGGATTGGTCCGTCACTGCTCATAGGGGCAGGGTGTGTACCTGCAGGTCCCTGAACGTGATGAATCCGGGATTCCTGTTGCTGCCTGTCAGAGCCATGATCCCAGCGAGCCTCGACTCGAGCTCCAGCACGAGGCGCATGTCGGACGCGGCCCGCTCGTCCACACCGCCCAGCAGCTGTCGAACCCTGATCATGAAGTCCAGGTAGGTGGTCAGCACCTGTAACAACTTGTCAGTCAGACAGAGCACTGGCACGGCATCCCCCTTCGCCCAGACCACAGGCACATCATTCCTACTCTTTGCCCACAATGCCGTCCCCCAGGCAGTGTTTGTGTCTTGATACACTGTAAGTATTCGTGGTTGTGCTGCCATACAGCCCTTCAATGGTATTTCGGCTTTGTTTGGCACGATGTCTGACGTTTTGCACCACCTTCTGAGAGGGAACAGAATAGATTCGGTCGCTGATTTGCACTCTGAGCTATGTGCCAGTATGTTTAATCAGGACACATTGGGAAATTCATGGAACGTGAATTGAAATGGACGGAGGCCTGAATCATTGTCGTACTTCTATGCAATTGAGAGGGTAAAAAAACTACACCACTAGAATCAATTAAAATATCTGCGTCGCGTGATAAATACTTTATCACGATGATCAAATATTTATTTTGCACAAGAAGGCTCTTATGCATTGAAGAGACCCTCGTGAATAGCAGATTAAACCTTTGCCTCGTGTACTTTATGTTGACAAGCAATTAGCCGTGATGATTCAAAACCATCCGTTTGAAAATACCCTCAGCGGAGAGAGAGAGATAACCCGTATTTTATGAAAATAACAATCATGGGGTAAGTTATTTACCACGATCTGCATTAAACAGATGATTAGCCATTGCGTCAACACAAACCTCGTCCGGATTGTGTACGTTCCATTGTGTCAGCAAATGTCTACTTACCACAAGATAATCTCATTGCAAACACAATTCTAAGCGCCATATTTAGGTGTGAGTGTAGTCACATTTTGTACGTATGTATGTTGAACTTTTTTCGCAATGTACGTCGCCAACAGTGCAAATCGGAGGTATGTATGTTCGCATGTATGTATGTTCAAGAGCGTTGTGTAAATCTGAGCTTTAATACTAACTCCCTGAAATGTACGCATACGTACCTTATCATTTGCCGTCTTGTTAAGGTAATAGTCAGGAGATGGGAGGCCCAGGTCTGGAACTGAAAGCTGTGAATGGAAATTGCGCAAAAAAAAGATCGTTCCCTCTACTGCCAAAAACAAGCGCTCCGGGTCGTCAGCACATTTCACGTGTTTAGCTGGGCAAGTGGTGATGGCTGTGCACGCGACCTGTACTCCAAAACTCTGGAGGCAGTGAGGGTTGGTGGATTACACAACTGTTGCGAAACTCCTGTCCCGTAGGCGTCGAGGAGGTGCTATGCTCTGGCTTACCATGGGACGGCAGCACAACATAAAATGTGGACTCCACCTGTTCCGTCTGTACGAGGTCGCGTGTTTTCTCCGGGTCCGCCGGTTTCCTCCCACATGCAAACGCTCATTAATTGGCCGATAGCACCCTTCAAATATGCGGAGGAGCGCAGAGCTTGGGCAACTGCCGTCGCCGGCTCATCGCGTGGTTGCCCTCCCGCCCGTCTGTGGTTCCTCCACGCGCCTTACGAGTCGCTCTCTACGAGAGAGAGAGAGAGAGAGCGACTGCCGTGCACATTACGAGTTGAAATGATGAACATTGAAAGCGCCACACCAATTCTATCTGGAAGTCCAAACGCTTTCCTGGAGCTACTGCAGGTGTCAAATGGCACCCACAACATATTTTATTACGCTATTATTATTATTCATATTGTTTCTTGGCGAAGTTTACATTTGTCCACCCGAACTTCATGAAGACACTAATGTGATTTAGTCCTCCGACGCAATGGGTGGTCCCTGGACCCTGTATAAAATGTTACCTTGTTCAAATAAAATGCACGCGATCTAACCCAAAAACCTCGATTATGAATAATATTGGTTTCGCAAAAGTCTTCTACGTGTTAAATTGCTCAAACAAGGTAACATTTTAGGCTTAATCCTTTCCGCCAAGAATACAGGAGGTGTTACGACATCAAATAGACACCCATCACAAGGCACCAAGCCAGCATTAACCACGCATGCTTGTGGTAAAATATGCAAACAAAACACGCTATGATAATTATTCATGCATGTTTTTTTTTGCCACAAGCACGCGTGGCTAATGCAGACTTGTTTTATATTGCCTGGAAGGGTAAAAGCCTACTCTTTATTTTTCATACCACGTGTTTAATGACGTTAATCTGCTGTGCCGTGAGCAACTCTACCAATGGAAAAAAACTCACAGAGGCAATGGCAAATGCGCGCACACGCACGGGCGCGCGTGTGCGTACGGGCCGCACACGATGAGTCAGCAGGGGCGCCAATGGTTTCCTCCCACAGTGGAACCAGATAACGATGATTACGCCACGGATGGTAAAAAAAAATACAATTAAGCTGCATTCATTATATATTCATCATTTCAACTCGTAACGCGCATGGCAAGTCGCCCGCTCTCGTAGACAGAGGACGACTCAGAGGGGCGAGGAGCCACGGACAAGCGGGAGGGCAGCCAGGCGACGAGACGGGGACAACAACTGCCCAAGCTCTGCGCTCCTCTATATATTCAGGTGTCATCGGCCAATTAATGAGTGTTTGCATGTGGGAGGGAACCGGAGCACCCGGAGAAAACTCACATGTGCGAGGGGGAAACACTCTATCCCGTAAAGATGGAACAGGTGGAGTCCACATTTTAGCTGTACCACCATCTCCTGACGAGCCAGGGTATGGCTCCTCCTCAGTGCCCACAGGAAGGGAGTTTGGCAACATTTGTGTAATCCACCAACCCTCGCTGGTGCCTCCACAGGGCTGGATGATCACATGCCGCGTGCGTAGCTACCGCTAATCGGCATGCGGCGTCAGCACGGTCGATAAGACGTGTGTCACGCCACGCCTCTGTATCTCACAAAAAAACGCATGTGTACGCATTTGTGTGCTTGTTATTCTACATACAATCATAAAATTACGATGAAGTGTGCAAAACGATTTGATTTTCAGGTCAGGGCTTGAATATTGGCATTATGGGTAGAGCCCTCTGAAGTGGCTAAGCCCTGCGCCCTCCCCGACATGCAGAGTGTAATGGTCGAATACTCCACGTGAGCCACGGGGTCGTGAAAGTCAGAGCGAAGAAAATGGTAATACATTCCACAAAGCTGTGCCTGCAAGGTTAATAAACGCAAGTGTGTGTAAGTAAGACAATTCTCACACATTATGTACATGTTGTGATACCCAGCAGACAGAGATGTGGACACGGGCCGGAAAAATAAACCGTAATAATCCTACACGTATCCTCTCTCCTCCCATCATGTCATACATGGCACATGACAGCACCATACTGGGTGCATCTGGGCAGTCTAAAACAAGGCATACATGTGTAGTGTCAACAATTCAGAGACAGAGTTTCTCAGAGGCACTTTCTTTATGATCAACTTCAATGATTTCATCCGCACACTCTCCACAGTAGCTCAGCCTAGCCTGTACACAACGCTAGCCGTCTAACACTGACGGCATTGACTGAGATAGCCAACTACTCTCCTTCCTAGCGCAATATCTAGCGGAGACGTTTGGCGATGACGGCGACGAGACGTCAGCAAGGACGAGACGAGTCCACTCCCAGAACCGGCAGCCTCGAAGCCCCACGCTCTGGCCTTCTTTTATGCTCCCAGCACGGCCTGGCCCTGCCCTGACCACGCCTCCCTTCTCGAACCCACTAGCAGGTTCCAGGGGCCTCCAGATGGGGTCCTCCGTGACCCTTACCCTAGTTCCTCCTCTCTGCCCACACACCGTGCTCACGCTCACCGGCGTGTGTGCTGTCTGTCCGCCACAGTTGTCGGTGCTGTCCACCAGCCGGCGCTATTACACTACATATGCAACATGGTGGTGTCACGTGACGTTCGAGGTTGTGTCACGTGACATGATTGAAGGACCGAAGCTACGGTGGCAATCGAACATTTGAGTATTATCGCTCGTACAAGTATGTACCTGCACTGTGTGTAGAGGTGTTACCTGCTGAAATATTCTGCTAAAACTGTCGGCTGGCAGGGACACCGCACCGCATGGGAGAGAGACGTTCACCGACACCGCACCACATGGGAGACGTTCACCAAGACCGCACCACACGGGAGAGAGACGTTCACCAACACCACACCACACCACATGGGAGAGAGACGTTCGCCGACACCGCACCACATGGGAGAGAGACGTTCACCAGCACTGCATCACATGGCAGACGTTCACCGACACCACACCACATGGGAGAGAGACGCTCACCGACACCGTACCGCACGGGAGAGAGATGTTCACCAACACTGCACCACACGGGAGAGAGACATCCACCGACACCGCACCACATGGGAGACGTTCACCAAGACTGCACCACACGGGAGAGAGACGTTCACCGACACCACACCACACCACATGGGAGAGAGATGTTCACCAACACTGCACCACATGGGAGAGAGACATACACCGACACCGCATCACATGGGAGACGTTCACTGACACCGCACCACACGGGAGAGAGACGTTCACCGACGGGTTTCATGGCACGCATTGTAGGTGTCGGGTTTCGCGTGAGGTGAGCGCTCACCCCGAGGGCTCTCTGCTTGAAGTCGAACGGCAGGGAGCCGACGCCCAGCTTGAAGAACGCTCCGAGGGAGAAGTTCCTGCCTAGGAGCTGCAGTAGCTGCTGCAGCTCAGCGTCGCCAGTGGTGGCGCCGGTGGTGGTGGTGGTGGTGGGGTGCCCGCCGTGCCACCCGCCCAGCTGGCAGCACACACACACAGGCAGCACCACAGGATTCGTGAGGGCTCCTCTGGCAATCAAATTTCGGTGGGCTTGCGGCGGCGCAATGAGTTAATTTTTTTTTTATTACGTTTGCTTCGCATGCGAAACTCGATACTTTTGAAAGTGTACGGTGCAACAAAACGCGTACTCTAAATCGCTACGCGTAGGGGGAGCTCACACTTTCTATTTGAACAGTAATTCACAGTGGCCTCATATAAAACTCGATTGGAGATTTGGTTCGAACACATCTCGCCGAAGGTTTTTCTCACGAAGGCGCCCGCCCCCACTCCTGCCTGAAATCCGCTCTCCTGGAAGCGAGGCTCAGAGTGGCACCACGGACGCCCCGCTTGGCACGGCAGCGCCCCCGCTACCTGGCTGATGATGCCGCTGAGCGATCGGCTCCCAAGCCGGCTTCTGCTGCTGCTCAGGCATGAGAGGTAAAACCGCTGGACTTTTCTCTCCGCGTCGGTCTCCTTGATCGTAGCATTTTCTGAACAAAGTCGTCGGACACACAGCACCGACATCAACTTGGGAACACATGCACCGAGTGATATTACTGCGCGAGCCTGGCTGTACGATTCAACGTAATCCACGTGATTGGGTTGCACATCGTTTTTTATGGTTATATTTTGAAAAGTAATACAATTTTCGGATATCCTGCATCCAGATGCATCATGGTTTCCCTGCCCTCGCAGCGTAATCGGGCGACCCAAGTGCATTGTGTGCCACCTACGATCCTGATCTGACAATCGCACGTTATTTCTGACTTATTTGAAGATGAACTTTTCATTATCACATAGAGAGCGATGGCTTTCATTCATCGACTAACGCATTTGCACGGGGGTGGGGGGGGGGGGGGGGCAACGGCTATTACCCAGAAATCTGTGCATGGCGAACTGGTTATTTTTGTCGAGCTCCTGCCACGTTCCCCAGTGCGGTTTCCCCGTGGGCTGCCCGCTCCCCTGGAGCCACCGGCCGCAGCTGAAGCCGTAGAAGTCCTCGCAGGGGTCGCCCGACGAGTTCAGAGCCTCCCACATGGAGCTCACGGCCTGCACGCAGTGGCTCGTCGTGCACGTGCGCCACTTCTCTACGTCTCCAGCTGCGGACACACAATAAACCCAAGGACAGCACCACGCGTCACACTCGTCCCTCGTAATACAGTCGAGAGACGTGACTTAAGAATAAGTTGTACCCTTTCTGGCAACAAAACAGCTGTCTTGGGATGTTAAAACACCAAACAGAAAACGTTTGCAAGCAATCATGTCTGCGTTAACCACGTATCTACTTATGGCGAACATTAAGAAGAAACATGCTGTCCCATGATGTAGCTGCTCACCACGAGCTCTCAATGTCCTGATAGTGGCATTGTCTTCGTGCTGTTCGCCTTTTGGCGTCCTCTGGTCTAACGCCGTTTGAGACGAGGCTCTAAAAAAAGCTGTCTCTGGTGTGGACCAATCCGTTTCAAAGAGAATGCATATAATCTTGACTTAAAGCGTTCGTGACTGCAGGAATTCATATTCTTTGGGTCTTTCGGTAAAGTCACGTAGATAGGTTCAAGGAAAATAACAAAAAAACTACGACGTTTCGATCGTAACGCAAGCGTTCGTCAACAGCTAACCGCCTCTTCCTGTTCTTCTGCCAAACAAGGTCACGTTAACTTCCTTCTCGCGGACAAAGCGCAAGGACTGTCAACAATGTCCCTCTCCTTGTCACGCTCGACGCAGGAAGTGGTCACAGGCAGCTGCGATCCGAGCGATGCTTCGGCATTGCCAACGAGAGACCGCGTCCCAAACCAAACAGGCGGAGGCAAAAGGTCGGTGGCCAAACTCCAAATCTTCTCCGCGCGGTGGGAGAACGCAGACTAAGCAAGCACGTCTCACCGCCTTGAGCAATAACGTCGCTTGCATCGTAATGGGCAGGGTACTGAACGCGCAGGGCAAAGCAGAAGAGAAGAAAACAAGAAAAAGCCTGTGAAAGATAAGGCCAGATATGAAATAAAAACATGATTGCCAAACAACTGTAAAACCATTAGGAACCCATTAGTTTCACATTCATATAAATAAAAATATGATGATTTGGTACGTGCACCTGCAAACATAGTTTATACATTGCTGTATGGCATATAATGTACGGCACTTTACCACCAATCAAACACATTTCATAGCTACAGCTGCGAATACAAAAGCAACGTACGCTTATTTGGGATTATGTGTTTGCGTGGCAGAGCCAGACGTCGAAGTGTAATGTGTTTAATCATCGCACCGGTATTGAACAATGACATTTAGCGACGGTTGAAGCTGCCATCTCATGATATTAGTTACACTCTAGTCTCACAGAGGGTGTTGTGTCAGTCTTGTGCATTGCAGGAGCGTTGTCCGTTACACCCCCTGAACCCATCAAGGCAGTGACGCCTGCTTGTGGGGAAAATAAAAAAAAACACCTCGCGATTGCTGACAAAATAAAAAAAGACGTTTGGCCAATTACATTAAATTACTCTTTGGTTCTTTCAGTAAAGTCACGTAGAAAGAAAATAAATTAAATAATAGAGTACGACTTTACAATTGCAACACAAGCAGTCGTCATCAGGGAGAACTAAATTTGAGAGAGAGACAAAACACAGACACGGAGACACACAGACACACAAGGAGAGAGAGACAACACAGAGACACACAGAGAGAGACAACACAGACACACAGACACACAAGCAGATAGAGACAACACAGAGACACACAGAGAGACACACAACATAGATACACAGAGAGACACACAAGCAGAGAGAGACAACACAGAGACACACAGAGAGAGACACAGAACATAGATACACAGAGAGACACACAACATAGACACACAGAGAGAGACACACAACATAGATACACACAGAGACACACAAGCAGAGAGAGACAACACAGAGACACACAGAGAGACACAACATAGACACACAGAGAGACAACACAGAGACACAGAGAGAGAGACACACAACATAGATACACAGAGAGGCAACACAGAGACACAGAGAGAGAGACACACAACATAGATACACACAGAGACACACAAGCAGAGAGAGACAACACAGAGACACACAGAGACACAACATAGACACACAGAGAGACAACACAGAGACAGAGAGAGAGACACACAGCATAGACACACAGAGAGACAACACAGATACACAGAGAGACACACAACATAGACACACAGACATACACACAAGCAGAGAGAGACAACACAGAGACACAGAGAGAGACACAACATAGACACACAGAGAGGCAACACAGAGACACAGAGAGAGACACACAACATAGACACACAGAGAGACAACACAGATACACAGAGAGACACACAACATAGACACACAGACAGACACACAAGCAGAGAGAGACAACACAGAGACACACAGAGAGAGAGAGACACAACATAGACACACAGACAGACACACAAGCAGAGAGAGACAACACAGAGACACAGAGAGAGAGACACACAACATAGACACACAGAGAGAAAGACATACACAGAGACAGAGACACACAAACAGAGAGAGACAACACAGAGACACAGAGAGAGAGACACAACATAGACACACAGAGAGACACACAGAGACACAGAGAGAGACACACAGCATAGACACACAGACAGACACACAAGCAGAGAGAGACACACAGAGAGAGACACACAACATAGATACACAGAGACCCAATGCCTGTGTCAAGGCCTTAAAGAGAGAAAGGGGGGGGGGGGGGGGTTGGGCAGAGAGAGAGGTTGGTCTGCTGAGGCTGCTGCTGGAGCAGATAAATTAGCACGTCAATGAATCCACCCCGAAGCGACCGAGGGAAAGAAGAAGATCGAATGGCCCTATGATAGCCTGGTACATTTTAGAGAGAGAAATAGTTTGAGAAAACAGAGAGTCGGCTAACACATAGTTAACGCGTAGCCTTATCTTCTTTACCTCGGTCGCTTCGGGGTGGATTCATTGACATGCTATTTTATCTGCTCCAGTAGCTGCTCCAGCAGACCCACCTCTCTCTCTCTGCCCACCCCCCCCTTCTCTATTTAAGGCCTCGATACAGAGGCATTGGGTCTCTGTGTGTCTATGTTGTGTGTCTCTCTCGGTGTGTCTCTGTGTTGTCTCTCTCTGCTTGTGTGTCTATGTTGTGTGTCTCTCTCTCTGTGTCTTTGTGTTGTCTCTCTCTGCTTGTGTCTGTCTGTGTGTCTATGTTGTGTGTCTCTCTCTATGTGTCTCTGTGTTGTCTCTCTCTGCTTGTGTGTCTGTCTGTGTGTCTATGTTGTGTGTCTCTCTCTATGTGTCTCTGTGTTGTCTCTCTCTGCTTGTGTGTCTGTCTGTGTGTCTATGTTGTGTGTCTCTCTGTGTCTCTGTGTTGTCTCTCTCTCTCTGTGTCTCTCTCTGTGTCTCTGTGTTGTCTCTCTGTGTCTATGTTGTGTGTTTCTCTCTGTGTGTCTCTGTGTTGTCTCTCTCTGTGTGTCTCTGTGTCTCTGTGTTGTCTCTCTCTCTGTGTCTCTCTCTCTGTGTCTCTGTGTTGTCTTTCTGTGTGTCTATGTTGTGTGTTTCTCTCTGTGTGTCTCTGTGTTGTCTCTCTCTCTGTTTGTGTGTCTCTGTGTCTCTGTGTTGTCTCTCTGTGTGTCTATGTTGTGTGTCTCTCTCTGTGTCTCTGTGTTGTCTCTCTCTGCTTGTGTGTCTGTGTGTCTCCGTGTCTGTCTACCTGATGACGGTTGCTTGTGTTGCAATCGAAACGTCGTACTCTATTATTTAATTTATTTTCTTTCTACGTGACTTTACCGAAAGAACCAAAGAGTAATTCCTGCAGTCACGGAAGCTTCAAATCAAGTTTAATTACATTAAGTGCTGCTGCGCACTCCATTCGTCCACCAATCGGTCAGTTACAGGACTAAGGTGAGTAGTAACGTTCATAAAAAAAATTATATAAAAAAAACAATGATGGTAACGTTTCATGTGATCCATCTGTTGGGGGGCTTTAAGAAATTATATAAACTCATTCTATTCGATTTTCCTCTCTCTCCTAGCTGCAACACGGCTTCGTTAAGCAATCAAAACTTCCACGTCAAGAATCGCTTACATTTGCATGAGGTGGTTTTCTTTTTTAATACGTTCACCCTAGTCGCAATAATGCCTAGTTACAATTCTGAAAGAGCCAGCAATAATTCATTTTGAGGCACTGGAGCGCACCATGCTACACCACTTCCCTGCCGCTGCTCGGGACGTGACGATATGTGTCCAATGTGTGGCAACGCTGAGCACACGCTGCCGTGCCTGAGCAAGCCTTGTCATTGCGTTCCCGGGGAGTGTTCACACGGCCCGGTGCATTACTTGGTGGACTCACTTCCTGGCCCTTATGGTCGACAACTGAGTGCATGCGGAGTCTGTGAACAAAGACTTTTAATATATTTAAAAAAAAAAGCATTGTCCCCGGGAATATTTCTTATTATTACGCCTGTTCACCCAGGAAAGCCTCGCTGAGTCTCCTAACTCTTCTCCATGAGTTTTCTCATTTACAGATTTGAATGATTGATGCTTAAGCCATTGAGTCCCCAGTGTGAAGGTACGCGCTCTCTCCTGAGGAGGCTCCCAGAGGCATAAGGCAGCAGGGGTGACTACTGATGAATCGTAATAATCACAAAAACCGGTCTGCAGTTGAGTTTTTGTTTAACTGCTGCCTGGTGGGATGGCCATATTTTCTCAACTCTTTTGAGTTGGCGGTCTAAAAGTCCAGACTCTCCACACATGCAGTTAATTTTGAGCTGCTGGTCTGAATAAGGCCCGAAAGCCTTTGTCCACACAATGAACATCCTTGCACACTGTTAAATCTACCGATTTCTCCGGCCACAACTCGTTATTCTCTCGTGATGGGTTTTGTCGTGACATTTTGCAAATGTCACGACGGACCTCAGTGGCGAGCGGTAACTGAAGTGGCGCAGGGCACTCCGTCAGCCAACGCCGACACTCACGAGCGTGGCCATGTGCGCTCAAACATCCCTCACGACCGACATGAAGAGTGAGAAAGGACCAAGGTGGTGGGAGGGGACATGGTTATTGGCGAACCTGTTGCCCGTGGCGGCAGCATCAAGGCCACGACGCAGCCGGTGAGCGCGAGGGTCAGCCCCGCGGTCAGGGCCCACAGGAAACAGCCCCACCGCCACGTGCTCATGTTCAAACAACGCTTCACGCACTCAACCTGCGGGCGAACGACAAACAAACAAAAAACCGAGCAGCCGCACAGGACTTGAATGGGAGGAGGAAGCTCTCTGCGTGCTACCTTACCACGTCAATCACGCACACCACCTACCACTCACCACCACAAAGACAAAATCCCCCTGTAGCCTTAACAGGCTGTTGGGGCAAGTGCTGTTAGCGAGCACCTATGAAGGCCGGCACAGCACAAGAGAGGGTGGGTGGCCAGCACCACGCCCGGCCGCCTTTGTCTCCCCAGTGGCGATGGTTTTACACACCACACCAGGTACTCATTTGAGGCTGAGTCGACCTAGGGGAGGCCCAATACCGGTTCAGATAATCGTTAACCGGTGTTGGCCGTGAGCGGGAATCGAACTCGGGGTCCCGGGGTCGTAGTGCAGCGCGCTAACCGCTACACTATCGCTCCCCATTACCAGCGCTCACCCACCACCACCCACCATCACACACCACCACTCACCCACCACTCACCACCACTCACCCACCACTCACCACCACTCACCAGCACTCACCCACCACTCACCAGCACTCACCCACCACCACCCACCATCACACACCACCACTCACCCACCACCCACCACCACTCACCCACTACCACCCATCACCACCCACCACCACTCACCCACCACCACCCACCACCCACCACCACTCACCCACCACCACCCATCACCACCCACCACCACTCACCAGCACTCACCCATCACCACCCACCATCACACACCACCACTCACCCACCACTCACCAGCACTCACACACCACTCACCCACCACTCACCAGCACTCACCCACCACTCACCAGCACTCACCCACCACCATCCACCATCACACACCACCACTCACCCACCACTCACCAGCACTCACACACCACTCACCCACCACTCACCAGCACTCACCCACCACTCACCAGCACTCACCCACCACCACCCACCATCACACACCACCACTCACCACTCACCAGCACTCCCCCACCACTCACCCACCACTCACCAGCACTCACCACCACTCACCAGCACTCACCCACCACCACCCACCATCACACACCACCACTCACACACCACTCACCAGCACTCCCCCACCACTCACCCACCACTCACCAGCACTCACCCACCACTCACCACCACTCACCCACCACTCACCACCACTCACCAGCACTCACCCACCACTCACCAGCACTCACCCACCACCACCCACCACCACACACCACCACTCACCAGCACTCACTACCACTCACACACCACCACTCACCCATCACCACACACCACCACTCACCCACCACCACCCACCACCATTCACCAGTACTCACCACCACTTGCCCACTACCACTCACCACCACACACCACCATTCACCAGCACTCACCACCACTCGCCCACCACCACCCACCACACACCACCATTCACCAGTACCACCCGCTGCTCCTCCCAGTGTGAATGCGCCACTCACCCATCACTCACCACCACTCACCACCTCTCACCCACTGCTAACGCGTGATGTTTGTAGACGCTTAAACGGCGTCATTATCTCTACGGCAAATTAATAAGTTGTGTGGGTCTCTACACGTCTTTTTATTTTTCCATCTGAGACTTTCACATCACCATTTTACATGATGTCACTCGCATGACCCTGTCCATCGCAGAGTGATCCCAATGAATGCTTAATGAGTACAGCATGCCCCTATACAATACATGCAAAGCAATACGAGCTCTAATCTCGTCCTTGATACAGCAGACTCGTTATAGATACATGCATATATAGATTCACGTTTAAAAATAGATTCATCTGCACAAACTTGTTTTAGTGTACTTCCGTGAGCACGTGGTGTACCTGTGCGGTGACTGTGTTTAAATCAACATGGCTTTTTTTACAGACATGCATTGTGAAATAATGGAATCTGCTCTCGCACTGAGCTGCTCATAGATCAAGAAAAATGTCAAGGCACCCTAAGTGCAGTGACCATCAGCCACTCAAAACCGACAATTGGCGTACAACCAGACCAGTGGCATTCCTCTATTTGGAGCACAGCACATATTACAAGAGTCGCTCACGTGCTACAGGGTTTATATACAGTTACGGACAGTCCTCGGGTCACGAACCTAGTTCGTTTCTGAGACCCGTTTGTAAGTCGACCCGTTCGTAAGTCAACCCGTTCGTAAATCAACCCGTTCGTAAGTCGACCCGTTCGTAAGTCGACCCGTTTGTAAGTCAACCCGTTCGTAAATCACCCGTTCGTAAGTAGGCCCGTTCGTAAGTCAACCCGTTCGTAAGTCAACCCGTTCGTAAGTCAACCCGTTCGTAAGTCAACCCGTACGTAAGTCGACCCGTACGTAAGTCGATCCGTACGTAAGTAGACCCGCTCGTAAGTCAACTTGTTCGTAAGTCGACCTGTTCGTAAGTCAACCCGTACGTAAGTCGACCCGTTCGTAAATTAACCCGTTCGTAAGTCAACCTGTTCGTAAGTCGACGTGTTCGTAAGTCAACCCGTTCGTAAGTCAACCCCTTCGTAATTCAACCCGTTCGTAAGTCAACCCGTTCGAAAGTCAACCTGTTCGTAAGTTGACCCATTCGTAAGTTAACCTGTTCGTAAGTCAACCCGTTCGTAAGTCAACCTGTTCATAAATCAACCTGTTCGTAAGTCAACCCGTACGTAAGTCGACCCGTTCGTAAGTCGACCCGTTCGTAAATCAACCCGTTCGTAAGTCAACCCGTTCGTAAGTCAACCCGTTCGTAAGTCAACCTGTTCGTAAGTCGACCCGTTCGTAAATCGACCCGTTCGTAAATCGACCCGTTCATAAGTCAACCCGTTCCTAAGTCAACCCGTTCGTAAGTCAACCCGTTCGTAAGTCGACCCGTTCGTAAGTCGACCCGTTTGTAAGTCGACCCGTTCGTAAGTCGACCCGTTCGTAAGTCAACCTGTTCGTAAGTCAACCTGTTCATAAGTCGACCCGTTCGTAAGTCAACCCGTTCGTAAGTCAACCTGTTCGTAAATCAACCTGTTCGTAAGTCAACCTGCTCGTAAGTCAACCCGTTCGTAAGTCAACCTGTTCATAAGTCGACCCGTTCGTAAGTCAACCCGTTCGTAAGTTGACGCGTTTGTAAGTCGACCCGTTCGTAAGTTGAGGACTGCCTGCACAGTAGTCCCCCTCTTAACGATGGTAATTGGTTCCATGAAACCGGCTGTTAAGTGATTTGGCCGTTAAACAAGTATAGGTAAATACACGTTAAAGGCTTAATTCGTTCCGATAGCATAGAAAGTTACCCTTTTTCACCCAAAAAACGTACTTTATCATATTGAAACAATGGAAATTAATACATAAAGATACTAACAGAATTATACACATAATATTAAAATAAAATGGTTAATCAATTCATTAATTCATATTTACTGTACTTGCAACAGCCCGTCGTTAACAGGGGAATGGTCGGTAAGCGAACACATTGGGCTCTATGGAGGCAATACACTGTACACTACACTATACACTACACGACTATACACTACACTATACTCTACACTACTATACACTACACTACTATACACTACACTATACTCTACACTACTATACACTACACTATACACCACACAACACTATACACTACACATTGGGCTCTTTGGAGGCCCGTCGTTAAGTGATTAGTCGTTAACAGGGGTGGTCGTCAAGAGGGGTTCTATTCTACACTGCATTCAACAGACGTCAGTCCTTGTATTCAATGGAGGCCAGCTGCCCTTAACCCTACTGCCACCACTATGATGGACACGCCACTGCCATTAGGCATAACGTACGATGTTGCGTAGATTCATGCTCGCACGGTTAACGCTAAGCTTCCTTGACAATGTGATCGTATGTGCTAGGAAGAAGAGCCATTACCCAAAACGTCGCCTATGATATTTCTTTGTGTCAAGCAGAATTACTGACAAATGTGAGGGTTTTTTTCTGTTGTGTGCTGGTGCACTACCGCCAACGCAGCAGCAGCAGCATCATTGAATACTTTCTAATCCTTGATAATATTTTAATATCATGGAGGGTTAAAAGCAAGTCAAGTCGACGCAGCTTCGTTGCTTATTCATTACCACTACCTCTATCACGCCTCCGATTAGCACCGTTGGCTATGTATGGTGCAAAAGAAGTGCACCATACATACACACATCTATCCAGCTGTGAAGTATAACAAGTGCTGTGCCATTAGATTGAAAGGCGAACCGTTCAAGAAGTGGGTAAAAAGTTTTAAACTTGAAAAACTTCGTTGCACTTGTTAAGCCACCAACACTTCTCGCGCGGGGAGCCAGCAAACTTTTAAAATGGGACAAAGTCCAGATTTTTTACAACTGCTTCAGGACATCACCGGTAACAGCCTCTGCTCTTCATGACAACCGAGGGCTGTCCTCAGTTGTCCCAGCCAAAGGGAGGATGTATCTTCACTTCATCCATCATCAACTGCAATGGAATGTGCCAACCCGGCGTTTTCTATTCAGTCGGTTTAGTCTTGCTAATTTTTTATGTCAACATAGAGAAATGAAATACTGTGCAGTAGTTTTCGCGGTACTGGAATAAGAGAGGCACGACTTTGTGTGCGTGTGTGTGCGCGCAGAATGAACACGAGGCCCAGTACTTACGTGCGCCCCGTGACGTTTCGCACAGACGCAATGCAACCACGGATACTGTGAACACAGACAATAAGAAAAGTGGAGTTTCTTTTCACTTAAGCATTTAAATTCACACGCTCACTCACTGAAATGTGAAGCCTTTCTTCCAGTACGTGAGAAGCCTGAGCTGGCCCACCAGCGATTCAGACTCTCAGTTGCAGATATAACTTGACTTGAGCAATTTCAGTCGTGCGGTTGAGAGTACGCAACTGCTGATATTGTGACTATGAAGAGCAAGGGACCTAATATATTGGCGACGAGCTACTCATGACCACAGAACATTTCATGGATAAATGGCATCACAATTATTACGTCATTGTTCTCATAATTTTTTGGGGGTTCTTTGGAACATAATTTCTGCCACTACCCAGAAGTTACACTCCATAATCTGCTTTCTTATCCGTGGGGAATCGCGAATAGGAGGCGTTTTTTGTGAGTCAGTTGAACGCAGGGTGACCTAATCTTCTTCCCCGGTTGTCCGCAGCATCATGATGAACAACGGAACGTGTCATGGCCTGCTGACCAACGACCAAGCTCCTCTCATCCACAACCTCACGGACATTACTGCCAGCCGCAAGCGCTTCTGGCGAATACTGTGGATCATTGGAAGAATCAAGCTGCAGGCTCACGTGATTCTACACGGAATGCATTTGTGGCTGCGAATAGTAGAATTGACAGCATAAGAGGTTCACAGACAGGAGGAGTTTCGCTGTGTTCTGAATAGTTGCTACGCGGCCTGTGCTGGTAAAAGTTGCCATTTGAAGTGAGGTCTAAAACAGAAACACTTTTCAGCTGAAGATCGTTGCACAACGTGAACCGCACAGCACAAAAGAGGAAATGCGTTTCAAGAGTAATGAATGAAGCCGTGTCACGCTGCGACCTCTCCGCACCGAGGGAACCTCACCCACATGCTTGCATGTCGCTCAAAGTAACAACGGGGAAAAAAAACCCCAAAACAATCCGCCTTGTTTTCTCCAAGACGTAATCCCCTATTTATTGGATTTAGAGGCCACGAACAGCAATCAGATGTACGTATAGCAATTTAAACGCTCTGCAAATGCAAATGTAGTCGCGGAACGCGCGCAGGGTTTGCAAACAGCAGTTGCATTATGGACGGGGTTGCAGGCAGTGAGGTCAGCTCAGGAGAAGCAGTGCAGGCGGGTGGACTGGGTGACAGCAGACAGAGAGACGCCAGCAATTAGGGAAAGAGGCAGTGGTTGGTTGTCCGGCTGCAAATATAAACGCGGAGTCGGTGCCATGGAGGCGAGAGATAGTGGCGATAAGGGGGAGAACACGTGGGGGAGAACACGTGGGGAGGACTCCGGCTTAATGAGGGCCATCTGTGGGCACTTAATGAGGAGGGGGATAAAAGGGGAACGTGTGAGGCAGAGGGGTTGAGTTGGTTGGAGTGAAGACAAGAGAGAATTCAAGAGAAGTCCGGGACCCCGCTCTCCACACATCGTCCTCTCCAGCGGTGTTGGCTGATCCCCCGCTGGAGGCAAGGGCGAGGTCGGAGGAGTGAGGGTAGACAGGCTAGCAGTAGAGAGACTATCAGAGTCCTACATGTGAGTGTGAGACAGGCTAGCAGTAGAGAGGCTAGCAGTAGAGAGGTGAGCGGAATCCTAAGTGTGAGACAGGCTAGCAGTAGAGAGACTAGCGGAATCCTACATGTGAGTGTGAGACAGGCTAGCAGTAGAGAGGCGAGCGGAATCCTAAGTGTGAGTGTGAGACAGGCTAGCAGTAGAGAGACTAGCGGAGTCCTAAGTGTGAGTGTGAGAAGGCTAGCAGTAGAGAGGCTAGGGGAATCCTACATGTGAGTGTGAGAAGGCTAGCAGTAGAGAGGCTAGCGGAATCCTACATGTGAGTGTGAGACAGGCTAGCAGTAGAGAGACTAGGGGAATCCTACATGTGAGTGTGAGACAGGCTAGCAGTAGAGAGGCTAGCGGAGTCCTAAGTGTGAGTGTGAGAAGGCTAGCAGTAGAGAGGCTAGGGGAATCCTACATGTGAGTGTGAGACAGGCTAGCAGTAGAGAGACTAGCGGAATCCTACATGTGAGTGTGAGACAGGCTAGCAGTAGAGAGGCTAGCGGAGTCCTAAGTGTGAGTGTGAGAAGGCTAGCAGTAGAGAGGCTAGGGGAATCCTACATGTGAGTGTGAGACAGGCTAGCAGTAGAGAGGCTAGGGGAATCCTACATGTGAGTGTGATACAGGCTAGCAGTAGAGAGGCTAGCGGAGTCCTACATGTGAGTGTGATACAGGCTAGCAGTAGAGAGGCTAGGGGAATCCTACATGTGAGTGAGACAGGCTAGCAGTAGAGAGGCTAGGGGAATCCTACATGTCAGTGTGAGAGGCTAGCAGTAGAGAGGCTAGGGGAATCCTACATGTGAGTGTGAGACAGGCTAGCAGTAGAGAGGCTAGGGGAGTCCTAAGTGAGTGTGAGACAGGCTAGCAGTAGACAGGCGAGCGGAATCCTAAGTGTGAGTATGAGACAGGCTAGCAGTAGAGAGGCTAGGGGAATCCCACATGTGAGTGTGAGACAGGCTAGCAGCAGAGAGACTACGGGAATCCTACATGTGAGTGTGAGACAGGCTAGCAGTAGAGAGGCTAGGGGAATCCTAAGTGTGAGTGTGAGACAGGCAAGCAGTAGAGAGGCTAGGGGAATCCTAAGTGTGAGAAGGCTAGCAGTAGAGAAGCTAGGGGAATCCTACATGTGAGTGTGAGACAGGCTAGCAGTAGAGAGACTAGGGGAATCCTACATGTAAGTGTGAGACAGGCTAGCAGTAGAGAGGCTAGGGGAATCCTACATGTGAGTGTGAGACAGGCTAGCAGTAGAGAGACTAGGGGAATCCTACATGTGAGTGTGAGACAGGCTAGCAGTAGAGAGGCTAGCGGAGTCCTAAGTGTGAGTGTGAGAAGGCTAGCAGTAGAGAGGCTAGGGGAATCCTACATGTGAGTGTGAGACAGGCTAGCAGTAGAGAGACTAGCGGAATCCTACATGTGAGTGTGAGACAGGCTAGCAGTAGAGAGGCTAGCGGAGTCCTAAGTGTGAGTGTGAGAAGGCTAGCAGTAGAGAGGCTAGGGGAATCCTACATGTGAGTGTGAGACAGGCTAGCAGTAGAGAGGCTAGGGGAATCCTACATGTGAGTGTGATACAGGCTAGCAGTAGAGAGGCTAGCGGAGTCCTACATGTGAGTGTGATACAGGCTAGCAGTAGAGAGGCTAGGGGAATCCTACATGTGAGTGAGACAGGCTAGCAGTAGAGAGGCTAGGGGAATCCTACATGTGAGTGTGATACAGGCTAGCAGTAGAGAGGCTAGCGGAGTCCTACATGTGAGTGTGATACAGGCTAGCAGTAGAGAGGCTAGGGGAATCCTACATGTGAGTGAGACAGGCTAGCAGTAGAGAGGCTAGGGGAATCCTACATGTCAGTGTGAGAGGCTAGCAGTAGAGAGGCTAGGGGAATCCTACATGTGAGTGTGAGACAGGCTAGCAGTAGAGAGGCTAGGGGAGTCCTAAGTGAGTGTGAGACAGGCTAGCAGTAGACAGGCGAGCGGAATCCTAAGTGTGAGTATGAGACAGGCTAGCAGTAGAGAGGCTAGGGGAATCCCACATGTGAGTGTGAGACAGGCTAGCAGTAGAGAGGCTAGGGGAATCCTACATGTGAGTGTGAGACAGGCTAGCAGTAGAGAGGCTAGGGGAATCCTACATGTGAGTGTGATACAGGCTAGCAGTAGAGAGGCTAGCGGAGTCCTACATGTGAGTGTGATACAGGCTAGCAGTAGAGAGGCTAGGGGAATCCTACATGTGAGTGAGACAGGCTAGCAGTAGAGAGGCTAGGGGAATCCTACATGTCAGTGTGAGAGGCTAGCAGTAGAGAGGCTAGGGGAATCCTACATGTGAGTGTGAGACAGGCTAGCAGTAGAGAGGCTAGGGGAGTCCTAAGTGAGTGTGAGACAGGCTAGCAGTAGACAGGCGAGCGGAATCCTAAGTGTGAGTATGAGACAGGCTAGCAGTAGAGAGGCTAGGGGAATCCCACATGTGAGTGTGAGACAGGCTAGCAGCAGAGAGACTACGGGAATCCTACATGTGAGTGTGAGACAGGCTAGCAGTAGAGAGGCTAGGGGAATCCTAAGTGTGAGTGTGAGACAGGCAAGCAGTAGAGAGGCTAGGGGAATCCTAAGTGTGAGAAGGCTAGCAGTAGAGAAGCTAGGGGAATCCTACATGTGAGTGTGAGACAGGCTAGCAGTAGAGAGACTAGGGGAATCCTACATGTAAGTGTGAGACAGGCTAGCAGTAGAGAGGCTAGGGGAATCCTACATGTGAGTGTGAGACAGGCTAGCAGTAGAGAGACTAGGGGAATCCTACATGTGAGTGTGAGACAGGCTAGCAGTAGAGAGGCTAGCGGAGTCCTAAGTGTGAGTGTGAGAAGGCTAGCAGTAGAGAGGCTAGGGGAATCCTACATGTGAGTGTGAGACAGGCTAGCAGTAGAGAGACTAGCGGAATCCTACATGTGAGTGTGAGACAGGCTAGCAGTAGAGAGGCTAGCGGAGTCCTAAGTGTGAGTGTGAGAAGGCTAGCAGTAGAGAGGCTAGGGGAATCCTACATGTGAGTGTGAGACAGGCTAGCAGTAGAGAGGCTAGGGGAATCCTACATGTGAGTGTGATACAGGCTAGCAGTAGAGAGGCTAGCGGAGTCCTACATGTGAGTGTGATACAGGCTAGCAGTAGAGAGGCTAGGGGAATCCTACATGTGAGTGAGACAGGCTAGCAGTAGAGAGGCTAGGGGAATCCTACATGTCAGTGTGAGAGGCTAGCAGTAGAGAGGCTAGGGGAATCCTACATGTGAGTGTGAGACAGGCTAGCAGTAGAGAGGCTAGGGGAGTCCTAAGTGAGTGTGAGACAGGCTAGCAGTAGACAGGCGAGCGGAATCCTAAGTGTCTGTATGAGACAGGCTAGCAGTAGAGAGGCTAGGGGAATCCCACATGTGAGTGTGAGACAGGCTAGCAGCAGAGAGACTACGGGAATCCTACATGTGAGTGTGAGACAGGCTAGCAGTAGAGAGGCTAGGGGAATCCTAAGTGTGAGTGTGAGACAGGCAAGCAGTAGAGAGGCTAGGGGAATCCTAAGTGTGAGAAGGCTAGCAGTAGAGAAGCTAGGGGAATCCTACATGTGAGTGTGAGACAGGCTAGCAGTAGAGAGACTAGGGGAATCCTACATGTAAGTGTGAGACAGGCTAGCAGTAGAGAGGCTAGGGGAATCCTACATGTGAGTGTGAGACAGGCTAGCAGTAGAGAGGCTAGGGGAATCCTACATGTGAGTGTGAGACAGGCTATCAGTAGAGAGGCTAGGGGAATCCTACATGTAAGTGTGAGACAGGCTAGCAGTAGAGAGGCTAGGGGAATCCTACATGTGAGTGTGAGACAGGCTAGCAGTGGAGAGGCTAGGGGAATCCTACATGTGAGTGTGAGACAGGCTCGCAGTAGAGAGGCTAGGGGAATCCTACATGTGAGTGTGATACAGGCTAGCAGTATAGAGGCTAGGGGAATCCTACATGTGAGTGTGAGACAGGCTAGCAGTAGAGAGACTACGGGAATCCTACATGTGAGTGTGAGACAGGCTAGCAGTAGAGAAGCTAGGGGAATCCTACGTGTGAGACAGGCTAGCAGTAGAGAGGCTAGGGGAATCCTACATGTGAGTGTGAGACAGGCTAGCAGTAGAGAGGCTAGGGGAATCCTACATGTGAGTGTGAGACAGGCTAGCAGTAGAGAAGCTAGCAGCAGAGTGCAACATGGCAGGCTAGCGGAGCGTAGCAGACCAGCAGGGTAAGAGTTGTGACGCGTGGTGTTGAACGTGATGAGTTCTGCACGAATAAAGTGAGACAGGATAAAAGGAAGTTGTCCGTGTGAAATCACACCACTGCACGAGATGCGTTCCTGGAGCTTCGTTTGTATATCGAAACGTCGTATATTGAATAAGTTATAACATTAGTACAATGAGGATGCGTTCCCAACCTTCGTGACTTACCATTTCATTCTATAAACACTTCATAACTTACCATTCAGATTGTAAGCAAAGACAATTCATATGGAAAATAAAATAATATTTTTCATACTGTACACTATTAAAATAAAACTGACAAATGAAACGGACGGTGAAGAAACATAATTGTATTTGTATTTATAGTGTGCTGTAGAGCGAGTAATTATTTACTCATTCAATACGGTGCATCTGTTTCTGATTTTAATCTATTTTTAGCTTTGTGTGTAAAATAATGGTAGAAGAAAAATCCAAAGTTTCGTGATGCTGAAACTTCATTGATCGAATATCCGCGTAGCGAGACAGGACAACTGCCACCGTATGGATGAGATGAGTTTCCAAAGGCAATTTAAGTGCCCAGATTTAAACAATGTCACTCCAGTACATGTGCCGCATTTGCCTACAGCATGGCACTGCAAAATCATCCTTCAATTGCCAATGATAGCAATACTCGCTGCAACTGTCGTTATCAGCCAATGTTACTCCACTGCTGGATGAAAATCCTCCCCAATCCGCCGCCGCCACCTCTCACCATGTATTCATTAAAGCCGCCTAGCGCCGGCACACCGAACCCATTTAAATCGCTCCATCTCCTCGGAGGCGTTGCAGTCGCCACAGCGTCAACACGAGAGGAATGGATCCTGCTGAGGCCTCCCCTACCACCAGAGCACCCCCCTCGCCCCACCACAGAGCCCCCCACCACCACCACAGAGCCCCCCACCACCACAGAGGTGTCCACAGCACATACCCGGGCTGGGGGCCCCGATCCCTCCTCCAGCAACGCAGCCAGACCCGCCGCCTCCATCTCCATGCGCCCCGAGTGACAGCTGCTGCAGTAGCAGCAGAGGCGGCGATAATGTTTAAGTATTATGGATACATACAGGAACACTCCCGTTCAAGTCCTTGTTGGCAAACACTGACGATGGCTGTGTTCCTACGAAGACAAAGGCCGCATGCGTAGGCAGCATGTAAACAACGCACAGACACAGCGAACACGTCCGACACCGCTCGCCTGACTGTAGGCGCGTGTGTGTGTAGGCGCGTGTGTGTAGGCGCGCGTGTGTGTAGGTGTGTGTGTGTAGGCGCGTGTGTGTGTGTGTGTAGGCGCGTGTGTGTGCAGGCGTGTGTGTGTGCGTGTGTGTAGGCGCGCGTGTGTGGGCGCGTGTGTGTGTGCGTGTGTGTAGGCAGGCGCGTGTGTGTGTAGGCGCGTGTGTGTGTGTAGGCGCGCGTGTGTGTGTAGGCGCGCGTGTGTGTGTAGGCGCGTGTGTGTGTGTGTAGGCGCGCGTGTGTGTGTAGGCGTGCGTGTGTGTAGGCGTGCGTGTGTGTAGGCGTGTGTGTGTGTAGGCGCGCGTGTGTGTGTAGGCGCGCGTGTGTGTGTAGGCGCGCGTGTGTGTGTGCGTGCGTGTGTGTAGGCGCGCGTGTGTAGGCGCGTGTGTGTAGGCGCGTGTGTGTGTGGGCGCGTGTGTGTGTGTAGGCGCGCGTGTGTGTGTAGGCGCGTGTGTGTAGGCGCGTGTGTGTAGGCGCGTGTGTGTGTGTGCGTGCGTGTGTGTAGGCGTGTGTGTGTGTGGGCGCACGTCTGTGTGTGGGGAGCGATAGTGTAGCGGTCAACGCGCTGCGCTATGAACCTGGCGACCCGGGTTCGATTCCCGCTCACGGCCAATACCAGTGACGATTATCTGAACTGGTCCCGGGCCTCCCCTAGGTCAACTCAGCCTCAAATAAGTACCTGTTGCGGCGTGTAAACATTGCCACTGGGGAGACAAAGGCGGTCGGGCGTGGTGCTGGCCTCCCACCCCCCGGTGTACTGTTACCGGCCTTCATAGGTGCTCGCTAACAGCACTTGCCCCTACAGTCTGTTAAGGCTATATGGGGGATCTTTGTCTTTTATCTGTGTGTAGGTGTGTGTAGGTGTGTGTAGGTGTGTGTAGGTGTGTGTAGGTGTGTGTAGGTGTGTGTAAGTCTGCCTGCTGCACTCGTGCTGCACAGGCACTGCGCTTGCTCCCTGGAGCACACACAACGTCACTCTTTAAGGCCGTCCATAAATGACGTAACGCACCTAGGGAGGAGGGGGGGGGGTCAGACATTTGTGACGATGTGTGACGAGGGGGGGAAGGGTTTGAGAAATGTGACGTCACATCAAAATGCGCAACTTTAAATAAATATAGAATTACATTTTGATTTAAAGCTTTCGTGACTGCAGGGATTCATATTCTTGGTTCTTTCGGTAAAGTCACGTAGAAGGGAAACAATAAAATAATAATAACAAACGTCGTGATTCGTTTTATTTTATTTCTAACTACGTGACTTTACCGAAAGAACCAACGAGTATTAACATCTTATCTTCCAACGAGTATTAACATCTTATCTTCTTGGTTCTTTCGGTAAAGTCACGTAGAAGGGAAATAATACAACAATAAAACTGAAACAATAAAATTCTCACGACGTTTCCATTGCAACACAAGCAATCATCATCAGGTGTGAAAAAACCACAGCAAGAAAGAACCACGAATGCGAATCCCTGCAGTCGCGAAAACTTTAAATCGAAAAGTATTTATATCTTTTACTGCATTCATAATTCGTGTTCCTCTCGGGTTTCCTTTTTCGGTGAATGATTACGAGACATTGCGAGACCGCCCTGGGTAAACGGCGAGACAGCTTGAGCGTCACGGGGTAGTGGTGTGGACTGTTTGTACCCAAGAGTGTGCTGTCCACTTGGTCGAGCCTGTTCGTGTGTCTACACATAGCTGATCATGTGGGGAGCGGTGGCGCAACGGTTAGTGCACTGCGCTACGAACACGGCGACCCGAAGTTCGATTCCCCGCTCACGGTCGACACCGGTGACACTTATCCAAACCGGTGATGGGCTTCCCCTAGGTCGGCTCAGCCTCAAATGAGTACCTGGTTGCGGTGTGTAAAGATCACCACTGGGGAGACAAAGGCCGGCCGCCCACCCCCTCGCGCGCCGTGCCGGCCTTCATAGGTGCTGCTCGCTAAAAGCACTTGCCCCAACAGTCTGTTAAGGCTATAGGGGGGACTTCTGTCTTTATAGGGCATGACATAACCTGTGCTGGCAATGGGTACATACTGTACAGTGTAAACACTGGCACACACCATAATTGTATATTATTACGTGTGAAAATGGTGTATGTATAGCATACATTGTGTAAGTATATCGAAAACAATTTTAGCAATGATCATTTGTCAATTCACTGCTGGATACAGGCCTCCCAACATCGCCCCCGTCGTGAGTGTTGTTTGACGATACTTCACCACGCTGGTCAGTGAATGCTAACCGAGGCTGGGAATCGAACTCAGGTAGCCCACAGGCGAGAATATATCCGAAATGCTGTCCACAGTGGAGATGGAGCGATTAGATCAGCTGTTGTGCAGGAGCGAGATGGATTGTTGCATCACAAGTCCACGAGGAATGGCAATGGGAGAGCGCCTTCATGTCTGACGCTGATCAATAAATACGTATATGACGAGCAGAAAATGTGAGCTTTTTTTCTCTGGTATTTTGCTGTTCAACTGTGGAACAATGAAAAAAGAACAATCATTTATCGGGGTAATTAAAGTTAAAAAAAATTATGTTTGATGGAAATCTATAATCAAGTATTATAGTAAACTGGGAAATTAGTCAAATTCGACATTTCACATTTGTTCCAAATGCGCATTATCAGTTAGCCACATTCGTGCAGGAAACCCACCACCCAGCATTATCTGCTTTGCAATCATAAATGTGCTGCGTTGTTATCACCGCCATACTTGTGTAATGACTTCGGACTCGAACTGTAGAGGGTTCTTTTGTGGAACTTTAACGAGATAGTGCCGACGTGGAGACCATGATGACATTCAGGACGAGAAGACAGTGACGACGAGAAGACAGTGATGACAGGAAGTCCGCGATGACGATGATAAGGCAGCGACAATGACGATCAGACAGCGACAATGACGATCAGACAGCGACGAAGGCCCCGAGGCCCCACTGAACAGCCCCGAACCTCCACGGCGTGGCCATCACCCCACTTTTGGTCCCGCCTTTCCTTCTCGAACTCTCTGGCAAGTTCCCGAACCTTTATGGAGCTTGCAATCATTCCCTTTTCTCTCTCTATCCTGTTGTCACCACTTGTCCCTTAGTTGACGCACTGTCTTTAAATCACCCCCCCCCCCCCTACAAAGTTAGCCGTCTCGGCTAACAACAATTTTTAGAAGCAACGTGCATTAGGGCAGAAACTGCAGCAACATTTTCCCAACATCTGACGATTACAATCTTAAGGGTCTACTGTAAGGGGTGGGCAATGTGACCCTACTCACCCGACATCAACAACCATAACAACAATATCCATAACACACTTCCACGTTGCTCGAGGGAACCCTTCCATAGCTCGTGGGTTGGGCGTGGAGCCTAATAGCGCAACCTTACGCATTTTGACCAGGTTCTCGATGCCGGTCCCCCTCCCATGGCAGAGTCTTGTGCCTTTCTGGGCGTCAAGGATTCGCACAACAGCCTTGAAGAGTTAGGCTCATCCCTGGCTTCTTTTGAAGGATTTGACCGGGCTCCAGACACCAGTCCCTCGCACGTGGCATATTCTTGAGACACCCCGGACCTCAGGGGCTCGGATACTGTGGGCGGCACAACACATTTTCTTTGGCGTATGGTTTACTTGACTAAGCGCCCCAGCACTTCGGACACACCAGACATCGGCCGTACAGGACATGGGGATGCGCTCTCTGGGTGGAGATGGATATAAGTTTTGAGGCGGGACGAGTGGACGAACCAACAGCGACGCCCTGTCTGTATTCGTACACACTGCAGACGTTTCACCTCTATGACCTCGACCGGACCCCGCCATGGGCAGTGCAACTTGAGGGACGTACCCGGTGGCACCTGTGGGCAATACAACCATGCCCTGTCCCCGACCGCCCATGGAAGCACGTGTTCTCGCCACCCCCGTGTTCTCTTCATTAGCGGCTTGCGCTATGGCGATGTTTTCCCTGGCTGCCTCGCATGCCTCTGACACACGACTCAGCGTAACCTGCAGAGGTCCGGGAATGGGAAAAAAGGCGAGAATCCCGTAGAGGCATGTGGGACTCGGCTCTATTTTCCACTGTGCCTATGACGTCCACCCCAGTGGATTCAGCAGCCTCGCAACATGCAGCCGTTGCATGAGCCAGTACCGTACCCACCTGGACCACCACCATTCTCACTTCTACATTTAGGACCTGTTAAAACGGCTCCTAACTCATCCGCAATATTGTTTGCGCACCCACCAGCGTGAACCCACGGGTCGCTGTGTTTGACGGAGTGAGGAGAACTCCCACCTCAGGGTCAGCCAATTTAAGCCGGTTGTGGTATCGCAGAGGGACTAACATTTGCGTGCCTGGTGGAATCTCTATTAATTCCTTTACCAAGGCCAGAACTGAAACGTTCACAACCTTATTTTTTACCTGGGGAGATCAGAAAGAATAATCGCTGTCCTGACAGCACTTCGACACATCTTAAGTCTGTCAGAATATTGAGGGGCATCCTACTCAAAAAATCGGTATCCAAGAGACACGGTACTGCCAGTGCTTTAGAAATCAACACAGGTCCCGAAATTTATATTTCCCCAATCTTTACACAATCTTTCACCTGCCCCACGATTCCCATGCTCCCTCGTTTAGCCGCAATACACATATTTCCTACGGGCGTAATCTAACAGCTCTTTGACGGTAACATGTCATATATTATTTGTGATATAATTGTGGCTGAGGCCCCCACGTCTGTCTACATGCGCACATCCACCCCCTCTATGTAGCCGGCCACTGCCGATGTACCGGCACCAGACGCCACAACCTGGCGAGCCAACTTCCTCCATTGGGTGCTCCAATTTGTCCACCCACCTAGAGTCGAAACTCGCTGTTCGTCCGCGATGGCTACGGGATGAGGGGTGAAAATGATGCTTGCTTGGATCCTGGGATGACTTAGATGTGTGAGGTGGTTCAGGCCGGGTGTCTGGTATGTCGCAACTCGCCTGCTGGGGCTGTGGAGCGGACGTCGGCGGAAGGGTGGATGTCGGTGACGCTGGCGTCGGTCGGGTATTGCTCTGGCATCCTCGGGCGATGTGTCCTGGCTGGCCGCATTTGAAGCAGGTGACGACGGGTCTCTGCTGCGGAGGGGTTACCTCCCCCCTAGGCCTTCAACCTCGAGGCCGCCGCGAGGTCTCCCCCTGCCGCCGAGCCCAGCCTTGTACTGCCGCTGCCCCCTCCCTCTCCAGCTCTGGATCCTGCTCCACTGTCGTCAGGTTGCACCTTGGCAATCGGGCGGTCGAGACACCGCTCAACAGGGGCTCACCTGACCAAGCTACCACCCGAGGCCGCCGGTTCATGCTCTCATGGGCTTGCAGGCACTTGGCCACCCACAGGGACGTCTGTGCTCCCTCGTCAATGACGAGCAGCACGATCCCCATCTCCTGTGCCGACACCAGTGCTTGCCTGATCCATCCGTGGATACGGCGCCTGCCCAAGCGCCATCGAAGCGCTGTGGTTCACGAGGGGCGTCTCGGCCCTTACCCCGCCTCCATTGCGGGAACTTCTGGCACGTATTGGATGGCAGTTCATAGACGGCCACCATCTCCCTGTATGCCTAATGCCGGCCTGCTCGCCGCAGTCACGCCCAGCTGCAGGGAGAGCTGCGCGACGGCCGTGAGGAGCAGGCTAAGCCGTCCTGCCACCTGACGCCACTCCTCCGTGGTTTGCGGCTACCAGCTGCTGGCGCCCGGCTGCGTCTTCTCACGTCATCGCCCATTGTTCTCCCGCACCAAGGGGTTTGTTGACCGGGACCCCTGTTCCCAGGACTGCTTGGAGGGGGGCTTGCTCTTCATCCTCTGAAGTTGTTTCAAGTGGGAAGTTTCTTCTCCCGTATCTTGACATGATCTTCTTGCCACTTCTGACACCAGTTGTAATGACTTCGGACTCGAACCGTAGAGAGTTATTTCATTGAACTTTAACGTGGCTTAGGACCACAGTGTAACGAGATAGTGCCAACATTGAGACCGTGATGACAGTCAGGACGAGAAGACAGTAATGACGAGAAGACAGTGATAACAGGAAGTCCGCAACAATGACGAGAAGACAGGGATGACGATAATCAGACAGTGATGACGAGAAGACAGCGACGACGGCCCCAAGTCCCCACCAAACAGCCCCGAATCTCGTTCCTCACCCCTCTTTTATCCCCGGCGTGACCATCACCCCACTCTGGGGGGCGCTGTTCCCGCCAAAATGCCGTTCCCGCCGACGTCAACACCTTGTGGAGGCTGAGCTCCACACTTCAAGTGGCGCCCCGACTTCTGCTCGAGCGCCGGTGGCGGCTGCAGTCGCAAGAGGAGTCCGTGTTGGCGTGCAAGATTCTTCGGGGCATCCCAGCGCTCCACCCTGCCGCCTTCCGCTCGTCACAGCTTGTCAGGCGAGGACGTGACGCGACACACACCGGCCCCTGTTGACACCTCATCCATCTTGCGTGCGCCGGGTTGTGAGTTTATGTTATCTTTTTATTGTTTTCCCGCCGGTATGCGGGGCGTCCAATTGCTTTTAATAACTTGCGTCTGTCCGTGGCGTTTGTGTCGGGTGTCCATGTGTTACATTATTGGTTCAATACGGCGTCGGGAGAGTTATCTTAAGGAGCCAGTTAATGATTAATTCGCCTAGGTGGGGGGTCTCGGGCTCTGTTAAGATCCAGTGGATTGCCGAGTTAATGATTTGTTGACACTTTGTTGGTTGCCGTTGCAGAGTTACGATTGTTTTAGGTATACAGTATGGAGCTTCGCTTGTGAGTGTTGTCAACGTGTGACTGTGGAAAACTGTTCATCATTGTTAATGTATAGCTGTGCTGTGATTGTTAACAGTGTATAGACTGTATCAAGATGGTTGGCTGTATGCAGACTGCATGGGCTGCATATACTGTATTACCCCATTCGGCGATTATTGGGCGTTTTGTGTATTATTTTGTTTTGCTCCTCAAATTGGAATGCCTGAGTCCCATGGTAAATATTGGGGGGGATTTTGAAATGCAAGGTTCAAATTGTATGTGTTGTGAGGGTGTGAGATTGCAATTGTGCGGGGGATGATTGCCTTGGTTGGTGGCTCTGCCGTCATTGGTACGGAGCATTTAAATTGAGATGGTGACATGCTGCCAGTGTTGGAATTGTGGTGCTGGCTGTCAAATTTCTTGGGGCGCAGATCCTGACCAGGATGGTCCAGGGGGTGTTGCGTGCCTGACATATCAGTTGTGGTCCCGTCATGCTACGGCTGATGGCTTGACCTGGCCACCCGGAGATTGAAACACTCCGTGGTGTGGATAGCCTAGTGGGCTGGGCGCTCACATGGCTTGGAGAGTGTGGTCCCATCATGCTGCGGCTGTAGGCTCGCCCTGCCAGCCTGGAGATCGAGACACTCCAAGGCGCGTTGCAACAGAGGGCTGGTGATTCGTGTTGTTCGGGCATTGTTGTCCGGTTGCGTTGAGACTGTATCCCTCCATTGTTAGGGTGCATGTTGTGCAGTAAGTGAGCGCTAGGCGGTTCTTCCGTCTTCGCTCCATCACCGTCTAGTGGATGGAACGGTGGCTGGGGGTCGGGGAACCCTGCCACCCGTGTTGTGTGGGTGAAGGTGAACATACAGGGGTACCCCGGAGATCAAACTTAATTCGTTCCAGACGGCCATTCCAACACCAATTGGTTCGGGTTCTGGTGCATTCCACCAGAATCTCCGAGGTTCTACTGTATTTGGGTTCATCGCGGCGTTGTTTGTGCATCCAATGCATCTGAATTTGTGGTTATTTTTTCTTCTCTTCTCTCGCGCCAGCCGGAATCCCCTCATCTCCACTACTCAGGGGCCAGGTGTCTGTTGTGTCCACCGAGCCGGGCCGCACGAGTTGTGATGGCCGTGAGCGATGCCATGCCTTTGTGTGCGCCTGCAGAACCCCCGCCAGTAATTCCACCAGCGGTGCCTCACCTGGTGGATTGGCCAGTGGACTGGACACCTGCCAGCACACCGCCAATTCTGAGGTCGACGTGGCATGGAAAAGCGGGCCGGCGTCACGCACACGCTCGCGGGGCATGTGGATACGGTGATGGCCAGTGGGGCCGTTTCTTCGTCCCCTGCCTTCGTTGGACACGTTCCGGTGTCCCGTGTGGGGACCGTCTCCAAGTTGCCCTGTACCGTGCTGCCCTAGTGTTGGGTTATGTTCTAGCAGCCGGTCCTGTTCTCTTCACACACATGTCACTTACACTCTTTTGATGTAGTTGTTTTCCCATTCGGGTTGCCGGGCTCTGCTCTCGTAATGGTTGCAGCCGGATCGGCTGATTTTTTTTTCACGGGGGGGGGGGGGTGGTGGTGATGTAGAGTAGGAGTTAGTGACGTCATGTCACGCTCGCCCTCTGGTACGATGACGTCACGGATGGTGACGTCATGCACAGGGGGCGGGACGGTGACGTTAGGTCCCCCTGGGGGATTTAAGCTGGAACCCGTCACGGGTTCAGGGTCGTCTGGAGGGTCCGGGAATGTGAAGGGTGAAAGTCGGGACCCAGGGTAGGGGGAAATTGGCACCAGGCTAGGGTAGACTGTGGGTGTGCTAGGGACCTCCCCAGTTCCCTTCCCCTGGGGGAGCGATGGGACCCCGGGGTAGGGGGAAATTGGCACCAGGCAAGCATAGCCCGCGGGTGCTAGGGAATCCCCATTACCTTTCCCCTGGGGTGTGGAGTGTAGGCAGTGAGTGTGTAGTACACGGAGTCGTGTGCAAAGAGAGGTCTTTAATAAAACAACTGGCGTGAGTCCTTAATAATCGTGGCGCAAGCCCTTACATGAAGATCTGCCTCCGAGTCATCAGTTACGCCTCAACACATGTATACATCTAAACTGGGTGGTTTTAAGTAGGAGCGATATGGGGCCTACCGAAAGGGCTCTCCAAATTTGCATTAATTTTGGTCTGTAGTCTGGTCTGGTCCTCCACAATACGAAGGAGCATGTATGCTCCTGACATTTTGTACTTATCACCACCATCCATAAGACAATTAACAAAAGGATGGGAGATTACTGTAAAAATGATTGTTTGGAGCTTTAGTTATGGCATCCCTGATTTGCATGAATTTGAATAAGTGGCCATGTTGAGGTTGCATATGTTTGAATGATTCGAAGTTTCCATCGGAAGGATATCTCTGACACTGTAAATATTAGCCATCCTCAGAAGTGGCCATATGAGCCCTATTTATCCTATTTTAATAGATGGGGGAAAGTCTGTGTAAAGTGGATGGAATGGGGATCTGTTTGTTCTTACAGATCCCAAGGGCGAAGGTTACCATCTACAGCGATCTAAGTCCTCGCGGCCTGTCCTCAACTGGGGACAGTGCGACGCCTTCCTGACCGACCAAGCTTTTTTCCACTCCTCTAACATCCCTCTCCTCTCAGGGGTCAGCCAGTGCCTGACATTTAGGAGCGCGACCGATTGATGGTATTTGAGAAAATATGATAGGGCTAGGCCTCCCTGCTCTCTACTTTTGGTCCAGATTCAGGTTGTTCTGTGGTAGGCACTAGCTCCACCCCCTCCTCCAGGTCACCCTCCTGCCTGCCTGGGCTCTGCGTTCCCAGGCAGATTGTGGTTGTAGCCTTTAAAAAACTGCTCTCACCCTTCCAACCCCGACGATCGTCCATCTAGCCTGCCTGGGCCTTTGGTTCAGGGCAAGCTGTGCTGTGGCAACCACAACTTCTGCACTCCCCACAATTAAGTTGTTTTCCTTTTGGCCAGCCCCGGATCATGATCTGTTAACAAAAAAAACAGATCTGCCTCTGGTGCCCGCTGCTGTTCCCCATCACTGCCTACTCTAACCTTTGTTTCCCTATCTATCGCCCCACAAGCTCCCCTGCCACCCATTTACATTACCCGTCTGCTCCACTGTTCTCCCTCCACTATAGATCAGCTGGGCCCTTGGTCCAGGGTCAGGAGTGGTTATAGCCATCCCCCTCCCCACTCTGCTCCCCCACTCCCCTCCCCTAAAATCCCAAAGAGTCATTACAGCTGTGACTGGGACTCTGCTTTTGGCCTGCTCATCACCACCCCCCAAGCTGCTTGAGTTTTTGTTTGGTTGCGCCTCCCCTGATGGCTCTGCTGATCGATGCTGAGTTACTGTCTTGGATCACTGCCTGTGTGCGCAATCGTGGCCTCACCTGCTGCCTGCAAGCTGGGGGTGTCTCCTGCTGGCTAAACCAGCTTGGCCATTCGAGGGTTCAGCCCCTGACCTGCTGGAGCCGAGCTGCTGGAGCTGGCCTGTTGGAGCAGGCCTACCACATCGGTATGCTGACCTGGCCCACGACTATTGCCAAATCGTTACTTGCTTATGCTCATCCAGGAATTCCACATGGTTGCCATGCAATACTGCTACTCCCTTGCCTCGCTTCGAGGCCTACAATATCACTCTAATCACTTTGACGCTGGCATTTCCTCAGTCTGTCAACTGCTTGGATTATTAGGCCGCCGTCCTTATATTCACTGTAGGTCGGGTCGCACTCGAATCATTAACCTGTTAACTGACTCAACTCATAACACCAACATTCCCACTATCGGCTCTCAAGCATCTCTGCAAGACTGACTGTGCACATCTTCGGAACGACCACTTTTGGCCATTGCTTAGGAAATTACATTTCTCCACCAGCACTCAACCTGTTTCTGACTTTACTCATGTCGCTTTGTTAAATATACATTCATTAAATAGTAAGGCACTACGCGTAAATGATTTCATTCTATGAAATGCCCTGGACCTCATGTGCTTGACTGAGACCTGGCATAGACCTTCCGACCATTTGTCACTAATTGAGGCAACACCTTCAGGCTTTTCCTTTCACGATAGACCCTGATCTTCTGGTCGTGGAGAGGGCTTGCATTTATCCACAGTAACACGAACCTCCATTCAACTTCATTAACTTTGTTCCATTTTTTTTAACACATACCTCTGTTGGAAAACATTTCAATCACTGCTATTACTCTTGCTTTACCGTCCATCCGGTCCAACCACTACCTTCCTTGCTGACTTTCCTGATCTCCTCTCAATGGTGTGCTCTAAATTCAACCGGATTCTGCTCTGTGGGAACTTTAACATTGATGTAGACTCCCCATCTACCACTGTAATTACAGACTTTGTAGTCATGTTAAAATTGATTGTTTTTTCACATGTTTAGGGCGCTACTCAGTCAGATGGCCATACATTACACTTAGTCCGCCCCACTGGGTTCTCCGCTTAAACCTTTCTATTGCTGATATAGTAATTTGAGATCACTCTGCAATAATCTTTGAGTTACCCCCCCCCCCCATCCGGTTCCCTTAAGCATCATATCACATCGCAGGATAACGTATATCCCCTCTTCTATTGCCCAGTCTATTGCCCTTTCTCCCCTCTCTACGCCTAGTTCGCTTTCAGTGGATGAGGCAGCCTCGTCATATAACTTCTCCCTTCACAAAATACTATTCGCTGGCCCCTCTTAAAACCAGACACATTTCAGCCATCAAATCCTCACCTTGGTACTCCACTCAATTGCGTTTACTTAAAACTGCACTCCGCAAATCTGAATGTGCCTGGAAAAAATTTGGTTCAACCCTACATTATCAAATGTTTAAAACCTTACTTCGCACTTATAATGACATACACACCCTCGCAATATCTTCCTTCCTCACCAACCACATTGCTTCCGGTAAAATAAACACCAAAGTTGTATTTCTAAACATAAACAAGCTCTTAAACCAACCTAACTACTCGACCAGCCACTCTCTGATGCTCTCTGTACTTCACTCCAGCATTTCTTCCTCGAAAAAAATATCTTCATCCGGTCTCAATTACTCCTCTCCCCAATCATCCATCTACCTTCTGACAACCCTTCTCCATCTTTTAATGGCACAATATTAGCCGAGTTCTCTGAAGTTGTCAGTCTCTGAACTGACTTCATTAATTAACAAATCTCATCCCACCACTTGTCCTCTTGATCCTTTTCCTACCCGTGTCCTAAGAGATAATTTATCTTCTCTGATTCCATTCGTCCAAGATCTTCTTAACAAGTGATTAAAAACTGTGATTGTCCCATTGACATTTAAGATGGCTTCCATAACACCACTTCTTAAGAAACCGGGTCTAGATTAGACTGTCTTTAGCAACTTCCGCCCAATCTCAAATCTCCCTTTTCTATCTAAAATTATTGAGCGGCTCTCTCTTGACAGTTTAATTTACACCTGCTGTCAAATATCTACTCGATCCATTTCAGTCTGGTTTTAGATCTCGTTATAGTACTGAACCAGCCTTAATAAGAATAATCAATGATCTCCGATTTGCTGCAGATAAAGGTCATTCCAGCGTTCTCCTCACCTAAGCTCAGCCATTGACATGATTGATCACAATATCTTAATCAACCGATTGGGATTCTTGATGGTGATCTCAGGGACCTCGTTGAAATGGTTCTACTCCTATCTCTGAAATCGCAAGCAAAATTTGTCACGATGGGCACCTATAAATTCTGAACCAACACAGTTCCTCATGGTGTCCCTCAGGGATCAGTATTAGGCCCCATCCTGGTCTCTGTCTATTTGGCTCCACTTAGAGCTGAATTACAACACTAAGGGTTCAGATATCACTGTTATGTGTTATGCTGATGATGCTCACATCTACCTACAGTTGGGATTGGATGGTGTATCTACAGTATCACTCAATTTCTCACGTCAAAGCCTGGATTTCTCAAAACTTCCTTAAAATGAATTATGATAAAACACAGTTTATTTTAATCGGTACACCCCATTAGCTATCCAATTCAATCCCTCAACTTGGTAATTGATGGTTGGAAGGTCTATCAAACACGAGATCAACAATATTGGTGTCCTTTTAGATCAAAACTTTATCCTTATTGGTGTCCTTTTAGATCAAAACTTTATCCATTCAGCCCCATGTCAACAGAACCGTGAGAACCTCTTTTTTCCACCTGAGAAACATATCCCGGCTTTGTCATATCCTTAACGCTCTAGACAGTGAAAGACTGATCCACACATTCCTTTTCTCGCGCATTGATCACTGTAATGCCCTGCTTTTTGGAACCCCAAGCAAATTCATACACAGGCTGCAATATGTAAAAAATTCAGCCGCCAGGATGCTAACTGGTACACCGTTTCAGGATCATGTCACACCTGTGCCCCTGTCCTTTCACTGGCTCCCTGTCCATACCCGTATTGCTTTTAAGATTATCTTACTAGTTTTCAAGGCCTTAAATAGTCTTTATCCTCCCTACATTATTGACCTCATTCAGCCATATGTTCCATCAAGATCATTAAGATCTTCAGATTGTGCATTGCTCACTGCACCACGGACTAGGCTTCACACTTGGGGTGATTGTGCCGTTGAAATTGCAGCACCTAACCTCTGAAACTCCTTGCCCTTCAAGGGCAGGACTTCTGAGACACTACAGATCTTCAAATCTAGACTAAAAACGTATTTTTTAAATGGTTTTCACTCTTTCAAACGTCTATCTCACTTCTTCTCTTCTTCGTTAGCTATTTTCCACCTTTCCATGGTGTAAGAAGGAACACAGAGGCTCAACACACGGGGGAAGGGCCCTCTTTATTGCCACGTGCAGTTCCCAGTCTCAGCTGCCATCTTGCCCCCCATGTGTAGTGACCAACTCGGAGACGATAAGACTTGGAGGCACTTATTTATTTCACGAGCACCATCGGGGATAACACATTTAATATTTAGTCCATCTATTATCAGTGACCCCGCTTAGTTAGAACAGAGGGGCCCCATAGGGCCCCCTCTTATACTGTCCACGTGATCCTGCCCCGCCCTGGCTACGCCCCTCTCTGGAACCTTCTAGCGGGTTTTCGAGACTTCCCAATGGGCCCCCCTCTGTGACCTTTGCCCTAGATGTCCCCTTCTCGTGTCTATCATTGCCTGCTGACGTCAGTACTGCTGTACACCGCAGTTACCCTTTTTCGCCAGCAGCCAGCACTATGACACTACATCTGTAAGAATAGGCACTAGTTTATGCATGGTGTCAGTTATTGCTAAAGAGTATCTCTGTGCAACAGCGGGAATCGGCGATGCGATGACGGCAGCGTTGCAGTGTGTAGTGATCAATGGATTTCTGTATTTTAGTGGTACTCGTTCTGCGACTGTGGCCTGTACCTGTTGGGAGTGATGCACATGTGGGCCGGGTCGTAGGAAAAAAATAAACGACCTGAAGGTGTTTCAACACACCCCTCCGCTTTGCAAATCTTGATGGACATCCTATTTAAGAAATCAGTCTCCACTAAACATGGTACTGCCAATGTTGTGGAGATCAGTATTCTGCCTAACAGTTCCAGGTCACCTATGGCAATTGGGGCCTGGATTTTGCCGATTATCCCCATACTACCCCCATTTGCTGCAATGTATTTGACAGCGACTGTTTGCAGGTGGTATCCTGCAGGGGCAGTGTTTCATCGGTAAGACTGGATATGATGGTTGCAGATGCCCCTGTGTCAATTAGCAATCACATTCGATTACCTATGAGGATGGACTCTCCCGATGCATTGTGTTTGTGAGTGTATGTATGTGGGATATGTTTTGTTGATGTGGAAGAGGTGTTAACGTTATTCTTGCATACGTTCGGGTCGTTTTCCCCTGTTTACAGCTATCAATGCACGTGTCTGTCAGTGCGTGTGTGTCTAAGTGGACGTGTGGTACTGGTCATGAAGCTGGCACCTGGTCTGGAGTGATTGGAGGGCATGGGCCAGATCAGCTCAATAACAACGGTAGGAGGCTGCTAGATTTTTGTGCAGCCCATGGGCTTGTAATTACCAACACGCTGTTCCGGCATCGGCGCATCTACGGTTGCATGCCAGGTCCAAGCAAAAACATCTGCTAGACTACATAGTGACGGACCAGCAGATGCAAGCCCATGTCCTTGACACCAGGACCTACCGTGGAGCTGATCTGCCCTCTGACCATCGACTAGTCATCTGTAAGATGGGCCTGCCATTCTTCCATTCCGGTGGTGGGTGTACACCCAGGACCCCATTCCAACCTAAAGTGGCCTGGTCTCAGTTTTCTGATGAAAGTTGCAAGCGAGAATTCATCATCGCTTGTGGCTGGAGTGGGCATCGTCCTCCACTCCTGATGTCGAGGGTAAATGGGCGAGGTTAAGGACTGTGACTCATGCAGCTGCAATGGCTGCTTTGGGTACGCAGTCCAGACCTCCCCAGAGACCTTGGCTGACAGAAGAGGTGTTCAGGATAGTTGAGAAAAAGCGACAGGCCCACTGTCATCGGCTACAGAATCCCACATCAGAGAATGAGGAGGCTTACCGCAGCCTTCGCTCGGAGGTTCGGAGAGCCGTGAGGCACTGCAAGGATGGGTGGTGGTCGTGGATTGCTGAGGAGATGGAGTCTGCCTCAGTGGCCCGCGATCACAAATCTCTATTTAACTCCATCAAAAAAGTAACCTGCAGCGCCACACCTATTACCATCATTAGGGGAAAAAACGGTGATCCAATCTCCGACCTCCAGGAACAGGTTTGCAGATTTGCTGAGAATTTCTGTGCGGTCCTGGGGGAGGGGAAATACCTCAGCCAGGATGACCCTGCTGAGGCTGCGGTGCCTCAAATATTGGAGAAAGTCACCCCCTGTGAGTGGCTGGCTGATGTGCCATCTGTTGAGGAAGTACTGAAGGCGATCCGGAGTCTGAGACCAGGAAAGGCACCGGGTAGAAATGATCTCCCAAGCGAAATGCTGAGGGAGGGTGGTGTTTGTGCACAGACAGCCCTATATGACATCATAACAACAGTCTGGACCACTGGATGGGTTCCGCAGGATTGGAAGGATGCCCTGGTGGTCCCCCTCTTTAAGAAGGGGGACCGCACAGACTGTAACAACTACAGGGGCATCTCACTCCTCAGTGTGCCGGGAAAGGTCCTGGCAAGGATTATTCAACATTGCCTTACCAGGCACGCTGAGGAGAGGATTGCGGAGCCCCAATGCGGTTTCAGGAAAGGGCGGTTCTGCACAGATGCCATATTTTCTGTCGTCTGCTACAGCAGAGGTGTAGGGAATTCCAACAAGACCTACATCTCTGCTTTATTGACCTGGTCAAGGCCTATGATACTATCAGTAGGCCTGGGCTCTGGGTTGTTCTTCGTGCTTTTGGAGTCCCTGACCCTCTGCTCACGATCATTAAGGACCTTCATGATGGTGAGCGGGCCCGGGTAAAACTACGTGGCTGGGAGCCATTCCCTGTACACCTTGGGGTGCGACAGGGATGTCCTCTGGCTCCCACATTATTTAACATAGTTCGTGAAGCCTTCTTCACCTGAGGAAGTAGCCTTCGTTAGGTGAAGAAACAGGACTATCCGGAAGGCGCTCTGTTCCTCCCACACAGCTTAAAAGATGCGATCCATGCTTGGCAGTGTTCACTGAAGCGCTGTCTTCCGGACAGTCCTGTTTCTTCACCTGAGGAAGGCTACTTGTGTTGTGGCTGAAACGTCGTGAGAATTTTATTCTGTTATTATTTTTATTATTTTATTCCCATTCTACGTGACTTTACTGAAAGAAGCCAGAACACTTTATGTATGACGATGATTTGGTAATAGCTGCTCATTCAGAGGAGGAGTTGGAGACGCTGCTGCTGAGACTGGAGCGTGACACTAAGAGATGGGGCCTTACCATCAGCCCCACCAAAACTAAGCACCTGCCTGGGTATTTTGTACCATCGGACACTCCACCCCCACAATTCCCAATCGGTGATGGGGCAGTTGTGGAGAGAGTGGAGAGTTTCCCATACCTGGGCAGTGTGCTTATGACCGGCTCCAGTTTAACAGCTGAGGTCTCATTCCGAATCAGTCGAGCGGCAATATCTTTTCATCGGTTACGTAACGCTGTGTGGAAGCTACCTGGTCTGTCGCTCCGCACTAAGCTTCAGGTCTTCTCGGCCACAGTCATTCCCTTCCTTCTCTACGCTTGCGAAACGTGGACCCCCCTAATGGAACATCTTCGCCGGTTAGAAACATTTAGGCTAGCCTGCCTACGATCCATCCTAGGTTTAACCAGGCTGGATTGTGTGAGGAGCTCACAAATCTTTGAAAGATCTGGGCAATGTCCCATCGGTGAGCTCCTCCGGCAGGCAAGGCTGCGTTGGCTGGGTCATGTAGCCCGCATGCCCAGCCACCAAATGCCGAAACAGCTTTTGTTTGGCCGGATCGAGGGGGCTAAATGGGCGCGACACGGGCTAGAGAAGAGATGGAGTGATGTGGTACAGGAGGACGTGGAGCTGAGTGGACTTGCCGATGACTGGTACCAGCGGTGTCAAGATAAGCCTCTGTGGAGGAGGCTCATGAAGGATGCTACTGGGCAGTTGGAGGCAGTCGCCCTCCAACAACAACGGAGGGCGGAGGAGCGACGCTCACAACAACGAGCGGAGCGCCGGGCGGCTAAAGCACAGCAGGTTGGCACAGTAGGGGGCACAGGTGGTGCATCAGCCAGCCATCTCAGTCAGTCGACCCGTGGCACCTGGGTCTGCCCCGTGACCTTCTGCCCGCGGGCGTTCGACACTTCACGTGGCCTCAAGGTGCACATGGCCTGGCACAAGCGCCGTGATGATGTCACCGCCACTTAGTGGCGAATGGCGGTTGTTGTTGTTGTGTGGTACTGGCCAGGCGTGGGGGTTTTTGCCACTGTCTTGATCCTGGTCCCGTGAGGTCGCATATTTAACATTGTTTTGGCACAGATAAGCTATGTGCTCTGCTTGACTGAAGCGGAAGCAAGTGATCCAATCCCGGTTGCGCAGATAGGTGTGTGTTTGGTCGCGTGGCGTTCAACGCTGCATTTGATTCACTGTATTTTGGTGTGAGGAGGTGAGGTCTTTTATCGCAGCAACCATCTCTCCCATTGCAGGCCCCAAGTGGGTCTTGTTGGGTGTCTCCTGTGCTTGTTTAATTTTGCATCCCGCCACATGCATTGTCACCACTGGCATGATTAGAGGCTCCCGCGTGGTTGGTGACTTGTGTGACCATCCGCGGGGACTCGCGCATGTCTTCCGCGGCTCTAATGTTACGGGCCAGCCATTATGAAGTGGGCAAATCATTCTCCCCCGGCATTAAAAAATGTTGTTTTGGTAGGTATACTCTTGGAGGTGCTCTGCTACCATGGCATCAATGTCTCGTTCCACTGCCTTCGGGAAAGCCTATCTCGCCAATGCTCATAGCATGCTTCTATAGATGAGCGGCGAGTCACCGATCCCCAATTGGCACTTTTTGAAGCCTGATTAAGTGCTGTGCGGTGGCTTGAAGATGTCACCCATTTCTTTGAAAACGGTCTCCAGGGTTGTCTTCTTGTCTGCTGGTATGCCCGTAAGAATGGTGAGCGCTTCGTCTCTGAGTGCTGTTGATAGTGTAGCCAGTGCCTCGGCATCTGACCAACCTAATGCTTTAGCCATTTCTTCAAAGCGGCAAATGTTCCCCAATTGTTGCTGGTTGTCACAAACTTCTTCATTGCGACAAGGCACCACGGCTGCTCCAGTGGCTGTGATGGCGGCTCTTGCAACTGCTGCTCTGGTGGCAATTGCTGCTGCTGCACTGGGGGTTGTTGCTGCTGTTGAGCTGGTGGCTGTTGCAACTGTTGCTGTTGCAGCTGCTGATATTGCAGTAGCCCGGTGACTACCTCCAACAGACTGTCCAGTTTAGCTTCCACTCTGGACACATTTCTTCTCGGGCATCGTTTGGGCATTGCATGGGTCAACCACGTGATCCCTGTGGTCCAGGTGGAGCGACGTGGACGTGGGGTGATCTCGCAGGGCGTCTCTGAGGGCCTCCCGCTCCAGACCCCTCGATCTCCTCATTGATGCCCTCTATTCCTTCAATTTCAGGCTCTATTTGGTGTGGTTATGTACTATCCCACCGCTGCCACCACTTCTAAGAAGGGAATGCAGAGGCTCAGCACAGGGGGAAGGACCCTCTTTATTGCCTTCCAGCAACAGCCCTGAGTTATCGCTCAGGGGCCCTCTCATGCTTCCGGCGTGGCCTTGCTCTGCCCTGCCCCCCCTCACCCCCTTCTGGAACCTACTAGCAGGTTCCCGGGGCTTCCAGATGGACTCTTCCTGAGCTTTTCCTTGAGTTGTCTTTCCCCCCTGTGGAAACTGTCACCTGCTGATGTGTGTACTGCCATACACTATCAGTACCACCTTCCATCAGCAGCCAGCGCTATTATTCTACACATGCATAGCGTTCTGAGAACGATTGGTTGACGCTTTGTACATTTGTATAATTATTAAAATAATAATTATTAATCCTTGCAGTCTTGTGATTCCATGTGTAGGACGCAATTTGCGAGTGCAGAGTCTTGAAGAAGGCTCTAGCAATTCGGGTAGGGATAGCCCTCAGGCGGTAGAAGAGTTTAGGTAGAAACATCGTTTTGACCATCTGGGTGTGGTTGGGGAGGGTAAGAGGAATACTATTCCATATACAGTGAGGGAAAAAGTATATACAGGTAACAAGCTGAGATTAGGAGCACTCCCTTTAAGAGTGTGCTCCTAATCTCAGCTCATTACCTGTATAAAAGACACCTGTGAGCCAGAAATATTTCTGATTGAGAGGGGGTCAAATACTTATTTCCCTCATTAAAATGCAAATCAATTTCTAACATTTTTGACATGCGTTTTTCTGGATTTTTGTTGTTGTTATTCTGTCTCTCACTGATCAAATAAACCTACCATTAAAATTATAGACTGACCATTTCTTTGTCAGTGGGCAAACGTACAAAATCAGCAGGGGATCAAATCCTTTTTTCCCTCACTGAAGAGAGCGAGGTAGAGAGTGGAAATCACGATAACATCTTGCACCTGTTCCAGTAAAGCTGGCTCATATGTGTCTCTGCATCTGTAATTCTACATCAATTTCTGGTGATGGGAGATAAGAGAGCGCATGCTGAGTATTTATAAAATGAAGTTTTACATTCTAGCCAGGAGAGCAGTTGGGTTAAGGACAATGTTTATGGCTGTGTTTCTCTGGTTTATAATAAACTTCCAGTAAAACAATTACATATGTCAGCTAAGGACATTCAACTTTATTTCAATTTTGTAAAGAAAAAAAACAGCTTTGCTTGACATGTCTTTTGTGTTCTTAGTTCTTTCGGTAAAGTCACGTTGAAGGGAAACAACAAAATAATAAAATATATATAAAACAATAAAAATTCTCACGACGTTTCGACCATAACACAAACGGTCGTCTTCAGGTGTGTTGGTTTGCATAAATGTATTTTTAAACGGTGCATTTATTTATTTATAAAAAAACGTTAGCGCCACGCGCAGTGATTTAAATAAATGCACCGTTTAAAAATAAATTTATGCAAACCAACACACCTGAAGACGACCGTTTGTGTTATGGTCGAAACGTCGTGAGAATTTTTATTGTTTTATATATATATTTTATTATTTTCTTGTTTCCCTTCAACGTAACTTTACCGAAAGAACTAAGATTATGAATTACTGCAGTAATGAAAGCTTTAAATCAAAATTTATGTATTTTGTACCTGTGGTTAAATAGTGACTTCATATGTCACCACATTCATCGTGCCATAATTGGTGGGTAAGAGGAAAATTGGATAATAAAGTTTTTGTGTGGGCAACTAACAAAAAGTTACAAAAAAGTCTTCCCATACGTGTTTTGCAAGTTTAAATGTACATTTTTAGCTTCTTCTGAATTTTTTTAAATTCTCTTCTGCTGGTTGGAAGTACGGAGTGCACCGGGCATCTTGTCTCATTGGTTCCAGCAGCTTGGGGGAGGGAGACAGAATGCCACGAGGGACACGTAAATGGCCCAGGTGGTCGTGATAAGAGGAGGTGATTTATTTTTTGTAGCCTAAGGCAACTACGGATGTTGCTGTCTGGGTGCAAGGTCTATTTTCGTTTAGTCCTTTGTAATTGTATCTGCGTTGATATATTTTCTGACTGAATAAAAACGTTAATTTTCGTAATATGTTCATACAATACCCTGTCTTGCATTACAACTAAGCTAACGCTCCCTGGATGAGGACGCCATCATTGAGTTGATCAATGTTTCATCAATCGTGACATCTTGCAAATAATTTCGTCAGCTTTTAATCATTATCAGCCTGACACAGTTTAGTTGCCATTCATTCGTGTACATTTTCAAACTCAACCTTTTACGGAAAATGATTTTCCAAAATAACACTGTCTCTTATTGTGTGGTTTTCTAATTATTTTGAGTAGCTGAGTGGCAACAGTCATGCCTCACAACAAAAGCCGCTTGGGTTTGATTCCTGACTGGGGTGCCGTTCTGTGTGGAGTTTATATGTTCTTCCTCTGCTCGTCATGAGTTTCCTCCAGGTTCTCCGATTTCCTGCCACAGCTAACACAAATCCCAACAGAATGTGTTGGCTAAACATGCCATTGCTAAAGAATTGCCTGCAAATTCTCAAATGGGATTACACAGCAGCAACCTGGCCCCCACTACTGTGAAAAGTTGCCAGGACCCCCCTGAAAAAAAGTCTTTACAGTGAGGCTTTTCTGGGCAAAGAAGCATAATACTACAATAAATATCCCACTAAAGAACAATATATTGATAAAGAGTGGAATTATGTAACGTATAGCTCACCATACACAGCGAAGCTTCCAATCAGTCCTCCAGTCACTATTCTTCCTGCGATACAAACTTCTGAATCAATCCGTGGATATTCCTATGATCAGAGGCCTTGGTTTATGAAAGGCGCCTTTACATATATAGCGTTTGATATATTGATCTGAACATACATTTTCATATTATCTAAGATTTTGTGCGGTAGCATTGCATTAATGGAAACTTCTTCCGTTCATCCACGCTTATCCGCTGGTTGACCTGACGAGATTAAAATGGACGTGTCCCTAAGGTGCACTGCGTAAATTCATCCCATTTTGCACCCTTTTGCATGGACAAAAGGAGTCAGGAATAAGTGGTGGAAAATGTATTTCGTTCTCCAAACGAACCACTCTACTTTGCACAGCGAAGGGTAGAATGTGTATATATCTGCAGATAACAGGATAAATTCAAATAATAGTATCAACCAAAAGTGCCCACAGGCATTGTATCCTCCAACACGTGGAGGGTACGATGGAGGCATTGTATCCTCCACAGGTTCGCAAATCTGGACTGGAAAACGCTGCCTTGTAAAAAAAGCAATGACTAGTTAAGAGTGTACCTCCACCTCATGTTACGCAGTGAATGTATATTTCCAAACACACACCTCACGGCACACACCCAAGAGATAACTGCGCAGAGAAAAACTAATGTAGTTAGATTGCACTCACGGCTTCTGTCGTAATGTCGTAAGGATCTGCCGATTGCTATCTCTGCTCGCCTGGTGATAGCACGGAGCCATATAAAGCAGACACGCTCTGTTATCGCAAATGCAGCTGGAGGGGATTCTGGTCATATTTACATTGCACACTATATTTAGCAATAGGTTATTCTAATATTATAATTATCCGCATTATTTACGAACTTCAAATGTAAAATAGGTTTTGGACAACTTGTTTAAATTTAGTATAGTCATACCTCGCTGAACGTGGGGTTACGTTCCTGGAAAATGCCGTGCTTGGCAAAACAGCGTTCGACAAATAATGATAATAGACCTTATGGGAAAAATAGGGTTGCGTTCCTGGTTCTTAAAATTATCACCCCCTCCGTCTTTGTGTATCGAATGCTATATGAATTTCCCCCACTTCGTATCACGTAAAAAAAACAGACACATTAAACATTTAACTAGAATAAGGGAAAATATATTGAAAGAAAAAGTGGAATTGAAATGTTTTACTTACAATAATTGATAATGGTGACGATTATCACCCTTATCCCTCTGTTTAGACTCCATTGTATTGCATGTCAGGAATGACCTCCTTCACAGATGGGATTAGATCACGGATTTTGTGTACTGTATTGAATCTGACCTGGATCTTGTGTTTGTTTGTCTAAGATTTTGGAAATCTTTTACCCTGGAGTCTACAAACTGAGTTGTACCTGCGGTAGCAGTTACATTGGGGAAACGAAACGACATGTCTCGGACCGTGTTCGTGAACACAACGCAGATCTGAAACACGGCAGAACCAAGACCATTGTTATAACGCTGTGGGCTCGCATGATATTGTTTTTTTTCCGAGACCAAGGTACTCTGCAAACCTTCGGGCAACTATCAAAGGTTTGTTCATGAAGCCATCCAGATATATAAACATAGACGTAACTTCACCCGAGAAGATGGATACAAATTGAGCAATCATTGGAAGGATGTTATTAACCAGGTAAAGCCTTAACTGGATGCAGTTGTTTCCATCCTACCTGCCGTTTACTAGTATATTTTTCTGAGTTACTTTCCCCCCGTGTCCCACACTTAGCTTCCAACTCCCCCCCCCCCCCAGCCTCACTTTTTCTCCCCCTAGCGCTCACGCAGCTCCCCTTCCCCTGCCCCACACCCCTCCCCCCTCTCTCTCCCCCCTTGCCTCCCCCCTTACCTATATAACCTCTTGCCATGGCAGCTCTCTCGCATACTTCAGCATGCTTCTTGCTGTGGTTGTTCCACCCGATGAAGATTGCTTGTGTTGCGATCGAAACGTCTGCTCAACGATGGAAGTTACTAAAAAATTAAAAATTACCCTACTAATAGCCTAGCGATAAAAAACAACAAGATCATCACAAGTTCGACCTCCCTAATCGACCCAACTAAACGTCCCTCCCTAAAACCTTCTGCTGCAAGACCCCCTAGATTCTATGGTCTTCCCAAGATTCATAAAGAAGGCACCCCACTATGACCCATCGTAACTACGATCAACTCCCCTACCTATAGACTAGCCCGTTTTCTGTCAGATATCTTGCTGCCTTTCACTGGCAAGACCGCCTCAGCTGTACTTAACTCAGCCCAATTGGTCTCTATGGTCAAAGACGTTGTACTGTCCCCTGACGATATCCTTGTCAGCTTCGATGTCGTCTCTTTGTTCACCAAGGTCCCAGTACCTGATACCATTGAAATAATTGAAAATTTGGTCCAACATGGACTAGACCCCGACACACCTGCACTGGTTAGGCACTGCCTCAACAATACCTACTTTGCTTGGAATGGCTCCTTCAACAAACAAAATGAGGGTACCCCCATGAGATCCCCCTTGTCACCAGTGATAGCCAATATTTTCATGGAGAAATTTGAATCAGACGCCATCCAGACTTCCACCCTCAGACCTTCCCTGTGGAAGAGATATGTAGACGGCACTTTCGTCATTTGGCCACATGGCCTCCCGGCTTTGAACCTTTTCCTAGACCACATTAATTCCAGACACCCCGCCATCAAATTCACCATGGAAGTGGAGAAAGATGGCAAGCTGCCATTCTTGGATGTTCTGTTTGAGAGGAGACCTGATGGCTCAATGGGACATTCTGTCTACAGGTAACCCACCCACACAGATTCCTACTTGAAACCTGATTCCCACCACCACCCGACGCAAAATAATTCTCTCATCAAAACGTTATACCACAGGGCTCATTGCATTTCGGACCAACACCACCTGACCAGTGAATTAAAACATGTGCATCTGGCCCTAAAAAGGAATGGATACTCTGACCGTACCATCCGCCAAGCTGTTTCTCCCTCCATACAGAAACAACAACTTGATACTCCGATCAAAACCATCACATTGCCATATATAGCAGGCGTTACTAAAAAGATCTCCAAAATTCTAAACAAACACAAGATCCTGGTCCGGTTCAATACAGTACACAAAATCCGTGACCTGATCCCTTCTGTGAAAGATGTCATTCCTGACTTACAGTACCCCGGAGTTTACAGATTGATCTGCACCTGTGGTGACTCCTATATCGGGGAGACGAAACGACATGTCTCTGACCGAATTCGTGAGCACAAATCAGATTTGAAACACGGCAGAACGAATTCTTCTGCCGTAGCTGATCACTGTTACAACGCTGTGGGTGATCACGATATAATTTTCTCCGATACCAAGGTTCTTTGCAAACCCACGGGTTTTTATCAGAGATTTGTTCACGAGGCAATTCAGATTTACAAACACAGACACAATTTCAACCGAGAAGATGGTTTCAAATTAAACAACCATTGGAAAGATGTTCTAAATCGAACCAAACATTAAACTAATTTTCAATGGTACAGTATATTTTTTCAAGTAGTGGTATCCCAAACTTTCGCAGCTGCTTAAATTCCCTTGTCACACCATCAATATGTAAACTCCCCCTCCCCCCCTCGCCGGTCTGCACATGTTCCCCCTCTCTACACCATTCATCATGCTCAGTCCGCCAATTAAATGCAAATTTTTATGCTAATTCCTTTGTCAAGGCGCTCTGCTTCCTCTCACACAGCTTAAAGGTCACGGTCTGAGCTTGGCTGTGTTCACTCCAGTGCTGTCCTCGAGACAGTCTGGTCCCTTCACCTGATGAAGGCCACTTGTGTTGTGGCCGAAACGCAGTGAAAGCATCTTATTTATTTATATATTTTATTACTTTGTTATATATTTTTATTTTTTTACTTTTTTCTGTTGTTTTATACTTTTACGTGACTTTACCGAATAGAACCAAAGAGTATGGATCCTTGCAGTCACGAAACCTTTAAATCTAGAATCGTCGTGATTTATTTTATTTTCTACCTACGTGACTTTACCGAAAGAACCAAAGCATATGGATTCCTGCAGTCACGAAAGCTTCAAATCAAAATACTCCACATCTAATTCAGCGAGCACAACACCAATGCCGAGGTCCATCGGGGAACAAGCATCTCTGGCGGTGACTGAAATGGTCAGGCTCGGGAGATTTCACCTCTTCAGAAACGTTGCCTGGGCGGACGCCGCAGCTGCTCGCACCAGAAGCCCTGCGCGCCATCGTTGTCGGCTTACCGCACCACTGGAGCCGACCCCGACGCTGATCCCAGTTGACTTTGGTGCGCAACTATTTAGGCCTTGGGCTGTGCTCAGCTTCGTGGCATGCGCATGGATTGAGTCGCGTGCGTGGCCTCTCATCGGGGACAGCTATTATCCAGCCATGATGATGAATCAATTCACGGACATTCCTATCATCAGGGGCCTTGGTTTAAGAAAGGCCTTTAATTTATTTTAATGTTTTCTTATATTTCACAGATTTTGTGTCATAACCTGAGAGTCATGGAAACTATTTTTTATTATGCACTAGCTGTACGACCCGGCTTCGCCCGGGACTTGGATTCACCACGCCCGCCGCCTTTGTCTCTCCAGTGGCGATGTTCACACAGCAGAGCAGTTACTCGTTTGATGCTGAGTCGACCTAGGGGAGGCCCAGGACCGGTTGAAATAATCGTCACCGGTGGTGGCCGTGAGCGGGAATCGAACTCGGGTCGCCGGGTTCGTAGCGCGGCGCGCTAACCGCTACACTACAATGCGTTACACTTCCACATGCGAGGGTCACGTGACAACACCACGCCCGGCCGCCTTTGTCTCCCCAGTGGCGATGTTTACACACCGCACCAGGTACTTATTTGAGGCTGAGTCGACCTAGGGGAGGCCCAGGACCGGTTTAGGTCATCGTCACTGATGGTGCTGCTGTCCCTGAGCAGGAATCGAACTCGATGTCGGCAGGTTCATGGCACAACACGCTAACCGCTACACTGCCCTTCCCGGCTACACTCTCACACACACAAAATAAAAAGACAAGGATCTCCTGTACAGCCTGAACAGACTGTTGGGAAAAAGCGATGCTAGCGAGCACCTCTTAAGGCCTGAACCGCACACAAGGTAGGTAGCCAGCAAGCAACCACGCACGGCCGCTTTGGTCTCCCTCGGAGTGTGGTGCCACCGCAGCGGAGCAACTCGGCCGGCGCTACCCTCTCCTCGCACCCCCCCCCCCCCCCCCACGAACGCACGCACGCCCCACTAAAACACTCACATGCACCCCCGTAGGGTCTCGAGGAGGGATCACGTGGTACGATGGGTTTTCACCCGAGGATCCCACTAGCAGGGACGTTCCACAGTTTCCCCGGACCAGGAAATTGGCTGAGCCCCCCAGATCGGATTACATGGCGGCCCCCCCCCCCCAAAAAGGGGGCATAGAGCTTTACAGGCTGGCCGCGATGAAGCATACACAACACGGGGGGAGGGAGGGGGGCTGGGACCTTCAGCCAGTACCCAGCGGCAGAGTAAACAGTGGGGTGGGAGGGAAAAGCCCCTAGGCAGATAAGAGCTGATTTAAGTTGGAGGGAGCGAGGGGATTATCGATGAGTCAACGGCTAGGGACGCGGGTACAGAGACAATGGGAAGGGTGGGCGGTGACGCGACCCCCCCCCCCCACAAACAGCCAGAGTGCTCAAAATGGCAGAAAAGAGGATTCGATTGGATGCTCAGGATGACATCACATGACCCGGGGATTAACGGGCTTTGGGAATATAAGGGGGGCAGGAGGGAAAATTGCATCAGAGTTCTTCTGGAGTGGGAGAGAACACCAGCCGCTGTCAGCGTCTGTGGGACGCCTGCAGGGTGCAGCTGAAAACGATCGCCCGGGCAAAGTCTCCGAGGCGGGCATCTTCCCCAACCCCCATCGTGCAGCTGGAAAGGTGGGTCAGTACGGGGGGAGGGGGCCAATTCATTCCAGCTCGTAGTCAGCTCGAGCTTAGGGGATAGACGCACTCTGCGACGGGTAGGTGACAGGAGGAAGGGTGCTGGCTGGAGGGGGCCTAATCGGGGGTCCCTATTCGCTCCGGGAAATACAGTGAGGGAAAAAAGTATTTGATCCCCTACTGATTTTGTACGTTTGCCCACTGACAAAGAAATGATCAGTCTATAATTTTAATGGTAGGTTTATTTGAACAGCGAGAGACAAAATAACAACAGAAAAATCCAGAAAAACGCATGTCAAAAATGTTATAAATTGATTTGCATTTTAATGAGGGAAATAAGTATTTGACCCCCTCTCAATCAGAAAGATTTCTGGCTCCCGGGTGTCTTTCATACAGGTAACGAGCCGAGATTAGGAGCACACTCTTAAAGGGAGTGCTCCTAATCTCAGCTTGTTGCCTGTATATACTTTTTCCCTAACTATATATGGAATAGTATTCCTCTTACCCTCCCCAACCACACCCACATGGTGAAAACAATCTTTCTACCTAAACTCTTCTACCGCCTGAGGACTATCCCTACCCGAATTGCTAGAGCCTTCTTCAAGACTCTGCACTCGCAAATTGCGTCCTACACATGGAATCACAGGACTGCAAGGATTAAGAATTATTATTTTAATAATTATACAAATGTTCAAAGCGTCAACCAATCGTTCTCAGAACGCTATGCATGTGTAGAGTAATAGCGCTGGCTGCTGATGGAAAGTGTTACTGATAGTGTATGGCAGTACACACGTCAGCAGGTGACAGTTTCTACAAGAAGAAGCACATTAAGGTCCTGGAGTGGCCGAGTCAGTCTCCAGACCTTAATCCCATAGAAAATCTGTGGAGGGAGCAGAAGGTTCGAGTTGCCAAACGTCAGCCTCGAAACCTTAATGACTTGGAGAAGATCTGCAAAGAGGAGTGGGACAAAATCCCTCCTGAGATGTGTGCAAACCTGGTTGCCAACTACAAGAAACGTCTGACCTCTGTGATTGCCAAGAAGGGTTTTGCCACCAAGTACTAAGTCATGTTTTACAGAGGGGTCAAATACTTATTTCCCTCATTAAAATGCAAATCAATTTATAACATTTTTGACATGCGGTTTTCTGGATTTTCTTGTTGTTGTTCTGTCTCTCTCACTGTTCAAATAACCCTACCATTAAAATTATAGACTGATCATTTCTTTGTCAGTGGGCAAACGTACAAAATCAGCAGGGGATCAAATACTTTTTTTTCCCTCACTGTAAATCTTAGCACAGACTGACCGTTGCGCAACGATGCGTGGTGTAGGTGTGCGTGTGAAGAGCGGTGGGGCAGCGATCGGCGTTCGACGGTGGGTGGGTGACTCTAAATCAGTGTGGGTGTGACGCGCGCGCACTTGCTAATAAATAATTCAAAAGAGGGACGCTCGTCGGCGTCGCGGGCGTAGCCCGAAATTATTCATTGATTCCGAGCGTTCGCCTCGTTGACAACGGCTTAGTGGAGTCAACCCATTACGTAATCCACGCGGTGAGGACGCGCGAGGAGCGGGGGGGAGGAGGTGATTGACGACCCCCCCCCGACCCCCCAATGGCGGGTGGGGGGGAGGGCATCGGCCCCCACCTAATGGGGGGTGGGGAGGGGGGCATTAGCCCCCACAGTGGCGATGCTTTCGAAGCACACACCTCACAGCACTCGTCCAAGAGATAAGCACGCAGAGATAAACTATTGTAGTTAGATTGCACTCACAGCTTCTGCCCCCCAAGGCTCTGCCGATTGCTATCTCCCTTCATCTGGTGATTGTACCGAGGGCTTTAAAAGCACGCACGCGCCATCATCTCACATCCAGCTGAAGAAGGAGATTCAGGTAATGAGTGCATTGCACACCGATGCTTAGCAAAGGGTTCTTCTATGATCGTTATATTCTTCATATTCGAACTTAAAGGTTAAATAGGCTTTAGACAACGTATTTCAAGTTGGTATACGTTTAAAAATATACAAAGAAATGTTCTGTTTACGATGACACGAGGGACATTTTCTAATTTATTCTTGTTCATCTCGAGGAATAATGGGCAATAGATGCAGATGATGAAAATAAAAATTACAGATAAAATACAAAATAATAAAATGTTACCCTGTTTGTCGGTGATCATGAATGTGAGATTCCGTGTGTGCTATCAAACTGTGCTGTGCTTTTCTGAGATCACCATCAAAATAAGGTCCACGTTGTGTAAAGAGTTCCTTTACTGCACTGAGGGATACATTATATTTCTGGCCCAGACTACAAAGATACTCTTGCAGTATAAAAACAAATCACACGTTGCCTGTCCACCTCTCTTTTACCATATATAATACACAAACTATCTGGAGATATTGTTCATACATGTTATGTATAATACTGCTGCTACTGAACATAATCACTATACGTTCATCTGTTGATATGCAAATAATGTACAATATGTGCAGTTCAGCAGTGATTGCTGCAGTTTTGAATTCCTCTGTTGGTTATATAGAAACACGCGTTTAGAGTATTTGGCTGCTATAAATTTCCAGATGAGCTATACAGCTCAGTGGGCCTTATTTGGAAAAATAAAAAGTTTAGTTTATACTCTTTGGTTTTATTCGGTAAAGTCACGTAGGTAAAATAAAATAAAAGAAAACAATTAAATCACGACGTTTCAGAGGCAACACAAGCGTCCGTCTTGTCCTTGCAGTCACGAAAGCTTCAAATCTAGAAGAAGTTTAGTGTAAGAATCACTCTCGAAGGACAACAAATGGTGATAATTAATTGAATATGCGTGTACGGGCCCTAAACAACTTTAAGTTGGTATTAATAAAATATATATACGTGTATATGTTTCGACTTAAGAAAAACTGATAGAAATGCCCTAAAACAATATTTATAGGGCTAAATATATCTCGGAATGAAGCGGATGCCTTGATGAAAACCCCTGTTGCCATCCATGGTGTCAAAACGGTGCCACTTTTGGCGCTGCCTCGATTCCCATCCATTGTCCTCTTTAACCAAAGCAACTCCCTTTAGAGGATTTCCTGTGAGCGAGGCCACCCGTTGGTTTTCTTTCCTTGAGTTGAAAGTGCTTTATTTTAATCATCACAAGATAGAACGCTTACATTTTAAGCCAAGATAAGTCACTTCAAGTGCATCTGACGGACGCTTGTGCAATCGAAACGTCGTAGTTTTTTCTTATTTTCTTTGAACCTATCTATGTGATATTCTTAGCTTTCGGTAAAGTCACGCTGAAGGGAAACAATAAAATATATATAAAACAATAAAAATTATCACGTTTCGACCATAACACAAACGGTCATCATCAGGTGTGAAAAGCAACACCAAATTAAACCAAGGGCCTCAAAACCACCTAGACTGTATGGGCTACCAAAGATTCATAAAATCGGCATCCCCTTGCTACCCATAGTACAATTGGCTCTGCCACTTATAAATTAGCAAAATATGTAACTAAACAAATGTTTCTTGCCGTTGCTTTTCACACCTGATGACGACCGTTTGTGTTATGGTCGAAACGTCGTGAGAATTTTTATTGTTTTATATATATTTTATTGTTTCCCTTCAACGTGACTTTACCGAAAGAGCTAAGAATATGAATTACTGCAGTCACGAAAGCTTTAAATCAAAATCTATCTATGTGACTTTACCGCAAGACCCAAAGAATATAAGAACAAGTTAACGTTTTTTTTTCTCAATCCGAGGGGTGTATCCATGAGTGAATTTACCAACAGCATTACTCCGAGCTCAAGGCACACGCATGCTATTGCATGCATAAGATTATATATTTTCGGGTCATATATAGTATTTTGTATTTGAAGGTTTTGCGTGATCCATTTGGCCACTATAGAGGTGATTGCATTTCTCGCAACATAAAAACATTTCCTAAACCAAATATTGAATAACCAGAGGGGTGGAGGTGTGAATCATAACCCTACGATGGTGTGTAAGACTGGTCCTACAACAAGTTTTACAGCCATTTGTCAATCCACTGCTGGATTAATACCTCGATACGCTCAGCAATGGTATGGGTTGGGACATTTGGGAGAGGGGGCAGGACTAGTTCTATTGTTATATGTAAGCCATGTCCAGGAATGGAACTCAGGTCAACTAGCTCAGTGTGTGAATCACTGCGCCACTGCTCCACCAGCAACCGTTATATTTGTTTCATTGAACTTAATGCTGCAAATGTGTGATTGTGATGCTATCTCTTGGTGTTTGGCTATGGCACAGGCAGTTGTCTGTGTCGGGGACGCTGCCCTCCGACCCCCCCCCCCCTCACCGCAGTCCCTCGGGGCATAATGCGCGGCTGGCGCGTAGCCACCTGGGATCAACTCGCACACACACTCCCCCTCGCGTGCTCCTCTAAACGTTACGCACGCCGTACGCGGTCGCGCACACGCACGCGCCCGCAGGCACCAAAATTCGACGCGGCTACCTGCCCGGCGCCGCGCACCAATCGCACGCGCGGGACCCGGGGTCGGGGGTCAGAGGGCGGGGGCGTCACTCGTACGCGTGCAGCCGATTGGAGGAGGTGCCCCGGAGCAGGTTTAAAGGGCTGTGTGAACAACCTCGCGGGTACGCCGCCCGTGCACCTCTAGCTCTGTTATTACAGATGTGACGTGGACATCATGAACATCTCTGCGGAACCCAGCTTTAAGTGGGGTGCGAGAAACTAGCCCAACTGCCGGTTCTGATGTTGATGGGGGGGGGGGGGCTCTTGGATGCATTTATCACAATCGTGGCCCTTTGCAGTGAGCAATAGAAAATGAAGTTGATTGTTGCATTCGTCCCACTCTGCTGTCGTTGGCAGAGCAAGGAGGACATGGCTGCACAGGCGAAAGGCAAACCACACCGAGACTACAACTCGCTCTTCTCGGCACGCGCCTACCTGGAGAGGTACTACGAGCCGCTGCACGTTGGCGACAACGGCGTGGAGGAGGTGGCTATGTTCAACATGCAGTGTCTGCACGAGGCCTACATCAAGGGTGAGGCTGCTCGACTGTCGCGACCAACACGCAGTGTCCTGCATCGTAGATGTGCAACGCAGTCCTGGTGCAGCAAGCACGAGAAGGGGAGTTCGCAGGGAGGCACGGTTTGGGGTTCCCACGCTTCTTGACAGCCATCTTCTCAGTGGAGCCTAGTTGTGGTGTCAATGCCCCACCCCTCTGGAGGTGTTGAGTGCAACATTTCACCGTTAGTCCACGAGACCTGACCAGAAATTCTCATTTGCCGGTACCGCCCAAAGGCGGCATAACTTTAGCGGTCCCAATTTCTTTACATAGCCAATTCGAGTAAGTTCAATGTATGTTGAACTTCTTTCCAATCGTGCTAACCGGAGGTGCTTGACAATGCCATGTCACGTGGTTATTACAGTGTCATTGACGAATGCGTTGCGTTTGTTTGTTATTCATGCTCGTGCCGGGGATTCGTGCGTGCGTGCGTGCGTGCGGCGCAGGGCCCGTGTCGGGGACCAGGATGCTGGATGTGGGCTGCGGCCCCATCATCTACCAGCTGCTCTTCGCCTGCGACAGCATCTCAGAGATCACCATGGCCGACTTCACGCCCGCCAACCGCCGCGAGGTGGAGCTGTGGCGTGCAGACGATCCCAGCGCCTACAACTGGGACTCGTACATCCGCTACGCCTGCCACCTGCAGGGGACCCAGTAGGTGGCAACACCAGCCGGAAAGCATGCACGTCGTACACCCGCACAGAACTATGCAGGGACGGCAGCAATGTGGGCCATCGGTCAGGCCTTCGCAACTGGTGTGCTGCGGCAAAGTCCCGGGTGTGCCGCGGTATTTCAGAAATAATTGTAGGAAAGAACACCACTGCTCGCAAGCTAGGGGGCCGTCCATAAACGACGTCACGCACCTAGGGCCGGGGGTGGGGTTAGACATTTGTGACGATGTGTGACGATGGGGGGGGGGGGGGGTTGAGAAATGTGACGTCACGTGAAAATGCAGAACTTTAAAGAAATATAGACAACACGTTCTACTTAATTAGACTTCTTAATAAATGTTTTCTCCTACAACATCAGAGTGCAGCGCCACATTAAATACGCACTACAATGACAATAGTTTAAAGCGATTTGAAGCATGTTTTTTTCTTAGGGGGGGGAGGGGGGCAGAGCTTTGTGACGTCATATTTGAGGGGGGGGTCTGACTTTTTGTGACGCCGTGTGACGAACGAGGGGGGGGGGTCAAAAATCGTCCGAAATCGCGTGACGTCATTTATGGACGGCCCCTAGGACAGACGATCTCTCCTCCTTCAGCCAGCCTCCAAACCCCATCTCGCGACAGAGACAGCCAGCAAGCCCTCACCCTCGGCCCTCTCAGCTCCCTCGTTCGCGCACGTTGTAGCACTTGCGAACCGCATAGCCTATATATATGTGTTCAGTTCGGTGGCTGCGCTACTAATTATTTTAGAATGAGTTTGTAAGTGAACTCGGGGATTGACGTGCTCGCAACGATGGCCGCGAAGACTTCTCCATGGCAGATTAACTTTTATTCTCTAACTCCCAACTCAAAGTCTGTACATAGGAGAATGCCACGCTCGGCTCTCTCAGTCCACGTGTCACAGAACATACGGGGCCGGCATCGCTCCTCTCTGATGATGGCTTCACCTGCGCCACCTGCTGGTCATAGTTAACAAACACTTTATTTCCCTGTTTCCGATAAAAAAAAAAAATCCTATTTGAGCCTCCCCCGTTTGGCAACAATTTTAGCGAGTAACTTATAGTTGGAATTTAACAATGAGATTGACCTATAGTTTCCTGCCAGTTCTGGTTGGGTGTTAGGCTTGTGCATAACCGAGATTCTCGCTTCGTTCATGGAACTCGGAGGGCCACCTTAGGGAGAAAGCTGCATTGATGTCCTCGAGCAGGTCCGCAGTCATTTTGGTCCCCACCGCCTTACAGAATTCAACAGGGAAGCCATCTGGGCCCGGGCCTTGCCAGACGAAGATGTTTTCATTGCATCACTAAATTCTTTCTTGGTATTATTTTCAATGATTGCTGTTCATTTTTTCCCACGTAATTCCGTTTTTGTTAGAGTTTACGTATGATTGTTTAATGTATCTACCTTTGCCGATATCCTCTGTAATATTCCACTATTTCACGCATCTTCGGCTTTGACGCCTCTGAGAAAGAGCTTCATAGCTCATTGCGTTCTTCAAGCTTAAATAAAGCGTCTGTGTCTCCAGAAGAGATATCAAAGACGTCATCTACTTATGCATAAGTTGACTTGTCTTGACATGTTAACAAGCATTGGTTAGGTGCTTTACAGGAATGTAGTTCGAATGTAGTTAAACATGCATTGCACACGTGCGCAATACCAGGTTCGCGAGGACGAGGTTTGGTAGATGTGATGCAACAATCACGTGGTGCGAATGGCGTTCCGCACCTCTCATTCCAGTAGTGTGGCAATGCGTCCGTGCAAACAGCTCGCCTGTTGAAGCCACCATCAGAAAACAATACCTATTTTTATGATTGTATCATGATTATGCTTGGGTTTACCCAGGGAAGCCTCACAGGGCCGCCTCTAATACTTGTTCGTGAGGCCACTGCCAAGTTCTCACAGTAACGGGCGATTGTTACTATTTGTAACCTCAATTGAGTTAATTTTCAGTAAAAAAATGTTCAGCATTGTGATGTTTGGTCATTGCTAGTTACAGGCATACCCCGGTTTACACCCAGTATGCGTTCCTGAAAAGCGGAACTTAAATAGAAGCATTTTTGGTGGATCCTAGCGTGGTACAGTTCCTTAACAGAGGATGCTCAGTAATTGTAATTGCGCATATATACTGTGCAACATTTGGTATGAATAGTAAGTATGTATTAAGATATATTACTACGTCTATTCTACTATATGTATTATTCGTTGTTTATCATGTAAAATTGTTGACGCTTGGAAACAAAATAGTCGCCATAAAAAAACAGTATGTGGCGGAAACAAATAGCAGAGTGCACATGAGAGAGAGAGTAGCCAGTCAGGGGCACTAACACTTGAGCGTCAAAAAAACAAATTGGGGCCGAATGGTTAAGTTCGTTAATCTCGAGTGTGTTATGGCGAGGTACTCGGCACGCAATATGGGACTTGTCAATCAATAAGTTGAGTACGTTGCAGAGAAAGTACGTGACGCGGGAGGGCGTGAATCGATGTGTTGCTGCATTGTATATTGGTTATGGGAGGAAACCAGAGAAGCTGGAGGAAACGCATGCAACATAGCAGTAGAACGTACAAACTCCACACCAGAAGGGCGTCCCAGTCGGGAATCAAACCCAGGTGCTTCTTGCTGTGAATCACGGGGGTTACCACTACGCTACCCTGCCGTGCAATACAAAAGGACATTCACCCGCTGAACCAATGCTCTCTGCGTTCCCACCTGTGCAGAGGACAGGAGAAGGCGAGGGCAGAGAGGCTGCGGCGTGCGATCAAGCACGTGCTGCCCTGTGACGTCTTGCAGAGCAACATCGTCCACCCCGAGCAGCCGGCGCCGTTCGATGTCGTGCAGTCGTCCTTCTGCCTGGAGTGCGCGTGCGACACGGAGCTCAGCTTCCGTGCGGCGCTCCGCAACGTGGCCGCGCTGCTGGTGTCCGGCGGGTGGTTCCTGCTCATCGGGGCCCTGGGCCAAACGGTCTACTGCGTGGCGGAGCAGAGCTTCGCCGCGCTGCCCCTGAGCGAGGATGCGGTGCGCGCTGCCGTGCACGCAGCGGGCTTGCAGGTGCACACGTTCCGCGTGCTCCCGCGACCCCAAAGCCTCGAGGATGACCTCAGTGACCTGAGTGGCTTCTTCTTCCTTCTGGCCAAGAAGGGATAGTCGAAGGGGCATCCTGACGGGAATGTGTTGTTCCGTTGCTACCGATTTGTAAAATGCATGCATGAGGCCAATGCATTAAAAAAATGCGGATGGATTATGAAACTGCGGTCTGAGCTTCGTTTTCGTGTTGCTTGATGATGTCTCTTCAAACTGCTTGTGGGGTATTTGTTTAGATAAGCATTGGTTTACGGATTAGTTGCTGCAGCAACTACCACAATTCTGCCGAGAATTGACAACGCGTGATTAAACACTCAACAAGCTAAATATTGATTACAAGTGTAATAATTATTGGTGGAATGGTACGGAATAATGCCTTGTATTTGCAAACATTTGATTTGCAAGGCGGGTTATCCACAAAACTCCCACCACAGCACAGAGAATTCGCATCCCGCTTAAATTTCACGTTCAATGTGCCTGCTAATCACACATACTTTAACCAGGAGCACACTGTGGCCTCAGGTATTCTGTGATCTCTGCCTCGGGATTTCTGGCGAAGAAACATTCCAGCCTTGCAGGAGAATCCGTTTGTTGACAGCCCACTGGCACGTGACATCCTTGTTTCCCAAACTCCGTGCCTCCCAAACTCCTCCTTGAACCCCACAGCCCAGCTTCCCAATGATTTCCCATCTTTTCGATTGTCATGCATTTCAAACCGTTACACGCTGAGTGCACCTGATGATTCTTGATCACGGAACACTGCACCATGGGGGCCACAAGAACTGGAGATTGAGATGCACCGCATGAAACCTTGCCTCCACATTCAAAGGATTGTCTGCAGTCGCCTGCTGATTTCACCTGTTTGGAATCACCGGTGAAACCTATCTGTGCCCTTATTCGTTACACTTCCAAGTATCCATGCCGTGAAATGATGAGTGGAACATCTTACCACCTGCACTCACCTGGAGATAACAGGAATCACCCGCAAGTGGCTGTAAATTATTTAAAATTTGGCACGAATAAAGAGTGAGCAGAAGTGTCAGATGCGTCCTCCGCACAAGCAGCTCCGAACAGAAGCAGCGCGCATTTGGCCAGGGCCACTTTGGTTGTCCCCATTGTTTAGTGTATCGCGAGTAAGCGTCGAGTGAACCCGACACGGACGCTCGGTGTACCCAACACACATTTTACCGTGGACGGTGGATGACAAGTCCGCATAGGGAGGGAGGCGCGGCGAGGCACTCCCACACGCATCCATTTGCGTTGAAACGTTACCCTAATGCGTTCAAGACAAATCTGCTGATGGCAAAAGCAGGTGGCGTGGCGTTACGTAAAGCAGAGCCCCTGCACTGTCGGCACAAGCGCTATGCCGAATTTATCTGCGGGACGTAACAAAAAAAGCAACCTCGTGGCTTCCAACTGGGGAATGATTTTATTTCACCAGTAAAGAGAAGTTGCGACTTGCAACAGCCACGTGTGTGAGTGGGGATTGGCGCAGCTGTGAAGGTGTCCCCCAGGTAAGGCGCGCAGAGCACGCTGAAGTGTGCGCATAAAGCAACGTCCATACTACCTACGGTGGCGGGTCTACGGTGCCAAAATTGTGTTCTCGGTTCGTCTTGGTTGGCGTTTCGTGTGAGAGAATCCCTCGTTCTGGGTAGCCCGCACGGACAGTAGATTAACATGTAGATGATCATCGGTTTATCTTCTTCTGTTGACAAAATAAGAGTGGGCTTTAAAACGAAAACAAACATGGCACATCTGAGTCACCTGTTAGGCATGCATTTATTAATTAAATGTCCATTACACATTTGTAAGATATCAGTACCTACAGGGATTCTCTAATATTAAGCGGTTCATTCATTGTGTCCATCCAGTCGACTTGGTCAGTGGCAACCGTTTTGTGTGCACAGTGATGGTGCAGAGGCGAGATGTTAACTACCTTGCCTGGTATACAGGAGGTCGTGGGTTCGATCCCGACCCTGATGCATGCAGTATATTTGGAGTTTGTATGTTCTCTCTGTGGTTCCGTGCATGTTTCTCCGGGCCCTCCGGGTTTTCCCCTCCATTCTTAGAATCAACATCACGCGTTCGGGGGATTTGGCTGCTCTCTATTTGCCACGTGATAAGCCACTTCGTTGAGCTATTATAATTTGTGATAGCCAGGTCGCTTCTGAAAAAAAGAACTACATAAGTCAGTTGGTCTTGCCTGGTAAAATAAAAAAAAATCGTACGAAAAATATTGTTGCCTTGCCGAGATGTCCACCACACTCACTGACATGGAAGTGCTCATTCCTCACGATGTTCTCGCCTATTGTTTTGACAATAGTAAGAACTTGTGATCATCACCGGAGATGAGATGGATGCACATGTTTGACTGTACAATGTGGGCGTTGCCTGGCAATTTGAAAATACACATGTTCAAGAGACAGCGCGTGCATTAAACTTACACCTCATCTTAAACCGAAGTCAAGAGATATCTAAGTCGGTGCTCTCACGTTGCCTGGGTGATGTGGGCGATGTCCTTGCACAATCGCGGCCGGCTGGCTCAATAACTCAACCAAGGCAATAAAGAAATGACAACTAAATATGTACATTTGTGTAAAACCTCCACTCACTACGGGAAGTCAAATCCGAGTCCGGTGAAGCAGAGTTGGAAGGTTCACTGGATTTGGAGGCTCCGGAGATTATCTGACGCGACTTGATGTGTGGGGGTAATTTGTAAAAGAGATGTGACAAACGAGAGCCCGCCAACAGGGCATATGGCTGACCAGGTGTCCAAGGGCACAAGTTCACTCATTAGTCTCCCACGTGTTCTGGTGATGATCTGGCATCTCACTTTTTTTTACATAACTGACATATATAAAGTAGAAAATAGGTTAATGTCATAGCCAGTACACCATGTAGTAGACTGATTGATGGATGTAAATCCACTGTAAACTATTCGTGCTGCAGTAGCTTGGAATTCCCTGATTGCTGCGGTGTCCAGTGGGACATTTAAATCAGGATTTGTGATGTGCCAGGGATTTAATTTTATGAGCATACTGCATAGCATTTAAGTTAATTAATAGCTTTAATTTGTGCCAGTTCACCTATTTTATTTATTAAAACAATGCAATGTGTCGTAACATTCCAGCAAAGAAGTCAAAATAATGCGCACAATCATATGTATAATATGTTTGTTAGCATGTTTTACCATAAACATGAGTGGTTAATGCAGGCTTGATGCCTTGTGAAAAATGTGTCTATTTGGTGTTTAAACATCTTTACACCTCCTGTTTTATTGCCAGAAATGGTAAAACCTATTCTTATTTCTCATCATTATGCATGGTATTGACACACCATACATAGTATAGCACGTGAAGTGAATTTACCGCTTTGCTGGAACATTCTCGCCAGAAACTCGGTGCCCTCCCGGCTGCACTTCCCAGCTGTAAAAGAAAAACGAGCCTCAGGGCCGTATTAGCCAATAGTCCACAGGAGGCACTGTGCATAGGGCCGACACAAACTAAAAGGGCCTACGACAAAAATGTAACCATGTTTTTTGTTTGTTTGTGTGATAAAAAATGTAACCATGATATCTTTTTCAGTAAATATATGTATATAGCAAGGATAGGCACAGTGTGTACACAAAGAGGCAGAGTCATATCAATCGTTTTCTTTTTTTCACAAAGTGAGATAAATTAACACCGGAGATGAACTTTTCGAAAAATATTCATTGCAAAATTAGCAATAACATCTTCAAATCGTGTTTTTTCGCACAATCAAGCGAGTGACAGCGGTGGCAGTAACATGGGTCAGCAGCAGTACCAACTGTAGAGAGTGATCACTGAAGGCCTACGGAACAGAAGTTCCTCGGGCCAACAAGAACATTTATCCGGCCCTGTCGAGCCTCACCCTCCGAACGGCCTTGCTCGTCGTACTGAGCGTGGCAGTGGCGTCTGTACGCATGTGTAGTGAGTCCAACTGAGTCGCAGACGTTGTTCCTCAGAGGCAACGCATTTATTCAAAAACACGTATATACAAAAGGGGTAACTGCCCCTTTACCAGATACAGCCTAGGGTGGTGACCACCCAGCTAACTACACGACACAGAGGAGTTACAGCTACGATGAACCGCACCCTCACTCGGGTCCCGGCCACGTGTTTGTTGGTGCCTCTTCAGACGTAGGACGCGGAGCTTCCAGCTTGTAGAACCAAGCGACCCCGGTCCCTCTCAGGGAGCCGCTTTATATCCTCCCGGGTTCGGGGCCGGCTCCAGCCTCCCTCTCGATCCCTCTCGAGAGCTCTCCCGCTCCCCTCTGTGGGAGGCCCACACTGCACTCCATGCGTGGTGCCTACGCTATCCCAGCACACACCAAGCCCCGCTAGGTCAGGGTGCTGTCCGCGACGTTGGTACATCGCACGCCACGGCCCTCCCGGGCCGGCACCCCACAGTGACATCACCGATGTCACTACACATGCAAGGCGCTCGCCACACGGTGGATAAACCTTGTCTTTTTTTTAACCTATCTACGTGACTTTACCGAAAGACCCAAAGAATATGAATTCCTGCAGTCACGAAAGATTTCTGTCAATATTTAAACCTAACAGTCGGTTGGTGCAGGTTGCAAGGCAATGCTTTGCAGGGCAAATATGTTTTTTGTTTACCTTAATAGAGGGGGGAGGGGGGGTTTGGGGGGGTTAGATCGCGTAAATATAAATGTGTCGTTAAACCTGCCACCACCCGACACAACCAATTAGTGAGGTTTTACACGTAAAGAAAACGTGTTAATTCGTTCCGAATTAAAACCCCTTGGTTTAACACGTAGGCTTTCGGGTAATTATGATCACCGTGCATACTTTACTTCTGCGTATTACATAAATTATGCCAAATTACTATATAGTACTTAAACAATGAATATCCATGGCAGCTCTGCTAAATAACCTGGAGCTCAAAGTCTTGTCTCAATAAAATGTCTCATTGTTTAATCGTTCCCAACGCGTATACACCATAAACCTTCCATCATTATTGTTAAGACTCAATAGAAAGGCACTTAGAGTATTTCTCTAAGCGACGATAACTTCCACAATGCCCTCTCCTTCTCTGCGTGTAGCCTTACTGCTCCGCGTAGCGATGGCCATGGCGGGCGAGCAGCATCTGATCTCGGGTGGCTTGGTGTTCTTCATGGCGCTGTCCATGCTTCTGACGGGCTGCTTCGTATGGCAGTACAAGTTGCCCAAGCAATACTCAAGGCACCGCACCGTACTCAAGGTTCTCAGGGTGGGCCTCTGGTGAAGGAATTGAAGTGTGGGATTGGTGCACGTGGCGCACACACACGAGTCAAGTTTGTTTTCCGTAACCGGGGTGGTGAAAACTCGTGAGGCCAGAACAAGTTTCATTTGTAAGAGTAACCTGGATTACAAAAATGGCAAAAGCAAAATATAAAGTACGGCAACGAAGCAACATGGAAATGATCACCTTGGCAAGAAATATAGTGACCTAACATCTGGCAGAAATACCGGTCGTCCACTATTCTTTGTTGAACATGGATGAACTACATTAAACGTGCTTGTGAGAATTGCCACAAGATCGAGCTCTCTTCATGTTCTTTTTGGTCAAATTAAGTCCATCCACGAACAGTGTGCATTGGCAACATTTACAGCTTGTGGAACGAGGGGGCCATTGTCCTGACGCCAGCCGTCTCTGACCATCCCCACAACACCTCCAATGATCTCCCCACGAGTCCGTGCATTAAAGCCAACAAGCTTCTTAGCAAATGCGGTTAATCCTATTTTCAGTCTAAACTTCTCTTTGAGAATTAGTTTTACATGTTGCATGCGCACAGCACGAGGAGTTAAATGTTTATCGTGATACTGCACGCAGCGCTGCAATACCCACATTGGTGTTTGTATATATGGATGTTTAACTTCTTTCGCACCGCACATAGCCAACCGTTCTAATCGGAGGTGCATTTACAAAGCATGTTTTATGGCTGACGCACATGCTTTGTAAACGCTGACCCCACAAAGTGGTGCATGGCACTGCGGTGGCACTGAAACCAGACTTCGGAGGGAAATTCAAAGCACTCTCGGCCTTCTTTGGTTCTTTCGGTAAAGGCCGCTTGTGTTGTGGCCGAAACGTCGTGAGAATTTTATTGTTTTATTTATTATTTTATTCTCATTCTACGTGACTTTACCGAGAGAACCAAAGAAGATGAATCCTTGCAGTCACGAAAGCTTTAAATCGAAACTCTCGGCCTTGTAGCGATGCAGTGGCGTCCTCTCTCCCTCTTGTGAATCACTTGGGTTATTTATCGCTGCGTGCCTCCTTCACCTTCTCAAGGTACTCGGACCTCCTCGTGGAAACGAAATAAAATAATGCAAAAAATCAGTCTCACTCCAATCGCTCTTAGAATTCTTGATAGAATACCAGGAGTTCGTTGGGTCCTGGGCATTCTCATTGGATTCTTATAAATTCTAACTTGGCATTCTCAATTCGCCTTCAAAGCCCATGCCGTCGCTTTGAGGTATCATACAATCCTCACTCGATTTTGTTTAACAAAAATAAAAATTTGTTCGATCTATCTCCAAGATAAGCATCCCACCTCATCTCACTCCCAACCGATCGCCTTTTCCTCCGCTTATCTCAAACGCTGGCAAGTGCTAACGTAGCGTGGATGTTTGGCTCTGTGCAGACAGCCAGCCTCCTCCCAAGGTGTTGCCTCAGACGCCCACGTGCCCCAAGCACAGTCGATGTGGAGACCGCGTGCGAGGGGGGTAAAGCGTGGGTACCCCAACATTGCTGTGATTCTGGTGTCGTTGATTTGCAGCATGAAGCAAAACGTCTTACAGGATAAACGAGCGTGGGGCGTCGCTCATCTCAGTTATTTTAGTTTTTCAGTTTTCAGTCTAATTTATTTGGTATAGCCCTGTGAGCCATTCGGCTCTTGAATCGGGTGCAACCGCAACAAACGAAAAACATGAACAAGAAAACATCTTAAAGTGACTACGCGCAAACAGAAAAATCCAGGAAAAAACAGCAAAATCTTCCAGAAAAAGCACCGTACACCAACGCTGTGTGCAAAAATCCCAGTGGGATGCAAGTCATTGGTCTTGGAACAATCGTGCCATTTCCATATTCCTATGGTGCTGGCCAGTCTTGTGTCGTGCCAATGTATCCACCCTGGAGGAATAATGATAACGATGATGATGATGGTGGTGATTAATAGTGGTGGTGATGGCGGTGATGCTCAGGAAGGCTCTTGAGTGGTAGGGTAGATGAGTTCGATTCCCACTCACGACCAATAACAGTGACGATTATCTAAATCAGCGTTTGGGCCTTTCCTAGGTCGGCTCAGCCTCAATTGCGTACCTGGTGTGGTGTATAAACATCGCCATTGGGGAGACAAAGGCGGCCGGGCGCGGTGCTGGCCACCCACCCCCTCGTGTGCTGTGCCGCACTTCATAGGCGCTCGTTAACAGCACTTGCCCGAACAGTCTGTTAAGGCTACACGGGGGATCTTTGTCTTTGGAGGTTCGTGAAGGGCGCTGCTGGGCAGTTGGAGGCATTTACACTCCAACAACAGCGGAGGGCAGAGGAGCGATGCTCAAAATGATGAGTGGAGTGCCGGGCAGGTAAAACACAGCAAGTTAGCACAGTATGGGGGGGGGGGGGGGGGGGTACAGGTGGTGCATCTGCCAGTCATCTCAGTCTACCCTTCGCACCTCGATCTGTTCCGTGACCTCCTGCAAGTGAGCCTTCGACACTTCACGTGGCCTCGGAGTGCACCTGGACTGGCACAAGCGCCGTTGTGACGTCACCGCCACTTAGTGGTGATTGCGGCTGTTCTCGTTGATGACTCGCAGCCTTTCCAGATCGTGGGTCGAGCATCCTGCAGTACCAGCCGGAGGACGATGTTGCGGCAGCTGTAGCCACGTCGAAAGGGCGCCGTGTGAAGGAGGGGCCTGGTCGTGCAACAGTTCGCGTGCTGTGCTACGAACACGACAACCCGTGCTTCGCCTAGGTAGACTCAGCCTCAAATGAGTACCTGGTGCGATGTATAAACATAACCACTGGGGATACAAAGGTGGCCGGGCGTGGTGCTGGCCACCGACCCTCTCGTGCGCTGTGCCGGCCTTCATAGGTGCTCGCTAACAGCACTCGCCCCAACAGCCTGTTAAGGCTATACGGAATATCTTTGTCTTTGTGTGTGTTTTTTTGGGGTGATTGTGGTGATAATTCAACCCCCAACCGGGGATTTGAAAACTCCCAAACGTTTCCCATTGTAAAGTCGAGCGTTCTACAGCACCAGCAAGGACAGCGGGGGTGGGGGGGGGTATGGTGTGACGATGTAGCTGTAACGATGTTGAAAAGATGCGTGCGAGGTGAGAGATTACTCGTGTGGGCACGCGGCGTCTCCCGGTGGTGCAGGCCTGGTACGGACGGATCTGCTGTGGACGGGCAGCACGTGGGAGGCGCTGCTCAAGGTGGACGTGCTCGTGGCCCGGCACGCGGTACGGCGACGCCCTCGCTTGGCGCGGGTGAACTCGGAAATAAATCGTCTTTTGGTGACAACAAAAAATAAGGATCAACGGCACCCAAGGCTGTGCCATTGATGGTAAACACAACTTTGCGTGGAATCTGACTCGATGCTAACACTGTTGAACACTTCAGGGGTACTGTGCTTTGGCAGCAGTGTACAAGCACGCATTTACAGAACTCCCCAAATCCATCATGAACACTGCTTCAACAGAGCAAAGTGCCGGTGTTAAGAGTACAGCAATAAGAGGGCATTTGAGTGGGGAAACAGCCACGGCTGTAAATTGATTATTGTTCAGAGTACCACGTTATGATGATGCAGTGTGAATGACGAATGTGAGGAGTTATTTTGAATTTGTAGCTGGATTACTTATGGGCCGTCCATAAATGACGTCACGCGATTTTTGACGATTTTCGACCCCCCCTCCCCTTCGTCACACGACGTCACAAAAAGTCAGACCCCCCTCTCAAATATGACGTCACAAAGCTCTGCCCCCCCCTCCCCCAAAATATATATAAAACATGCTTCAAATCGCTTTAAACTATTGTCATTGTAGTGCGTATTTAATGTGGCGCTGCACTCTGATGTTGTAGGAGAAAACATTTATTAAAAAGTCTATTTAATTAAGTAGAACGTGTTGTCTGTATATTATTTAAAGTTGCGCATTTTGATGTGACGTCACATTCCTCAACCCACCCGTCCCTCGTCACACATCGTCACAAATGTCTGACCACCCCCCGCCCCCCAAGGTGCGTGACGTCATTTATGGACGGCCCCTTAACGCTATATATTTAGCTGCAGTCCCGCGTGGCCCCCATACCTTGCGCTTCTCAGGCCACGCCCTGTTAACACAACCTGTTATTTGTGATTCTACACTGGGCGGGAGTAGTAGTAGGGCTTTCCCGAGACGGTGCCGCAGATGTGGGAACTCAGATTGCCTCCCAGCACCGAACAGTTCAAGAAACTCCGCAAGACTATATTTTTTCTTTTTAGCTTTTTCCTTGAGTATGTCCTCTCATTTTCATATATTTTTTTACGTGTGTCTTGGTTTTGTAGGTAGGCCTACGTCGGTTTAATTTCTACTGTAAAGTATTGCGATGCCCTCTTTTAGTGGGGGCGAGCTCTTACAACAAAAATAAATATTATTTCTTTATTTTGAGCCTCAGGAAACAGCCTTAGAGAGATAGCGATGAGAAATGTGAATAATTTCTGCCAGGTTTAGTCCATTGCTTTCTACCCCCCTGGGTATTTTGAGAACCAGCCCACTGCTTTACTGCTGTAGCCACAAGCTGATAATCTAGAAATTGCGATAATCTTGACAACCTCATCAAATGCTAATGACAGATCGGTTAAGACAGCTGCACATTATTTTGTTCTTATCCAAAAGATCCGTAAATATCGTCGTACATGGAACACGTTTTTTTTATTGCAACATGTTGCAATTAATTTCCCCTTCAGGAGTACAATCCCTCTGGCACTTTTATCCGGTATTGCATGAAAGCTTTTTTTGTATCTATAGAAATGCTGAAACAGTATGCAATGAGTGTTATCTGCTAATATTTGCACTTTTTCAGCAGTGGTCAGGCATTTGCAAGGCATATTATATCTGCAATCAAGGCTGGATTATACAGGATTGTCTATGTGGAAATGCAGAATAGCAGTCGTGCATTAATTACATCCCGTTAAAATATGACTTCATGTTTATGAGGAACAGTAGCTGTGGGGTTTTCCGTCTGAGCTGCGGGCCTCGTCTGCTGCAGTTCGTTGCTCATCCACCCGCTGAGCTCTGGCAACCCAACCAACAAACGAGCAGATGTTAACCCAATGCAGCGCGGTTATCCGTGAACGTGCACACCGCGGCGGTCAGCCCCGGAATGACGATCAGCAGCGCGCCTCTGCCCTGTGCCTCTTCCAGCCGCCACTTCAGCATCGCGGCCACATCCCTGCAGGCGCACGTGCTCGCTGAGCGGGTTGTCGGAAGCAGGTACGAGGCGTGGCTGGAGCAGAATGTGCTGCGACCGATGGGGATGAGAGGCACCACCTTCTTACCCGCACGCCCACGCGGGCAAGCGGCCTCGGGGGAGGGGGGCTACGCGGACGGGAGCGTCCCTCCGCTCTACAACTGTAATTTTCGTCTCCCCCCCCCCCCTCCTCTTTTGCGAACATAGATGGACTCGTCCATCTGCACAAACTGCCAAATCGCTCTCCGTGGTGCTAACGTTAAAAAAAACGCCACTTTTTTCAAATTTTCTTGCTGTGATTTTCACACCTGATGATGATGTGTTGCAGTCGATACGTCGTGAGAATGTAATTGTTTTATATTTTTTTATTATTTTATTGTTTCCCTTCTACGTGGTGACTTTACCGAAAGAACCAAGAATATGAATCCCTGCAGTCACGGAAGCTTGAAATCAAAATGTAATTGTATTGTTTGTTGCGGTTGCACCCGAATCAAGAGCCGAATGGCTCACAGGGTTATTCCAAATAAATGAAACTGAAAAACCCTGGGCTGGTAACGTCCCGCCGGACAGATGTTCTCGAGCGTCGCCGACTTGGCCAAGCTCAGCACCCTCTTACTGGACACGTCTCAAAGCCCGGTCCTCACGGGGGACACCGTCAAGTGAGGCACAGTTGGCGCCAGCGTCGGGTTCTTGTCTTTCTTAAACCAAATTCCCCGTTGCACCAAAAAAAAAGGTGTCCGCCGACGCGAAAAGAGGAAATGTAACAGCACCTTTGTGGCAAGTTGGGTGAAGCGTGGCAGTGGTCATCCTTGTGGTAGACGCTGAAAGGAAGTGCTTCAGTCACGATCGGGGGTTTTTGCTGGTCGGATTTCACTCCTTGACCTTTCTCAAACGGGTTTGTTCAAACTGCACGTGCCAAGCGGGTGACTCACTGTACCTCGCATAAGCCACTTGGAGTATATAAATAGCCGATGGAGAGCCAGTGGGCACACACGCGTCGGGAGGGGAAAGTGTGTGGCTGACGTCCTCTGCTTCTGAAGGATCAGGAAGTTATCCTCACGTTATGCCTGAGATCACAGAGCTTCACTTGAATATATATGTTTATTATTTTTGTATGATGTACAGGGCAGTCCAAAAGTAAAAACATATAGGGTTATTTTAACAAATAACGTAGCGTGTCTTTTTTTAAAACAAAAGTTCAAAATGACTTCTATTAGCATAAATGCATGCGGAAATTATTTTGAAATCTATTTCGGACTTTTTTTTTTAAAGATTGCAGCTGTAATCTTTCAACATTCATCAATTGTGTTTTGTCTCAATTCATTCGGGGTTCCTGGTCGAGTTTTTTTTAAATGGTGGAATTTAGGTGACCCCACAGGAAGAAGAAAAATATATATTAATAATGACAATAGATAAAATCTAAACTGAACAAAAAGAAACAATTACAATCTTATTTGGTTCTTTCGGTAAAGTCACGTAGAATGAGAATAAAATAATAAAGTAAAAAAATGAAATTCTCACGACGTTTCCGAAACGTCGTGAGAATTTTATTGTTTTATTCTCATTCTACGTGACTTTACCGAAAGAACCAAAGAAGATGAATCCTTGCAGTCACGAAAGCTTTAAATCTAAATTGTATGTATGTACTGTGTTTTGAACGTCTTTTGCTGCACCATACGTAGCGAACCGCGCGAATCGGAGGTGCGACAAGATAATAGAGTCGTTAGGGGAAATGTTAACAACCAAATTACGACGTTAAAATCTCAATTTCGTTGTTTTCCAGCACTAGTATTCACGTATGCAGGAAGTGTAAATTTACAGATAAGAACACGTATTTTGCCATAATGGGGTTTCTGTTAATCAGCATGATAAAAAAAATGGGTTGATCAAATGCAATGTATTTGTATATGCTTAGTGGCTTGCACAGTTTTCAGAATGGAGTCGTTTCTCTTGAAGAGCTTCTGCGATGGTCGTGTGCAGCGATTTGCGCGTTGTTTTCTTGGTCGAGTCTTGATTGGATGGAGTCGGTGACGTGTTGCGTATTTCAACCTAAAACGAACATTTCTGCTTCCTCAATGCAATCATTTGAACAAAACAGATAGGTTCTATTTTTTTTTCATGATGGATACATATATATTGTTGTATTCGCCGTGCCAATGTGGCATACAATTTAGAATGGAAAAAAAATCTTCATTTTCATATGAAAGGGGCATGTGAAACTGAGTTAATTACTACTGGGGGCCACAACATCTGCAACGTGCACTTCCATTAACAAAATGTCCATTTTATGGTGACCAAACAGATTTAAACTTTAACCTCAGTATGTATGTTAAACTTCTTTCGCACCGTACGTAGCCAACCGTGTGAATCGGAGGTGCTAATCATGGCTCTGTAATGACAACCAGATATCTAGCAAAGTTTCATTGCCATGATCAGTATATAGGCTTGCTCTTTAGACGCCTGACATTGTAAATGTTAAGTCACCGAATGTCAAATCCTGGACAGAGTGCACCTGAGTCTGGGTGATGGAAGTTCACAATCTGTTGGTCCTGTTGCTCCAGTGGGATTCGGGTGACCATGGCTCAAGTGCTGCTCCACCGAGCAGGGAAATGGGCCCAAAAACTCGGCCCGGAAAACGTGTAGGCCAAGGTAGCTCAGTTGAAAAGTGCGGAATCTTTCCGGAAGCTTCACTTCAATGCTAGGACCGAACACTCGCAAAAACAATGTTTTTTTGGGCCTTTCTTGCTGCCGCTCTGACTGCAGCAGGCTCTCCAAGTTATCTGCTGTTGGCATTTCACGAGTATTTTGCTTCTACCGTCCCTGACTTTCCTTATTCCTTACTCAGCGTTTCTTCAAGCGGTGTTGTCGCGTCTGTGTCTGCTCCTTGACACTCCGGCGGCCGTGTTGGGCCCTGCCCGTCTTCCATCATGTCCTGCTCCGGTGCCGTGGTGATGTGGTAGAAGGTCACGTTGGAGTAGGCGTAGTAGCCGGGGTAGCGCCGTGGCACAGGAGCCGGCCAGGCAGTCCTGGGGACCTCGCGCAGCACGTGGTCGAAGGTCGGCAGCAGCTGGGCATACACAGCCACTGTGAGGTCTGCCTGAGAGGGGTCAGCCATCCCCGACCACGCAAGATGACCAATAACGCATGGGTTGAACAACAACAAGGTTACACAGTAATGAGGATAATTGTCTCAAAGCTGCCCGTATTTTGTTAATGCACAAAAGTTTATTTGTGTCTTTGATTATTATTTGTGTCATTGATTACGATATTGTTATCATTGATCATTTGCTACGTTATTTTCCACACCAATTGTTATTAAAGAGGCCAAATAACAATTTAATTTTAAGAATATGCTCAGTATTTTTTCTGGTCACCGCCCATCATTGTGTATTCTATACACATCTTAATGCTTAATAAGAAATAATGTTTAACAACTATTAATCGAGGCACCGACATTAACAGTTGCAGTTGGAGCAAATGAGGGCCGATGTATGCAAGCTAATGAACACTCCCGTTAGCTATGCAATTCTGAACATAAACAAACCAATGCCCAACCCTACAAGAAGCAGGGGAAATTCATAATCACGACAAAATATATACATAACACACAATATATGCTTAAAACACACAGAATACATTATATTGTTGGCCTGTCTTTCGTCATTGCTTTGTTAAATAATTGAAACGTTCTGAGGTTCCATTCCTGAACTTTACCCCTGGGATTCGCCCTTCCACCGGGTGCATCAAACATCAACTGCGGTCGATCATCGATTATCCGGCGGCTTCAGATAATCACTAATCATTTTTTAAATCGATTTTTTAAAACACATTCTTGTATGAAATCATGTTTTTCGGTATGAATAAAAAAAATTGTGTTTTAAATGTGTCCGTGTGCTGCTGCCAACGAGGGCAATCGCACCTCGTTATTTTGTGGATGTTTTTTGTTGCCAAATCAGCACTGTCTCAACACGTAGACACACCTGTCAACCCACGTGGTGTACGCCGTGTTCTTGTTACCAAATCAGCAGTCTTAGCACGTAGACACACCTGTCAACCCACGTGGTGTACGCCGTGTTCTTGTTACCAAATCAGCAGTCTTAGCACGTAGACACACCTGTCAACCCACGTGGTTTACCCCGTATTCATGTTGCCAAATCAGCAGTCTTAACACGTAGACACACCTGTCAACCCACGTGGTTTACCCCGTATTCATGTTGCCAAATCAGCACTGTCTCAACACGTAGACACACCTGTCAACCCACGTGGTTTACCCCGTATTCGTGTTGCCAAATCAGCACTGTCTCAACACGTAGACACACCTGTCAACCCACGTGGTTTACCCCGTATTCTTGTTGCCAAATCAGCACTGTCTTAACACGTAGGCACACCTGTCAACCCACGTGGTTTACCCCGTATTCTTGTTGCCAAATCAGCACTGTCTTAACACGTAGGCACACCTGTCAACCCACGTGGTTTACCCCGTATTCGTGTTGCCAAATCAGCACTGTCTTAACACGTAGGCACACCTGTCAACCCACGTGCTTTACCCCATATTCTTGTACAGGGAAATTGAGTTTTCAGGTCCATACGGCGTACAGCGTTTCAATAAGGGCAATTTGTTTGTGTTTCTCCCTTGCGATGGGACTTTGTAGGATGAACGCTGAGATGTATAAGGGCACGGGGTGACCAAAAAGGTCTGAATTGGTCTGTAATAAGGTAGGCACTGGGCGGATCCGTGCAGGAATTGTCCTCGAAGACAAAGAGAGTGATAACGACATGGCGTTATAAGAGGTGGCACTGTGTCTGTGGTCAGTTACTTGGCCCCCTTTTAAAACTGATGTCTGAAGGCAGGAAACCCCCCTGCAAGTTAAGCACAGCGTGATGCAGATGATGCGGATGATGTCACCTCCCATCCAGCGGCACACGTGGGCACAGCGGTGAGACTTGTTTACCCCAGATATGTTTCTGTGTTATCTGACGAGTCAAGTAATCAAACCCAATAATTGGTAGAGTAATCGATCACGTGAATAGCCAGAGAGCCCAGCTCGGATTCATATTTGTAAAGATGACGATCTGCAAATGAAGGGTGTAAGGTGGCTATAACTCTAGCGCTACGGCATCATCGCATTACAGCTTGGGAGCTAAAGAGGTCTGGCCTGAGTCCCACTTGGATCAGTTCCTACCAAGGGCAGTTTTATGGCGTTATGGATATTAGATGAGTCACATCTGGTGCTGCCATGCAAAATTCTGCTTGTGTCACAAGCTGGCCCAGTGCAATCCCGCTGCATGTTATTATAGTGGAAGTCTGAATAGAGTATTTACATTATCGATCAATAAATCAAGTCATAAATCAATCTTTATTTTATGTGACATTATCTCCCTTAATAAGGCAATGCATCAGTGCACGTTACAACAGAACGGGAACAGCACACGGGGCACGGAAAGTAGAAACCCGTCACGACCTCAGCGGCTAAAACTGGTCATTTGAACCTCCTTGCCAAGTAGAGAATGCCACTGCTTTTATCCTAGCACTCATGGGTACATGAGGACGGCTACTTGTGTTGTGAAGAAACAGGACTGTCCGGAAGACAGCGCTGTCTTCTGGACAGTTCTGTTTCTTCACCTGAGGACGGCTACTTGTGTTGTGGCCGAAACGTCGTGAGAATTTCATTGTTTTATTTTATTATTTTATTCTCATTCTACGTGACTTTACCGAAAGAACCAAAGAAGATGAATCCTTGCAGTCACGAAAGCTTTAAATCGAAATAATTACAATGTTTTAATGTCAGTGTTAAAATAATTGAAGTAAGAATAATAGGGTTTTCCCCCTTTTTTCTGGCAACAAAACTGAAACCTTTTAACAAGGATTCATGTCTGCATTAACCACAATACCTGCAGTCAAAATGCAAACAAAAAACATAAATGATAATATATGCATTGTCCTTGAAACTGATTGGTCCACACCAAGGGACGGCTTTCTTTTTGAGCCTCGACCCAATTGGTGCTCGACCCAATTGGTGCACGTACACTATAGTTGAAATAATCCTATGCGTCCTGACTTTTATGCCGACTCTGTATATCAGTAAGCTTAACGCACAGTTGTTACCATACACCAAGACTCGCACTGTCCGTCAAAGTGAAAGACAATCAGCAGTGGTGCTGTTCCCTATACATCAAGCGACAACAGAGAACATCTTGGGTGACGTACACCACGGATAGAGCAGTCGCGGCGGGAAGGTGGCTTGTGTCTTCGGTGACCCGTGTAATACAGCACTCACAGTGGCAAATTCGATGCAGACATCAGACTATTTAACTGGCAGGTCTTGAATGCCTTAGCTCAGGGGTGTCCAAACTACGGCCCGCGGGCCAACTGGGGCCCGCCATCCATTTTTAATTGGCCCGTATCAAAGTCTAAAAATATAATGGACTATGGCCCACTGTATTGCACTTCTTAGTTTAAACGCTAGGTGGCGCTATTGTCTTGAACAAGGCAGCGTCTCCACAAAGCAAGCAATCGAAGAAAAAATTTGCTCAGGGTCACCAGAAATGCCGGAACCGAAGAGACGCAAGATTGCAAGCGAGTGCAGAAAATTTCAGACTCGGTGGAAAAATTAATAATTTTTTCATAGAAACCAAGGGGAAGTGTGTTTGTTTGATTTGTAATGAGAGTGTTGCCGTGATGAAAGAGTACAATGTACGACGGCATTATGAAACCAAACATCAGACCTTCACGTCCTACACTGGCGCCGAGCGGAGAGAGAAGGTAAAGCAAATGGCAAGCTAGCCTGCTAACGCAGCTGCAGGGTTTTTTTTCCGTGCTAACAAAGCTCAAGAAAATGCAACAATAGCCAGCAATGAAGTAGCTCGACTCATTGCCCTACACGGGAAACCTTTCTCAGACGATGACTTCATCAAACAGTGCCTCACTAAAGTCGTGGGAATAATGTGCCCGGAGAAAATGCAGGATTTAAACGATGTTAGTATGTCCAGAAATACGGTTGTGTGGCGAATTGAAGACTTGTCGGCTAACTTAAAACAGCAAGTGTCAGATAAAGCTTGTGCTTTCGATTTTTACTCGATTGCATGCTATGAGAGCACAGATGCCATGGACACTGCACAGCCGTTCAATTTTTTTGTGGGGAGTTGATGAGAATTTTTGCATTACGGAGGAACTGCTCGATCTTCGCAGTCTAAAGGGGACAACAACTGGGAAGGACATGTTTGAAGCTGTGTCAGATGCAATTGACCAGGCTGGACTTAAATGGGACAAGCTGTGTGGAATTACAACGGATGGGGCTCCAGCAATGACAGGCGAGCGCAAAGGAACGGCCTCTATGGTGAGTGCCAAGGTGCGGGAGAGCGGAGGTGAGGCTGTCAAAATGCACTGTGTCATCCACCAAGAAGCCCTCTGTGCCAAGATAATCCAGCTTGGCGATGTGATGAACACAGTTGTGAAAACTGTCAACATAATTCGGGCACGAGGGCTTTACCACAGAGAATTTTCAAGCATTCCTCTCTGATGTCGATGCTGAATACGGGGACCTACTCTACCATTCTGAAGTGCGCTGGCTCAGTCGCGGCTCCGTGCCGCAACGGTTTTATTCCCAGAGATCAAATATCGACAAGTTTTTGAAAGAAAAGGGCAGACCTCTCCATGAGATCAGTGACCCTTTATGGTTGGCAGACCTGGCTTTTTTAGTTGATCTCACTGATCATCTCAACACCCTGAACAAGAGACTACAAGGCAAAGAGCAGCTGGTACCACAGCTGTATGCGCACATGAAAGCATTCCGTGCGAAGCTCCGTCTCTTCGAGTCACAACTGCGCAACTTAAATGTAGCGCACTTCCCCACGCTGACCGAGATCAAATGCGCATTTCCAAATGCCAAGCTCTCTGGAAAAATGGGAGAATGTGTCTGTGATCACATCTCTCATGACAGAATTCAGTCAGCGCTTCCAAGATTTTTCTGTCATTGAGAAGGAAATCACACTGTTTGCGGCTCCGTTTTCAATGGATGCAAAAGAAGTGGAGGAGAGTCTGCAATTAGAACTGATCGAAATTCAGTGTGATGATTCTCTGAAGAATCAGGATCAGCTTCTCTCCCTTCCTGACTTCTACCGGAGCTTGGAAAAGGCCAAGTTTCCTCTGATGAGACGCCACGCAAAACGAATGATGAATCTGTTCGGCTCAACATACATCTGTGAGCAGACATTCTCTCTGTTAACGCTGAACAAAAGCAGACTGAGAACCAGAACGACCGACAGCCATCTCCGTGACGTCCTTCGCATCTCAACCACCAAAACTTACTCCTGACCTGCCAGCTATCCTTCAGACCAAAGCACAGCATCACTACTCCCACTGAGCGCATCATTCTTCCCATTACAGGTAAGTTAAAAATATACACACAGTTTTCATTTGTTAATAAGCCCAATTACTTAATAAATTCAGTCAATTAAAGTTGATGACAATGTTTTAACAATCGTTAGTTGATGTGTTAACACGCCCAATAATTTATTTGTGTAATAAGCTTGAAATATCCACATCTCCTATTTCTCTTCTTGTCTCTCCATTCATACAGGACAATGAAGGGGGATCAGCACCCTAAGAACCAATCTGAGGCTGTCACTGAGAGAATGACCTGCCTACCTTTTTGTTAAAAATAAAATGAAAATCTACTAATGGAGAGCTATGATGGAGGCTTTTTTTCCTTCAAACATATTTAATTATCAAACGTAATTTACCTGCATTTGATTGATTTTGCCAATATTAGTGCATGAGAAGTGAGGCCGTATACCTCACGTCTAGTGAGTGGCCCAGTCCTTCGTATATTTTTCTGTATGTGGCCCTCGGGAAAAAAAGTTTGGACACCCCTGCTTTAGCTTTAATGTGATCTGCCACTAGCACGAGCCACAATTGCACATACTGATTTAAAGGAAAGCCCACAGAAGGAGCCAATTGCTGCAACAAACGTGTATGTATGACCTCTACGTTTTAAAGTGTGCAATAACTGGGAAGGAAAACGTTGAATTATTGAAATCTTTGTTTTAATTCCCAGACAGACTCTGCCGTTTTGGCAGATGTTGTTGACCCCAGTTCAGGCGTGCCAAGTGGACTACTTTGCGGCGAAGTCTGGCCTTCCCTGGGAGAGTGGGCGCCAGCTGGGATACACGATCCTCAGGAAGGACGGCGATATCGATGGCTATGCTGCCAAATTTTCAATCGTGCCGCGGCTGAAGCTGGCATTCGAGTTGCTGATCGCCGGCGAGAGGCAGCAGCAGATACTGTGTTTTGGGTCGGAATCACGTCGATGCGGTAATAGCACAGAGTTGCCATTTTTTTTTATTCCCACGAAGCACTTCGGCGGGGTGTCGCTGTGACGCACCACTTAACTCGTTATTACTTTGCCGATTTAAAACCTCAGCGTGGGGGGCGACTTTAGCACGCCCTGTTTCTGGAGTGGATATAATGAGAACCACTGTTATAAGTCAACAGTGGCTGTCATATGAAGAGCATCGTCTATATCGTAAAGAAATGTAGAATTTCCACGACAGGGTTATGAACAGAAATACGCACGACCCATTGCTCAATGGAGCATAGAGACACGTTGATGATGTGTTGTCACACTATTTTATGATGTGATGATTAGAAACCCTCTTCACTGAGGGGTGCCACGTTGAGTGAGATATTAACTACCTCACCTGGTATACAGAAGGTCGTGGGTTCGATCCCGACCTAACGTCTGTATGATTTGGAGTTTGCATGTCTCTCTCTCTCCATGGTTGTATTTAGCTGCTATAAATGTCCATGCCATAAGCCACTTCGTTGAGCTATAATTTGTGATAGGCAGGCCACTTCTGAACAAGAGCTACATAGCCGTTCATTCGTAACTCGGGCATGTGGATGGCCATCAGCCAACGAGTTATTTTGTGCGTTTGAATTGCACCCATGAGTGCTAGGATAAAAGCATTCGCATTCTCTACTTGGCAAGGAGGTTCAAATGACCAGTTTTAGCCCCTGAGGTCGTGACGGGTTTCTACTTTCCGTGCCCCGTGTGCTGTTCCCGTTCTGTTGTAACGTGCACTGATGCACTACCTTATTAAGGGAGATAATGTCACATGAAATAAAGATTGATTTATGACTTGATTGATTGATCGATAATGTAAATACTCTATTCAGACTTCCACTACAATAACATGCAGCGGGATTGCACTGGGCCAGCTTGTGACACAAGCAGAATTTTGCATGGCAGCACCAGATGTGACTCATCTAATATCCATAACACCATAAAACTGCCCTTGGTAGGAACTGATCCAAGTGGGACTCAGGCCAGACCTCTTTAGCTCCCAAGCTGTAATGCGATGATGCCGTAGCGCTAGAGTTATAGCCACCTTACACCCTTCATTTGCAGATCGTCATCTTTACAAATATGAATCCGAGCTGGGCTCTCTGGCTATTCAAGTGATCGATGACTCTACCAATTATTGGGTTTGATTACTTGACTCGTCAGATAACACAGAAACATAGCTGGGGTAAACAAGTCTCACCGCTGTGCCCAAGTGTGACGCTGAATGGGAGGTGACATCATCCGCATCATCTGCATCAGGCTGTGCTTAACTTGCAGGGGGGTTTCCTGCCTTCAGCCATCAGTTTTAAAAGGGGGCCAAGTAACTGACCACAGACACAGCACCACCTCTAATAACGCCATGTCGTTATCACTCTCTTTGTCTTCGAGGAAAATTCCTGCACGGATCAGCCCAGTGCCTACCTTATTACAGACCAATTCAGACCTTTTTGGTCACCCCGTGCCCTTATACATCTCAGCGTTCATCCTACGAAGTCCCATCGCAAGGGAGAAACACAAACAAATTGCCCTTATTGAAACGCTGTACGCCGTATGGACCTGAAAACTCAATTTCCCTGTACAAGAATATGGGGTAAAGCACGTGGGTTGACAGGTGTGTCTACGTGTTAAGACTGCTGATTTGGTAACAAGAATACGGGGTAAATCACGTGGGTTGACAGGTGTGCCTACGTGTTAAGACAGTGCTGATTTGGTAACAAGAATACGGGGTAAAGCACGTGGGTTGACAGGTGTGTCTACGTGTTAACACTGCTGATTTGGTAACAAGAATACGGGGTAAATCACGTGGGTTGACAGGTGTGCCTACGTGTTAAGACAGTGCTGATTTGGTAACAAGAATACGGGGTAAATAACGTGGGTTGACAGGTGTGCCTACGTGTTAAGACTGCTGATTTGGCAACATGAATACGGGGTAAAGCACGTGGGTTGACAGGTGTGTCTACGTGTTGAGACAGTGCTGATTTGGCAACACGAATACGGGGTAAACCACGTGGGTTGACAGGTGTGTCTACGTGTTGAGACAGTGCTGATTTGGCAACATGAATACGGGGTAAACCACGTGGGTTGACAGGTGTGTCTACGTGTTAAGACTGCTGATTTGGCAACATGAATACGGGGTAAACCACGTGGGTTGACAGGTGTGTCTACGTGCTAAGACTGCTGATTTGGTAACAAGAACACGGCGTACACCACGTGGGTTGACAGGTGTGTCTACGTGTTAAGACTGCTGATTTGGTAACAAGAATACGGGGTAAATCACGTGGGTTGACAGGTGTGCCTACGTGTTAAGACAGTGCTAATTTGGTAACAAGAATACGGGGTAAAGCACGTGGGTTGACAGGTGTGTCTACGTGTTAACACTGCTGATTTGGTAACAAGAATACGGGGTAAATCACGTGGGTTGACAGGTGTGCCTACGTGTTAAGACAGTGCTGATTTGGTAACAAGAATACGGGGTAAATAACGTGGGTTGACAGGTGTGCCTACGTGTTAAGACTGCTGATTTGGCAACATGAATACGGGGTAAAGCACGTGGGTTGACAGGTGTGTCTACGTGTTGAGACAGTGCTGATTTGGCAACACGAATACGGGGTAAACCACGTGGGTTGACAGGTGTGTCTACGTGTTGAGACAGTGCTGATTTGGCAACATGAATACGGGGTAAACCACGTGGGTTGACAGGTGTGTCTACGTGTTAAGACTGCTGATTTGGCAACATGAATACGGGGTAAACCACGTGGGTTGACAGGTGTGTCTACGTGCTAAGACTGCTGATTTGGTAACAAGAACACGGCGTACACCACGTGGGTTGACAGGTGTGTCTACGTGCTAAGACTGCTGATTTGGTAACAAGAACACGGCGTACACCACGTGGGTTGACAGGTGTGTCTACGTGTTAAGACTGCTGATTTGGCAACATGAATACGGGGTAAACCACGTGGGTTGACAGGTGTGTCTACGTGCTAAGACTGCTGATTTGGTAACAAGAACACGGCGTACACCACGTGGGTTGACAGGTGTGTCTACGTGTTAAGACTGCTGATTTGGCAACATGAATACGGGGTAAACCACGTGGGTTGACAGGTGTGTCTACGTGCTAAGACTGCTGATTTGGTAACAAGAACACGGCGTACACCACGTGGGTTGACAGGTGTGTCTACGTGCTAAGACTGCTGATTTGGTAACAAGAACACGGCGTACACCACGTGGGTTGACAGGTGTGTCTACGTGTTGAGACAGTGCTGATTTGGCAACAAAAAACATCCACAAAATAACGAGGTGCGATTGCCCTCGTTGGCAGCAGCACACGGACACATTTAAAACACAATTTTTTTTTATTCATACCGAAAAACATGATTTCATACAAGAATGTGTGTTAAAAAAATCTATTTTAAAAATGATTAGTGATTATCTGAAGCCGCCAGATAATCGATGATCGACCGCAGTTGATGTTTGATGCACCCGGTGGAAGGGCGAATCCCAGGGGTAGAGTTCAGGAATGGAACCTCAGAACGTTTCAATTATTTAACGAAGCAATGACGAAAGACAGGCCAACAATATAATGTATTCTGTGTGTTTTAAGCATATATTGTGTGTTATGTATATATTTTGTCGTGATTATGAATTTCCTCTGCTTCTTGTAGGGTTGGGCATTGGTTTGTTTATGTTCAGAATTGCAGAGCTAACGGGAGTGTTCATTAGCTTGCATACATCGGCCCTCATTTGCTCCAACTGCAACTGTTAATGTCGGTGCCTCGATTAATAGTTGTGAAACATTATTTCTTATTAAGCATTAAGATGTGTATAGAATACACAATGATGGGCGGTGACCAGAAAAAATACTGAGCATATTCTTAAAATTTAATTGTTATTTGGCCTCTTTAATAACAATTGGTGTGGAAAATAACGTAGCAAATGATCAATGATAACAATATCGTAATCAATGACACAAATAATAATCAAAGACACAAATAAACTTTTGTGCATTAACAAAATACGGGCAGCTTTGAGACAATTATCCTCATTACTGTGTAACCTTGTTGTTGATCAACCCATGCGTTATTGGTCATCTTGCGTGGTCGGGGATGGCTGACCCCTCTCAGGCAGACCTCACAGTGGCTGTGTATGCCCAACTGCTGCCGACCTTCGACCACGTGCTGCGCGAGGTCCCCAGGACTGCCTGGCCGGCTCCTGTGCCACGGCGCTACCCCGGCTACTACGCCTACTCCAACGTGACCTTCTACCACATCACCACGGCACCGGAGCAGGACATGATGGAAGACGGGCAGGGCCCAACACGGCCGCCGGAGTGTCAAGGAGCAGACACAGACGCGACAACACCGCTTGAAGAAACGCTGAGTAAGGAATAAGGAAAGTCAGGGACGGTAGAAGCAAACTACTCGTGAACTGCCAACAGCAGATAACCTGGAGAGCCTGCTGCTGTCAGAGCGGCAGCAAGAAAGGCCCCAAAAAAACATTGTTTTTGCGAGTGTTCGGTCCTGGCATTGAAGTGAAGCTTCCGGAAAGATTCCGCACTTTTCAACTGAGCTACCTTGGCCTACACGTTTTCCGGGCCGAGTTTTTGGGCCCATTTCCCTGCTCGGTGGAGCAGCACTTGAGCCATGGTCACCCGAATCCAACTGGAGCAACAGGACCAACAGATTGTGAACTTCCATCACCCAGACTCAGGTGCACTCTGTCCAGCATTTGACATTCGGTGACTTAACATTTACAATGTCAGGCGTCTAAAGAGCAAGCCTATTTACTGATCATGACAATGTAACTTTGCTAAATATCTAGTTGTAATTACAGAGCCATGATTAGCACCTCCGATTAACACGGTTGGCTACGTATGGTGCGAAAGAAGTGTAACATACATACTGAGGTTGAAGTTTAAATCTGTTTGGTCACCATAAAATGGACATTTTGTTAATGGAAGTGCACGTAGCAGATGTTGTGGCCCCCAGTAGTAATTAACTCAGTTTCACATGCCCCTTTCATATGAAAATGTTTTTTTTCCATTCTAAATTGTATGCCACATTGGCACGGCGGATACAACAATATATATGTATCCATAAAAAAAATAGAACCTTTCTGTTTTGTTCAAATGGTTGCATCGAGGAAGCAGCAATGTTCGTTTTAGGTTGAAATACGCAACACGTCACCGACTCCATCCAATCAAGACTCGACCATGAAAGCAACGCGCAAATCGCTGCACACGACCATCGCAGAAGCTCTTCAAGAGAAACGACTCCATTCTGAAAAACTGTGCAAGCCACTAAGCATATACAAATACATTGCATTTGATCAACCCATTTTTTTTTTTATCATGCTGATTAACAGAAACCCCATTATGGCAAAATACGTGTTCTTATCTGTAAATTTACACTTCCTGCATACGTGGATACTAGTGCTGGAAAACAACGAAATTGAGATTTTAACGTCGTAATTTGGTTGTTAACATTTCCCCTAACGACTCTATTATCTTGTCGCACCTCCGATTCGCGCGGTTCGCTACGTATGGTGCAGCAAAAGACGTTCAAAACACAGGACATACATTAAATTTCGATTTAAAGCTTTCGTGACTGCAAGGCTTCATCTTCTTTGGTTCTTTCAGTAAAGTCATGTAGAATGAGAATAAAATAATAAATTAAAACAATAAATTTCTCACGACGTTTCGGCCACAACACGAGTAGCCGTCCTCAGGTGAAGAAACAGAACTGTCCAGAAGACAGCGCTTGAGTGGACGGTCGTGTTTCTTCACCTGAGGACGGCTACTCGTGTTGTGGCCGAAACATTGTGAGAATTTCATTGTTTTATTTTATTATTTCATTCTCATCCCACGTGACTTTACCGAAAGAACCAAAGAAGAGTACATACATTGTCAACGTCCTCATTGCTGATATTTCAGTGACAGCTGCCAAACTGCGTGAAGGCTTTCCTAAAACATGAACCCATGATAAGATGTTTACATGAAGCATTGTACAACCATCCGCCACCCACCCCCCAGCACGAGTGTTAAGCGGGTGACCGCCGTGTGACCCCAGGACTGCGGGGCTACACGGTGACCCGCAGAGGGCATCAATCCATTGCTGTTCTGTGGTTCTGTTCCGCGTGCGAGCTCCCAGCTTTCACCAAAGCCGCACTGAGCCACGTGGCAATTTGTAGTCGAACAACCCCCGTGGTTGAATTTTGATTTAAAGCTTTCGTGACTGCAGTGATTCATAGGCTTGGTTCTTTCGGTAAAGTCACGTTTCCCTTCAACGTGACTTTACCGAAAGAACCAAGAATATGAACCCCCCATGGTGTTGGAGAGTCCCTCATCCAGCAGTGGATTGACGAAGATGCATTATTGTACCGTGATTTTCGAAGAATGAGCATTGTTTTTTGACATTAAGATTCTTAAGTTAAGAGCATTTTGCACATCATAGTTTCATGCTTAGATGTGTCCGTTACACCGTGATTAGCATATCCTTGTAAGTTTAACCTTCGCTGTAAGATATGAACATGTTGGTGGTACACGGGTGCACATTTTTCGCAATAATTGTTTTTATTTCCCCGTGATAAGCAACTCCGGTCAGAAAATCTTGCGGGTGCGTGTCAAAATCAGTTCTTGTGATGTCGAAGCAGTCGGAAGACGAATGTTTATGATTGGCTGAACACGAAGCTTCACAATCTGTCGAATAGCAGCGAGCACGCCGTAATGACGGTTGTCTGCTCGGTGTTTGATAGGCTCCTCGTGCCCTAGACTTGGTCGGACGGTTCCTCCATTCATTGCCGGGATAATTTCTCGGCGGACAGTAGCATCAAAAGATTACGGCTCGTGCCACACGTTTGAATGGGGAAAGCAGCTTCTGAATTTAAGTGCAACTTCTGATGGAGAGTCTGAAGCTCACTCAAGGGGCAAGAGCGACATCGTCAGTGTGAGAACCGCCGTGTTGTTATGCTACACCGGTGTACCACGCATATACGCCCAGATGCCCTTTTGTGCAACGAAACTGTTTAGGGGCCGTCCATAAATGACGTCACGCAATTTTGGACGATTTTTGACCCCCCCCCCTTCGTTACACGACGTGACAAAAAGTCAGACCCCCCCCCTCAAATATGACGTCACAAAGCTCTGCCCCCCTCCTCGCCCAAAAAAAATAAAACATGCTTCAAATCATATTCTGGGTTCATTCGGTAAAGTCACGTTGAAGGGAAACAATAAAATAATAAAATATATATATAAAACAATAAAATTCTCACGACGTTTCGACTGCAACACAAGCAGTCATCATCAGGTGTGAAAACCACAACAAGAAAATTTGAAAGAAGTGGCGGATTGTATTTATTTGTTTTTAAACGTTAGCACCATGGATAGCGATTTGACAGTTTGTTTAGATGGACGAGTCCATCTATGTTCGTAAAAGAGGAGGGGGGAGACGAAAAATTAATGTATGCTGTCTGAAAGCCACCGTAAGCGTGAACAATCAATTCAGACCCGAAATGGTTTATCAAATCCTTCCAATGATTGCTAAGCCAGAATCCATCTTCTCGGTTGAAATTGTCTCTGTGTTTGTATATGTGGATAGCCTCATGAACGAATCTGTCATGGTAGCCAGATGGCTTGCAAAGAACCTCTGTCTTGGAGAAGTCAATGACATTGACAATTTATTAAAGAGTCGATTTAATTAAGTAGAACGTGTTGTCTATATTTAAAGTTGCGCATTTTGATGTGACGTCACATTTCTCAAACCACCCCCCCCCTCGTCACACATCGTCATAAATGTCTGACCCCCCCCCCCGGTGCGTGACGTCATTTATGGACGGCCCCTTACGACAGGTGTGGCCGTGCAAACCGAGGGAGGTGACCGAGACAACTCCCTTGCGAGGGAGACCTATTGACGTTACGCGGATCTTGACCGATATTTTCCAACAAAACCACACGATGAAATTATAACTCTATTTTTTTTCCACTGTACAATCTGAGCCGTGCTGGGGTCTGTGCCGAGCCAGAAACCGAGCCATGCCACGAGACCGACGTCACGTGCCCAGCGAGCGAGTCGAGGCACATGCAGATGACGCAGCGATGTCCTTACGGTGTGCTTACTGACGTCACACACGATGAAGGCGTCATTAGCCCCGCCCCCCGCACTGTTTGGCCCCAAACGAGACTGAGATGACCTTTGAGGACAGTGCACCAAGGTTTGGCTCTCGTTAAAGGACCAACCGCATGCTATTTTGTGTCAATGCTCCTCTGAAGCAATGACCAGAGGAGATGTCACTGCCACAAGAAAGTTAAGAGTTTCCCCTTGACGAAGACCGACAGAGGCACCACATCATACCACCGACTCGCAACTGAGCTCTTAGCTTAGGTTCTGTAACAATGTGGTCACATTTACGTCGCTGAGACTTTCACCACCCAAGCAGAGCCAAAACGAATTAAGTTGGTACACGTGCGAGCCTTTAACGCGCACATTATTCTTGTTTCAGCTCGCTGGCCAGTTTAACAATGATCACATCCAAGTTTATCAATTTGATAAGACTGGTGTACGCCGTGGCCAACAGTTGAACTCTGTTCATTGGGTTTAGAGCACAAGTGCACTAACCATTGCACAACAAACAATGCTATAAATAACGACAACATTGGGAGTGTTTTATATATAGGTCATGTATGCGACTGCACACACGTGTCACAAGACTGCGCGGCCCACAAAACACGGTGACGCAGATAGACGAAGATGTTTTCAGGCAATTACTGATGGGTTCGTCCATACGAGAGGAAACCAGAGCACCCACGGGGGGGGGAGGGGGGGGAGGGTGTGTGGGTGCAACGCTACCCCGTACAGATGGGACAGATGGAGATGAATCCTCTTGCTGTATCGCCTCCTCCTGGCACGCCAGGGTATAGCACCGCCTCAATGCCCACGGGTAGAAGGGAGTTTCGCAACATCTCGTGTGTGTGTGTGTGACCCACAGACCCTCGCTGCTGCCCCCACTGTGCTGGATTATTGGGCAGCCACTTGCACAGCGCATCCACCACCACCACCACCGCGGTGGCTCCCAAACACCACAATGTAGTGGGAAAACTGGCTGGCCCATTGCGCACACGGCGTGTGTAAAGGTGTATGCTCGCGTGTCGTTGATAGCACCGCGTTCCAACTTTGTCGAGCTCTGTACGTCTCTTGCGAGAGGTGCGTGAAACCGACTTGGCTTTATTTTCCAAGCTTGCTATTTTTTTGCACGTTTTCAAGGGGTGCAAGTCCTTAAGCCGTTGCTAGGTACAGAACTGCAGCAGCTCAAATGTCCAATCTGAGCACTAAAGGATCTTAACCGGAGGTCAAAGTCCACCGCGCAACGCTTCAAAACGAGGGTAGGTGTATTTACAGTAGTAGCTCGTTTTTTTTTTAAAGTTGGGGCGATTAACGCATTTGGTAGATAATGGTGCGGTAAAAGTTGGGGCGGTGCGTGTGTTGCGGGTTGCAAAGACGCTTGACTACATACGACGGGGCAGTCGGTACGAGGTTGAATTGGGGGAAATGAGACCAAAAGAACGAATCAAGACCAGCCAGGCAGGCGTTGGTGGCTACATGCGTGGCCTACAAGGGGCTGTCCATAAATGACGTCACGCGATTTTGGACGATTTTTGACCCCCCCCCCCGCTTCGTCACGCGACGTCACAAAAAGTGAGACCCCCCCCCTCAAATATGACGTCACAAAGTTCTGCCCCCCCCCCTCCCCGCCCAAAAAAATCTAAAACATGCTTCAAATCGCTTTAAACTATTGTCATTGTAGTGCGTATTTAATGTGGCGCTGCACTCTGATGTTGTAGGAGTAAACATTTATTAAAAAGTCTATTTAATTAGGTAGAACGTGTTGTCTATATTTATTTAAAGTTGCGCATTTTAATGGGGGAGGGGGGGGGCATCGTCACAAATGTGGGCCCCCAATCCAGCACCGTAGAGGCAGCGGTGGAATTGGTGGATCACAGAAGAGGTTCTGAAACTTTCGTCTTTCTGCGGTCGTCAGGACGTCATGACGCAGGAGATGATACACCAACGTGCATACTCAAATAATCTTTCCCTTATATACGGGATCGAGCGTTTCCTCCTCACACAATGGGTTTCTCTGGGTGCCCCCCGGTTTCATTCAACGTGTTAATAAATTATTAATTGCCTCAAAACATTTTAATATATCGAGCTTGAGTAATTGCGGAGGTCGGCTCATCACCTGACCGCTGCCTTCCAGCTCGTGAGAGCTTCCTCGGCGAGTATGAGCGGTGCAATTTGCAGGAACAAAATGACGCTTTCTGTGAAACTACTAAATGTGATTCTAACGCGCTGGACGGTCAACAGCCGTTGCAACACCGATTGTGCACCACGCCGATTGTGCACTGCCGACTACCACCGAGTGACTATTCACCACCGACTGACTATACACCACTGACTATTCACCACTGACTATTCACCACTGACTATACACCACTGACTATACACCACTGACTATTCACCACTGACTATTCACCACTGACTATACACCACTGACTATTCACCACTGACTATACACCACTGACTATACACCACTGACTATACACCACTGACTATACACCACTGACTACTCACCACTGACTATTCACCACTGACTACACACCACTGACTATACACCACTGACTATTCACCACTGAATATACACCACTGACTATACACCACTGACTATTCACCACTGACTACACACCACTGACTACACACCACTGACTATACACCACTGACTATTCACCACTGACTATACACCACTGACTATTCACCACTGAATATACACCACTGACTATACACCACTGACTATACACCACTGACTATTCACCACTGAATATACACCACTGACTATTCACCACTGACTATTCACCACTGAATATACACCACTGACTATACACCACTGACTATTCACCACTGACTATTCACCACTGACTACACACCACTGAATATACACCACTGACTATTCACCACTGACTATTCACCACTGACTACACACCACTGACTGCACACCACTGACTATACACCACTGAATATACACCACTGACTATTCACCACTGACTATTCACCACTGACTATACACCACTGACTATTCACCACTGACTATTCACCACTGACTATACACCACTGACTATTCACCACTGACTATTCACCACTGACTATACACCACTGACTATTCACCACTGACTATTCACCACTGACTATTCACCACTGACTACACACCACTGACTACACACCACTGACTATACACCACTGACTATACACCACTGACTACACACCACTGAATACACACCACTGACTATTCACCACTGACTATACACCACTGACTATTCACCACTGACTATTCACCACTGACTATTCACCACTGACTACACACCACTGACTACACACCACTGACTATTCACCACTGACTATACACCACTGACTATTCACCACTGACTATTCACCACTGACTATACACCACTGACTATTCACCACTGACTATTCACCACTGACTATTCACCACTGACTATTCACCACTGACTATACACCACTGACTATACACCACTGACTATTCACCACTGACTACACACCACTGAATACACACCACTGACTATACACCACTGACTATTCACCACTGACTATACACCACTGACTATACACCACTGACTATTCACCACTGACTATACACCACTGACTACACACCACTGACTATTCACCACTGACTATTCACCACTGACTATTCACCACTGACTATTCACCACTGACTACACACCACTGACTACACACCACTGACTACACACCACTGACTACACACCACTGACTATTCACCACTGACTATTCACCACTGACTATACACCACTGACTATTCACCACTGACTATACACCACTGACTACACACCACTGACTATTCACCACTGACTACACACCACTGACTATACACCACTGACTACACACCACTGACTACACACCACTGACTACACACCACTGACTACACACCACTGACTATTCACCACTGACTATACACCACTGACTACACACCACTGTTGAGTAACTTTTCCAGCTCCGCTTCCCGATGGGAGCTGACGGGCTGCTGTTTCTTACAACTCACTCACAGTCCCACTGCTACCTTAACCTACTCAAGATAAACTCATATATTTAAAACAATCTTCAAATAATCACTGTGCACTTAAGGGTGCAGTGAACTAGGGATGCGTAATATTTAATGTGTAATAGGCAGATTAATTGATCATAATAGGGTTTTCCACCTTTTTTTTTCTGGCGACAAAACTAAAACCATCTACAAGAAAAAAACGTTTACATTAGCCACAATACTTGGTCAAAATGCAAACAAAAAACAACACTGACAATTTTGATTTAAAGCTTTCGTGACTGCAGTAATTCATATTCTTAGCTCTTTCGGTAAAGTCACGTTGAAGGGAAACAATAAAATAATAAAATATATATAAAACAATAAAAATTCTCACGACGTTTCGACCATAACACAAACGGTCGTCATCAGGTGTGTCGGTTTGCATACATTTTTTTTTAATTAAAAGAATATGAAACACTGACAATGTATGCATTGTCATTGAAACTCATTGGTCCTCACCAGAGACAGCTTTCCTTGAGCCTCGTCTCATACGGTGTTGGAGCAGATGACGCCAAAAGGCGCACAACTCAAAGACAACAAATGATCAGAGTGTTGTTTTTCGTTTGCATTTTGACTGCAAGTATTGTGGTTAATGTAAACATTATTCCTTGCAAAAGGTTTCAGTTTTGACGCCAGAAAACAAAAGGGTGAAAACCCCCAATTATTATATTGTGGAACTGGCAAAGGAGGCCTCGTGATATAGATCAATTTAGATTTTGTGAGTAAAAAATATGTTCATTGGAAACATGACACGAGTATAATTATAATACCGGTAGAGTACTAGACACACCCCAAGGTGCGTGTGTGTGTGTATTCTTTAAAAAAAAATGTAGACCCGAACCACGCTTCGCAAAACTCGGGACAAGACAAACAACTGCGGTTGGTAAATTGTCCTGATCAAAACGACATCAACTTCAAAAGTGGACGTTGCGACGCTTCGTCGCGCGCTGACCACGCACGGTAGGCGAGCTATGTGCTGGTCGCGCCAGTTCCACCTTGTTTGTGGTCTGCTAACGCCCACGCTTACCTGTGCGTGATCGCCTCCTGGCCATTCCCCCCTCCCACTGGCCAGCTGCCCTGCTGATGCCGCGGCTGCCGCCGCTCTTCCTCATCGCCTCTGCCTCCCGGCTTCTTTCACTTTCATAGCTCGCACACACAGCGAGCACGTTGGCCTCCGACGCTAACTCCTGCAGGTAAATGGGCATTTTTTGCGGCTACGTTACAATCGTGTCTTTGTGTTGTTTGTTCTAACTTTCTTACCCGCCCCTGCTGGGCATCTGCGAAGATAGAGCTGTGTTCGGATTGTGCGGTGCTATGCTGCATTTGGTGTAGGTGGTGTGACATCTGATACTTCTACAAACACGTATCCCACTCTATAACATGCATCAATTCTAGTTCTGCCTTTGGAAGTGCTGTTTCGTTCGTGGCTTGGGCCGATGGTTTTCATCTGCGATCCCTAATCATTATTAAAGGTCACAGATTCGATTCTTTTTTTCAGTACCACGGTGGCCGAAACATATCAGCTTAGCCGCCTGACTTCACAGCGATGGAGGCACGCGTGCTGCAGCTTCAGAATATTGCCGTGGTGCTTGGTATGCAGTTTGAAGATGACAGCACGGGATCAAAATGGGTTGGGTGGTACATACAGACCGCACGTGTTGTTTCAATGTTACTAGCAACGTGCATATCCTTTGGTCGTGACCGTCCACCCGTTCGTCCCTTCAGCCAGCTAAGCCAGCCAGCCAAACTTAAAGCACACGGACTGCTTTGGATTACAAACACGTTTCCGGAACGAATTATGCTCGCAATCCGAAGTTTTACTGTATATGGAATATACGTTGAGTCTGTTTCGCTGAGATGTCATAGGAATAGCATCGCATCACCCAGATTGAATGAGTGAAGTGAAACTCCCAGACTGTGTGTAGATAATGTATTTAAAGTCCCCCATGTATTCATGTGAGTTCTAATTGCCGGCTTTGGAGCGAGTTACTGCAGAAGCAGTAATTGGCTTCTGCTATTCTCAAGCTGCTGATGATAATGATCGATCCTCTGTTGTATTTGTTTGGGACCATATCAGGGGTTAAAAAAAGGTAATGAAATGCAATCTGCTGGCAACCTGATGAGTGGTGATGTGAATTATTCGCTGACGTTTTAAAAAAAAAATCACTAAATTAGAGGTTCGGTTTGCAAGCGGAATCTGTGGGACACGTAGATCGTAATGGTAAACAAATAGATTTTTTTTTATATCAGCCTGCTCCTGTGGTTGGTCTCTGCATTGTATGCATGTATGTATGTATATTGGACTTCTTTCGCGCCGTACGTAGCCAAACGTGCTAATCGGAGGTGCGGGCGATCCACAACAAACTAAACACAAAATGCCTTTTCAATCGAGAAAATTAATCTCCATTACTCTGTTCACCTTGGTGAGCAGTTTAGGTATCTGTAACAAGAGGCCAATGGGTCTATACATCTTCATATTAGTTTTGTGTCCGTCACATCAAATTGGGGCTACCAACATACCATTGCGGCTCAGTTACTGCTAAGACTCTGCGTGCATTGACACTGCTTACAAACTGGAAGGGAATATGGCAGCAGCGACAAGTGGGGAGCACAGGCGTTCAAGAGTGCTCTCTCGTGAAGAGCTTTCATTGGTGTGTAAAGAACGATTACCGTGACAATACGTACATTGCTGAACATAGCACTGTCTTAGGCTGTTTTGGACGCCAAACGGTTACCGTGGAAACCTCTCCCTGTTCCGTATGTAATGACGACTTGACACACTTCTCTTGAGATGGCACTTTATTGAAGACACGACGTTCACTTGACATCAGGCGGAGACGCCCCACTGCAACAGCCCTGAGTCTCCTACGCATCTCCCCCTTATATACCGACACGAGGCCACGCCCCCCTTCTCGATCATTTTCGCTGACTCTGGACGCTCGCTCCACCGGCAGACTCCACCGTCCTCTTCCGTCACCTGACCACGCTCCCTTCCCGATCATTCCCGTAGCCACCAGTCCCATCACACTCACAACTGACTCCCCTGTCATTACCTCCCGTGGCCACTAGTCCCTTCACACTCACAACTGACTCCCCTGTCATTACCTCCCGTGGCCACCAGTCCACTCACAGCGCATGTAGGCTCTACTGTCATTACGCATATATTACTACTGTAAGTTGTCGATATTATACAGGGTATACAGGGAGTGGTCCATATGTCTTGTGACCCCACAATTTAATTATCTAAAACGTAATATATTTTAAAAAGTCAGGTTTATTTAAAACAGAAATGAATTTGCAACGGAAAAACAAATGTTAGGGGTAAATTAATGTAATATATTTATCGTAATTTTTTTCGCTCCTGAGTGAAATTCTATGATTTGGGAAGATGGCATCACAATTTGATGCTCAGCTGCAATTGCATTTGACAAACATCTTCATCTCTTAACACTACAATAGTCACTCTCCCTATCTCTTTGTATTCATGTTTCTGTAACTTAATGCCAAGTGTACTCCGATACAGTCCAACAATTATCTGCCCAAGCTGACTTATTTAACGTCAATTTATGATTGTGCAATTTCCCACGTGACAAGAGTCTGCTGTTTTTTGCGCCAATTTCTCTTGCGTCGATGCTGTGATTTATTCTCCATTTGCCATTTTTAGTGACCCAAATCACTCTTGCAACTGGGACTCCGGTATCCTGGTTCTCTTGATGTCTGCTCTGGTTAAACAAATGTTACACTGTATGTATATATTTGATCGTAACCTCCCAATCGGGAACGCCTCAGTGAGCACGATGCTGCAGTTGGCAAGTTGAGAGAAGTCCCATCAAAGACTTTTCAGAGGATACCAGATCGATAAGGTCACACTGGACCTATGTAATAACAAAAAAAACAACCATACTTCGGACTTATATACAGGATGCTTCACATTTTTTGTTATACTTCTGATAATTTGCAACAATACCACAATAAATGTGCTTCCTCCTGGCTCTGGAGATCACCTGGAGAAGATTCCAGGCAACGTGTTGACAATGATGGCAAACAAGTATAGACTGTCTGTCACCTGATGAAGCTAGTTGTAATTACTGTCGAAACATACGTAATCAGATTGTAAATTATGAGACCTCCTTTGCCAGTAACAAGATATAGTAATAGGTTTTACCCTTTTAACTGGCACAAAAACTGACGCCTTTATTCAAGGCATCATGTTTGCAATAACCACAACACAAGCTTTGCATTTTGACTGCTTGTGTTGTGGTTATTGCAAACATGATGCCTTGAATAAAGGTGTCAGTTTTGGTGCCAGTTAAAAGGGTAAAACCTATTACTATATATTGTTACTGGCAAAGGAGGTCTCATAATGTAAATGCTCACCCCGAGCCCTCAATACTCTGATAGTGTGCTGTTTTTGAGTTGTACGCCTTTTGGCATCTTCTAGTCCAACACCAGTGGAGACTAGGCTCTAAGAAAAGCTCTCTCGGGTGTGGACCAATCAAATTCAAGGACAGTGCATATTATTATCAGAGTTGTCTCTTTTGTTTGCATTTGACTGCTTGTGTTGTGGTTATTGAATAAAGGTGTCAGTTTTTGTGCCAGTTAAAAGGGTAAAACCTATTACTACAGATTGTAAATGCTGTGGCTTGGCTCTCCAACACACCGGTGTGCAGTACTAGTGACGAATTGGACATGTTCTGTTTACGTGACAACTCTTATTAGTTCGCTGTGTCGGGTGGTGGCGGGTTTTAACGACAGTTCAACTGAGTCACAGACGCACTTCTTGAAGGCAACACATTTATTAATACCAACACATGGGGTAAGTGCCCCTTAACAGAATAACAACCTATGGTGGTGACCACCAGGCTAACTGCACTAATTACACCGCAACTAGCGACAACGGACCAGACCGCAGCTTGGGTCAAGGTCCACGTGTTGGTGACTCTGTCGGACGTAGAACGTACAACGTAGATTCCTCAGGATGAACAAAAGCAGCCGGTCCCCTTCTTTGTGGCAACAAAACAGCTGTGTTGAGATGTTAAAACACCAAGCTGAAACCTTTTACCTGGAGTCATGTCTGCATTTACCACAATACTTGTGGTCATAATGCAAACAAAAAACATACTCTGATAATTCTTCTTTGGTTCTTTCGGTAAAGTCACGTAAAATGAGAATAAAATAATAAATTGATAAAATAAAATAACAATAATATTCTCACGACGTTTCGGCCACAACACACGACGTTTCGGCCACAACACAAGCTTGTGTTGTGGCCGAAACGTCGTGAGAATATTATTGTTATTTTATTTTATCAATTTATTATTTTATTCTCATTTTACGTGACTTTACCGAAAGAACCAAAGAAGATGAATCATTGCAGTCACGAAAGCTTTAAATCGAAATTTAAATACTCTGATAATATATGCTTTGTCCTTGACACTGATTGGTCCACACCAGAGACAGCTTTCTTTGGAGCCGAGACTCAAAAGGTGTTAGACCAGAGGACGCAAAAAGGCGTACACAGCACAAAGACAACGCCACTATCAGAGTAATGAGAGCTCGGGGGTGAGCATCTACATCATTGGACCTCCTTTGCCAGTACCAAAATATGAGAAGAGGTTTTCCCTTTTTTATGGCAACCCACAAACGGCTTTATTAGAGGGTCCCAAGAGGATTCTTCCCGCCATCGCCTCCTGGTCTAGCGGCTTCCGCCATCGCAAAGGGACCAAGATTTGCGCGCCAGGGGGAATCTTACCTGTCTTACGTGCAAGTGTTTGCACGACAGCGTTGGCTGTGCAAAAGCGAGTGGGAGAAGGCAAAAATGACATTCGACGGCCGGATGGTAATTCAAGGCACCCTGGGTCGATTACAATTTTCAGGGGCATCCTCCCCAAAAAGTCTGTACCGAGCAAGCAAGGAAGAGCAAGGTATGTCGATACAAGAACTGGCCCCGTCAATTTGACATCCGCAATGCACACCTCCGCTGTTATTCTCCCAATGATGCCTAATGAGCCGCTGTTTGCGGTGAAGCACGGAGCTTCGACAGGGCATAAGGTACGACATTTCGGGGCAAGATGTTATAAATCGACACTGAAATGATGGACGCTGATGCACCGGTGTCAATGAGCATCCTGACTTCAACCCCCTCTATCAATCTCTCTATGGGCCAGCTCTGACCACTGACCCGGTCGGAGCGGCCGGTCGGCCCGATCAAAATCCGAACCCTCCCGCACCGACGCACGATGGGAACGGAAACCGAGTGAGCGAGATGGGTGAGGTGGATTCAGGGGCCGAGCGTGTGACGCGTCGCGACCCACCTTCGGGTGTAGCGGAGTGAAGGACGGTCGGGCGGATGACGGCGGTGGTCCGGGGAGGCGTCGTCGCGACACGCGGAAGCCCGTTGAGACGTGTCCCGGCAGGCCGCAGTTGTAGCACACGACGAGCCCGCTCCCAGGACGAGGAGAGGTCCTCCGCCGCCTCCTCGCCAGCCTCCACCCTGGGTCGATGCGCAGGCTGGGACGGGCTCCGCGTCTTCAGGTGTATCGCGAGCCTCACGAGGCGCGGTGCACGCCGCCAACACCTTGTGCCGTTGCAAGAGCTGTTGCGCCTGGATGCATCTTGCAACCTTGATGGTGGATAGATCGTCGTCTTCGTCGTCGTCGACAGCCGGCAGGACGATGTTGAGGTCCTTAGCCAAAGCCAGCAAATCTCTCGAGGACCAGCGAGTCGACTCTGTCGTGGTCCATCTTCAGAAAGGCAGTCTTCGCTAGCACCAAAAGTGCGCTATGGGAGGCGAGGGGCATCTCGGCCTCCCCCCTCCTCCGCGCAGCGAACCTATGGCCTATCTAACCAAAAAACCTCTATCATGGATGATATTGGTCGCGAAAGCGTACGTGTTAAAAAGCCTACGTGTGAAAGTGGAGACTCTTTGACTTTTTAAAGCTATTAACATACATTTTTTATCATGTTCCAGTGTGTTATCCGTTCATTTTCAATTAAAACTAGAGTCCCATATAAGTGTTAAACTATTTTTGAAGCATCCTGTATAGCGTTCGTCGTGCAGGGATCTTAAAGCACTGTACACAATCATCATAACAGGAAGCACAACGAGCGTTATATATATGAAAAATAAAACCTCACATTGTAAACAAGACAATAAAATGGAAGGCAAGAGCCCAATGACAAGAACTCTGCACCTAAACGTTACCGTTGAGGTGCAGAGTTTGAAATATGTTTGTTTGTCAACGTTCGTGGGTGGTCCACCGGTGCAGAGTGATGTTCACGCGCCAATATTGGCCAGGTGGCATTGAGCCGGCGCCAGATGCCATTGCTTCTGTAGAACACGTACCGTGACTAACGCTATGCACGACACCATGAAATAATGTGATTTCTATCTATTTATTTAAACATAAGAAGAATAGTTAACACTGTGTTTAGCGGCATAATACTTTTCCGCAGACTTTCTTTTGTTAACATGACAGCTGAAGAATCCCTCCCAGCATTGGGGATGTTCCGCACCATGCCGATCACCGGTGTGGCTCGCTGGCGTGGACACTCACAGCCGGTTTAGTGTTAATGCTTTAACCGTGGTCAGCCCAGGTCCGCCAGCGTCGTAGCACAGTGCCGATAAACCACCGCGCACCCGCTCCGCAGTCACAGCACAAGTGCATGCACAATCATTCATTCGACTTGTGTGTCTGCGCCAGTGCGGCGCAGCCCTCGCTCGCTCTCGGTGTAGAGAGGGGATGACTCGGAGGCGCGGGGAGGAGCCACAGACGAGGGGGAAGGTAGCAGTAGCAGCAGTCACGTGGTGAGCCCAAGCTCTGTCGTCCTCTCTGCTTAATAACCACGTGGGAGGAAACCGGAGCACCCGGGAGAAAACCCACACGTGCGAGGGGGCAACACTCTATCCCCGTACAGATGGGAATCGACGGAGAATAGTGCCACATCTTGCCATACCGCAATCTCTCCTGGCGAACCATCGTCTTGGCGCCTCCTTGATGCTCACTGGACACAAGCCTCACGTCGTTGATGTGCGCCACCATCGTGGTCGACGTTTTGTGACACAATTCGCTCTCAGAGTGCCCGCTTGTCTTGTCAACCCTACGCTGTGTCACCTGTTCAGACTTGCTGTATGTCTGGCTGCGGAAAGTATGGGTGTGTGAATACCGTCAAAATTCTGGGATTATGGAGCTGTTACGCAATGCAGTGGCGTTAAGTTGACTGACAGGGTTATAGTGACTCAGTCTATCGAAAGATTTGCATGCAAAACATGCGTGATTAGTAAAGTCACAACTCCGCCGCCGTGCCATCGTCATATCGGTGGTGTATTCATTTTGGGGGGATTATTAAAACGCAGTCGTGTTTCTGTGTAATTGGTAACGTGCTTGGGAGCAGCGCTGCGTTGAGCCCCGTGACAACACCGCAGACTCTGTAACACTGTTTTGCTCCTGGAATTCACTTCGGAGGGGTGGGGGGGGATGTCTCTGAACCTCGTTAAAGCCCCGTAGCCCTACATTGTGAAAAGGAGCCAAACCATTAAAAAATAGTTACAAACGTGGCATCACGTTTCCAGATCAGTGTTAACATTCTGGAGCAAATTACAGCACTGCAGTAATAGTTAAGATGTATTGCAACCAATTTAAATCATAACGATAAAAAAATACAATTTATTAAGCGCCTTTCACCCAGAGATCACAAGGCGGTGCCCAAAACAAACAACGATACCCCGTATAGCTTGAAATACTGTTCGAGCAAGTGCTGTTCGCGAGTTGCAACTATGAAGGCCGAGACGGCACCAATAAAGTCCCAACTCGAAACAAAGAATTTAAGAAATAGAAGAAACCCTTTAAAAATAAGCTGCGTCTTGTGAAGGCGCGATTTGAATAATATGAGGGGGAGGGGAGTCAGCAGAGCGAACGTCCAGCGGACGTGATTTCACGCGAGACTATGGCCTGGTCACCCATCGTCATAATCATCGTTGAGTGACGTGACCTGGGTATGCACAACAGCGGCGGACTAAGTCCGCAGAGCTCTTACTGGAACACATGAGGCGAAGGAGGAGGTCCTGTAAAGACGGGGCGCTACGGTGGCTACGAGATGTTAACTACCTCGCCGGGTATGCAGGAGGTCGTGGGTTCGATCCGGACCCTGACGCCTGCTGCTGTATAGTTGGAGTTTGCGTGTCTCTATCATCATCACCATCATCATCGCCACGGTGGCTACGAGATGTTAACTACCTCGCCCGGTATGCAGGAGGTCGTGGGTTCGATCCGGACCCTGACGCCTGCTGCTGTATAGTTGGAGTTTGCGTGTCTCTATCATCATCATCATCGTCACGGTGGCTACGAGATGTTAACTACCTCGCCCGGTATGCAAGAGGTCGTGGGTTCGATCCCGACATATTACGTCTGAGTATTTGGAGTTTGCACGTTCTACCCGTGATTCGCGTGGATTTTTCTCCAGGTCGTCTGGCTTTCCCCTCCACTATTTAGAAACATGCGCTCGGAGTATTTGGCTGTTATACATTTTCCACTTGATGATGATAAGCCACTTCGTTTTTGAAAAGAAAGCTACATAGCTCAGTGGGCCTTACCTGGTAAAATAAGTCAAAATTCGTATTTTTTCCCCCTAATATATGTGAGTGAGCAGCGTCATTGCCAGCCGCGTAGGTGAGGAAAAAAATGAACTCTCTACTCGACACCGAACTAGCAAGCAATGGAGAGAAGCCAGCATGAAGGCCATATGTCAACATGCGTTCGCATTCTGACAGGCGTATTCTGCACGTGCTGGAGGCGACTTAACCGTTTTAAGGGGGCATGCACGCAAAGAGTGAATCGCAAAAGTAAATGCGGAGAGAAAAATAAACGCACGAAGTAGCTTCGCAAGTGTGTCTGCAAGTGAAAGAAAAGTGGGGGGCCGCAGGCTATGTGTCTAAGATGAAATCAATTTTAAAAACGGGTTAACGATCTTGTGGGGAGAAAAAAAAAGCATCAGGAAATCATCAGTAACAGCAGAGCCATCACGGCGATGTAGCTTTGTGTTATTTTTTTTGTGTGTGTGAACGCACAGGCCTTACAATGGCAATGAAATGGGAATCGGGACCGCGCTTTGTGATGATGATCATGATGAGTGCCGAGGAATTTCCCTCTGTGGGTTTTCGCGGTGCGGAACTGGTTCGACGAGACTGCGTGGCCAGGCCCTCGAAACTGTACAGGAGGCGGAGATCGAAGGGCAGACAGACGAGATGCCTCTCTTGGTGTTGTGAGTTGACGCTTCGGGATTCCGAGAGGTACATTGTGCGAGAGTCACACTCCTGTCCGGTGGTTTTTGTGTGGTTTTTAACGTCAAGATTCTGCCACGTTTTTCCCCCTGCCGTGTTTGTTTCGCAAGTTTACCCGTCCCTTGCTGTGTTTTTTGTTTGTTTTTTAAAAATATACATTCACATTGCATCGCATCTCGATGCCGTGATCAGTCTCCGACGGCAGTGTTTCATGCTTGTCACTGAACATGTCCAGTGATTGAATGATGTACGTACGTTAAACCTCTTTCGCACAGCGTACGTAGCCTGACTAATTAAGTATGCCATTTAAACGTGACATTCACCAACACTTTCGACGGGGCGAATAATGAGTGGAGGGTGTTGGGTGGTCACTAGGAACCATCGACAGATAGAATGGGTTAATTATTAAACGGGCGTGTGAGACGGAATGTTGTACCCACTTCAACTCTTGCGGCTTCCGATGAACGCATCGCTTTCCATGTGCGCCGGGAGTTGACCGTGAGTGTGTGTTGTTGACGCTGAATCGTGTGCCCGTGGCTGGCTTTGTGTGCGGACAAGGTGCGGCAGTCCGTGCGTCCAACGTGGGAGTTTTACATCCGGCAGGGAGTCGAATGAAACGTGCATTGATTGAGATGATTTCCATGATTTTGCTGCCGTACATTTCGGCACGATAAGCCACTTCGTTGACCTATCGTTTGTGGTCCAGGTCGCTTCTAGGAAAATTAGTGAATACCTTAGTTGAGCTATACCTGGTAATAAACAAAAATAATAGTTTAAGTGATTTGTTTACCTATTCCTATACTTTGTACATCTACCGTGTTCTTGTACTGTCTGTTGTTGTTCACGTTCGTACCTGCCCCATTACTGGATATCTGTGAAAAAAGAGCTTCATAGCTTATCGGATTCCTCCAGCGTAAATACAGTACAGTAAACACCTTGGATTGCGAGTAACTTGGTCTGCGAATGTTTTGCAAGACGAGCAAAATTTTTAAATAAATATAAATTTGATAAACGAGTGAGGGTCTTGCAATATACGAGTAGTACGTATACGCTTTGTCTGCCGAGCGTCACGTGATCATAACTGATATACGAGTGCTTTGATATACGAGTGCTTTGGATTACAAACACGTTTCCGGAACGAATTATGCTCGCAATCCACGGTTTTTACTGTTTTCTGATTCTGGGTGGCAATGTTCGACAAGACAAGGGTCCAGGTGTTCCCGCGGACGCGCCCGCCTTGCAGTTCTTGACGCTGATAAGGACGTTGTGCGGATAAGAATGTGTAGAAGAAATCAACAAACAAACGCATGTACGCACATCGCCTGTAAATACAGGCGTGGAGCAGCAACTGTGATGTGTTTGCTTTTAAGAAGTGTGTATGCGCCACCGTTCGGCGCTGTGCGCGTGTGCATTCCGTGGTTTGCTGTGCGCGTTACTTCCAAAGCTGGGGACAGCAGCGATGATTCGGGGTTCACGATGACCAGGGTTGTTTCTGTATGTGCAGAACTGCATTGAAATTTTAATGTAAATCGTCATTCAACCGTCCCCATCAATTCTTTGTTGACGACACTCGCATTTGAACACCTACTGGTAGACTTGCGCGACCAATAGTATCAATAATCGTGGTATTTTGGGGTTAGATCATGTAAACATTTGTCCTGAAACCCGCCACAGCCAATTAGTAAGGTTTGTCACGTAAACAAAACGTGCCGATTCGTTACTAGTTCAGCACACCGGTGTGTTGGAGAATAAACCCACAACATTTACAATTCGAGTACGACGTTTCGTTGGTAATAACAACCAGCATCATCAGGCGACAGCCCGAATTGTGAAAAACATCCTCCTGTTTCGGTCTTAAATATTTTCCTCTCCTTCCCCTCTTTCACCTCGTGTCTCACATTTCTCGCTGCATGATCGCAACCCAATCTTGGATGTCCCAGCACTTTCTCTTTATCAATTCTTACAAAACCCCTCCTCCATGTCCTACTCTCGTTCTCGATTCATAGAATAACGACAGCAGACCAGTGCCGGATTAAGCTAGTGTGGGGCCTGTAGTATATGTTTTAAAGGGGCCATACATAAAATAAAAACGCATACATATTAAAACACAATTTTTTTACTTGAATAGTAAAGTAGTTGTATTTTTCCATTTGCTATACAGCCAGATAATACGACAAATCGCTAACCTTAAACACCCAGTCGTTCATAAAAGTTGAAGGCGGTATAGTACTATAATAGAGCAAGTGTAGAATCACTGAACCGGAATTGATAGCTTGAAAGCATTTAGCGTGGGCCCTTGAAAGTGCGGGGCCCGTAGCATATGTAGCTACTGCAGTGTCGGTAATCCGGCACTGCAGCAGGCTTGTGTCAGCCACGTTCGTGCAATGCCACAATGTCATGGTGCAATGCAATGGCGCAATACATACACGTGATGTGCCTTCTTTAGCATCTCCCCTTTTCAAATAACAATTTAACAAGTTAAATTCAAACAGCCACTAAACAACACCAAATTCAAACAACAATTAACAATTCAAAGCAAATCTACTTAAGACATAGAATAAAGCAATTTCTGACATTTAGCTTGAATTAAGCAGTCGAACAATACTCAAAATATCGATTTCCTTTTCTGTTCGGCTGTTCACCTCGATCAGCTCTTTTAGACGAAGCCTCTCCGTTGGCTGTGACAGTCGCCCACTGAGGATAAAATAAACAGGGCGCTTTTGTGCAGACATTGATGAGCTGCCAGCATCGCTCCACGTTGACGTACTGGGTCCTGGGATTTCTGACCGGCGTGGTTGCTTGCTCCAAGTTGCTGCTTTCAGGCGTGCCTGCTAAAAAACAAGAACACACTCTGCTCTCCCGGCTTCGCCCGGTCCTGCGTGGCACCTTTGCCGAGCCAGTGAGCGTGCGGGCTTGCACACAAAAGCGGCGGCCCTCTGTAGTCGGCTGCTCCGCCAAGCGCAACTCCACCTGGTTGCATCGACATCCGCGAGGTAGGAGCTCGGCGCAGCTTTCTTCACACCGGAACCCCGTGTCCAGCGGCCTCTTCCCATCCCCGTGTCGTGGCTTCATGCCGATGGGTTCCCCACAAGGTTCAGCTCGGGCGGCTCTTTCGTGCTGAGGAATCGTGCCGCTGCGTCTGAGGTTCGCTTCTTCCGCCCCGCGGTATCTCAGGCGCACCTCGCATACCGCACAGGGCCCAAGCAAGTCGTTAGACGTTGGCAGTGATGCCTTCCGTCTCCTAGACAACGGGCGCTCTGCTGAGCTGATATCCATCAACCTCTGATGGGCGCGTCTTCCTCTGATGCAGGATGGCATCTTTCCACGCGTCTTCACCCTCACTTGTAGCGCGTCCTTGCTCAGGTTCTTCACGATCTCGACCGGGAGATTCAGCTTCGCCATTCGCCTGCGTGGTGGTGTGGGGGAAGAGGTGGGAGAGCTCCAACTCCCATTCCCACAGCAAATCGCCGCAACTGCTGACATGCAAATCACGAGGTCCCCACTGTCTTGCGATGAACTCGTTCCGACTGGCAATGACGCGAAAACTGTGCCTTGTCGTCTCGGCAGACGAGTCCAGCAGCAACTCGTCTTCGCAGAAGTCCGCGTGGTTGGTGGTCGACGTTCAGCAGATCGTCTCGGCAGCAGGTTGTAGAATAGGTTCATGCTGACAATCTGCCGAGGCCGGGTTGGTGGTTCGTGTGACATCACGGCTTCCGTCTGCTGGGCAAAGTGCGTATCCGTTGCAGTTGCAACAGTTGCTGACACACTCCTTCATCCTCAACCATGCATGTTCGGCCACTGCCGTGTGGCACGTGCCTGCCTGTGTAGCATGCTACAGGCGTAATACGTCATGCGAATTCCTAAACAACTATCTCCTTTCCCCCCTTTTTGCATTGGCCCTGCCCGTATCATCTGCCAGTAAATCTTGGAGTCATCTTTGATTGCCCTCTATCTCCGACCACAAATCTACCACAACCTGTTCCTGCCGTTTTCACCTGTGCAACGTTCGCAATGTCCGCCCCCTCATCTCACCCATGGCTGCAAACTTAACAAAAAAAACTCCCTCCCTCCTCATCACTCGACTCGATTATTACAACTCCCTCATGCTTGGTCTTCCCGCCTATGCATTCAAACCGCTCCAACAAACCCAAAATGCCGCTGCCCGTATCATTTCGAATCTCCCCCACCACTCCCACAAATCGCCTCTCCCTCCCCTCCTCGTGCAGCCAACCTGGCTTCCCATCTACCATTGTTGCCTTTTCAAATTCCTCACCCTCGTTTACAAATCTCTCCCCATGGCCTGGCCCCAACGCATCGTCTTCTCGTCTCTACGCCATCATCTCCCCCTCTCTGTTCACAATCCCAGCTGCCATCGTCTCTCCGTTCCCCCTCCTCCATGCGCCCGATCTCGATTCGGTTCTTTCTTGCTTCTGTGCCCCATAACGCTGGAACAAGCTGCCCCCTCCACGTCAAACAATCACCCCCACTGTCCGTTGTTCCTCCTTGCCTTAAACATCATCTCACTTATTATCCCTCACCCAAACTCCTCTCCCTTCCCTCCCCATCATTAACACCATTCCTCGTCCCCACTTCCCGACCCATCCACCACACCGGCTCATCATTAACCACCCATTGTCAATTTCATCGTCGTTTATATCACGCATCGTTATCCTGTGCTGCCATCCTTCTCATGAAATCATCTCATCACACTCTTCTGCTCTACAGTTTGCAATATGAATTTAAAAAAACAAGATAAATTTAGATAAAATCAGGTAATCAATATATTGGTCATTTATGTTCACGTAAGACACTGAAAGCTGAAATATTTTTAACGGAACAGCTCTTTCAACTGTACTGTTTTATCGTTTTTAAAACTGATACAATTGACAGTGGTTGTGGATCACTGATGGTGGTGGACCACTGATGGACATGGTGGTGGTGGATCACTGATGGACATGGTGGTGGACCACTGATGGACATAGTGGTGGTGGATCACTGATGAGCAAGTGGTGGATCACTGATGGACATGGTGGTGGTGGACCACTGATGGATATGGTGGTGGTGGATCACTGATGGTAGTGGACCACTGATGAGCAAAGTGGTGGACCACTGATGGACATGGTGGTGGTGGACCACTGATGGTGGTGAATCACTTATGGACATGGTGGTGGTGGACCACTGATGGTGGTGGACCACTGATGAGCAAAGTGGTGGATCATTGATGGACATGGTGGTGGTGGACCACTGATGAACATGGTGGTGGTGGACCACTGATGGTGGTGGACCACTGATGAGCAAAGTGGTGGATCACTGATGGACATGATGGTGGTGGATCATTGATGGACATGGTGGTGGTGGACCACTGATGGACATGGTGGTGGTGGACCACTGATGGTGGTGGACCACTGATGAGCAAAGTGGTGGATCACTGATGGACACGATGGTGGTGGATCACTGATGGACATGGTGGTGGTGGATCACTGATGGACATGGTGGTGGTGGACCACTGATGGACATGGTGGTGGTGGATCACTGATGGGCATGGTGGTGGTGGATCACTGATGAGCAAAGTGGTGGATCACTGATGGGCATGGTGGTGGTGGTGGATCACTGATGGACATGGTGGTGGATCACTGATGGACATGATGGTGGTGGATCACTGATGGACATGGTGGTGGTGGATCACTGATGGACATGGTGGTGGATCACTGATGGACATGGTGGTGGTGGATCACTGATGAGCAAAGTGGTGGACCACTGATGGACATGGTGGTGGTGGTGGACCACTGATGGACATGGTGGTGGTGGTGGATCACTGATGGACATGGTGGTGGTGGATCACTGATGGGCATGGTGGTGGTGGATCACTGATGGAGATGGTGGTGGTGGATCACTGATGGAAATGGTATAATTCGTCAGCGCTGCACATGTAAAGTTATACCACAGTTTACGTGTCTCCATTTTTACGTTGTTTCACAAATACGCCGTAGGAATATCCTCGTTACACCACCAGCCCACAGGGGATTATTGTGTCCGTCCGTCCGTCGTGCATCCAAAAATGGGAGGGGTGGGGCTGGGTGGAGAAGGGAGGGTGGGGAGGGGCTGGGTGGGGAGGGTGGGGCTGGGTAGGGGGTGGGAGGGGTGGGGCTGGGTGGGGAGGGGCTGGTCACCCCGTGGTGCCCTTATAAAACTCAACGATTAACCTACTCACGCCGGCCTGTGCCCGCCCTCACAGTCGGGCATATTTGCGGAATGCACCACGTGGTGCCGCCGTTGACCCTGGCCATTGACCGAGCAACCCAACGTTGCTACCAGCTCCTCCCTCCGCAGGAATGTGTTTAACACCGCTCCTGGCCATGCGTCGCCTCAACCCGCACTCACGTGGCTGACAGCATCGTCCGTCCTGTTTCGTTATCCGCCGCCTCTCGGCCTTTGCCTCCACCTACTACTACCCTGTACACGAACTTTGCGTCGTGCATAAAGAAACGTACTATACTGTTCTGCACAGTACAAGTTCTTATTTAGGTGCGGGATTTTAGTGATTTTGAAAAAAATAAGTAATATTATTTTAAACAAACTTTTTTTTAAACACGCTTTAATGAAATGTACCGTACTAGTAATGGAAGAACTCCACCACGACTCCAGGAAGTGGCCCCGAAGCTTTCCATAACGTAAGGGGACCGTGGCCAATTACAGCCAACGTGAGTTGAGCGTGGACAATTAGACCCAAGCCGAAACATAACATACAAAAAATAATGTTTTAAAAATATATATTTTATTTTTAATTATAGAATATAGTATTGGCATCAGTATGACATACGTATACCAAGTTTGCAATCGATACGACATTGGGAAGTGGGTTAACATTGAGTTACAAGATTTGAGGATACAACAACAGACAGAGTTGAGGATACAACAGACAAGATTGAGTTAAATAAAAGCGTGTAAATACTTTGATTTACGTCGTTTCGATATACGTCGCCGGACCTTTCCGGAGCGCATCCCCGACATAAACTGGGGTATCTTGGTACATCGATTGTACTCGAGCATTAGCCGTGGCTGTACTCGATAACGATGCAGACGTTTTGGAAATGCAGTGAAACCTTGGATTGCGAGTAACGTGGGCTGCGAGTGTTTTGCAAGACGAGCAAACATTTAAAGTAAATATTAATTTGATAAACGAGCGAGGTCTTGCAATACGAGTGGTACGTCTACGCTTTGTCTGCCGAGCGTCACGTGATCACAACTGATATACGAGTGCTTTGATATACGAGTGCTTCCGGAACGAATTATGCTCGCAATCCAAGGTTTTGCTGTGCATCCCTTTCAAAAGCCTGTTTGAACAAGGCATTCCTCAAACGCCTCTATAATGAGAAGGAGGAAATGTGTGTGTGTTAGTGTCATGTCATGCACATGTTTTAAATATCTTTACGAGGTCGTGGGCGTCTGGGTGTTCTGCCTGCTCACGTCTTCAGGCTCCACTCCTCTCCCTCACCATTCACTTGACCCAGTTTGAAGCCGTTCTACCATCGCTTCCCGATGCTTGGGTGGGTTTCATCTTGATCGCGTTTCGCGAGTTGGTGAAGTGACTCAAGGGTCTGTCCTAATTAGTGCACGGTTTATAGCAACATCTTAAATATATTACCACAAATTCCCCCTCCCTACCCCGCGGGAACAAAACCCAAAGAGCGAGTGGCTATTGAAACTAAACCGACAGGCGAACGACCAGGACAGGTAAGATGTCTCCAAGTGCTGCATCGGGTTTTTTGTTGTTGACACCAATTCTGCCCGAGGTGCAATGAGAAACACGCATAGAGAGGAAGAGCCTCTTCTGTACTGTACAGGGACTCCTCTACTTACGAACGAGATAGGTTCCAGAGGTCTGTTCGTAAGTCCATTTGTTCGTAAGTCCAACATTACTCCTGTCGATTTCAAACGTGTTGTATGGCATGTAGACTAAACACGGGAAATGGCTTTAAAAATTGTGTAATCTCATGCAGACTTAGATGCCACTGGTTCTTCATGTTCTGCAAATGTCGATGCCGCCGCCACCACTATCTATTGCGCGGTGGTTGAACTTTTGACTCTCGGTCCGAACAGACACCTGGACATACGGGCAGGTTTGTTCGTATCTCTGAAAGTTCTGTAAGTAGAAGGAACCCTTGTGTACACACTCGTGCTTTACATTGTAAAAGCACATCATGCTCGTTGCGCTGTCTTCCAGGTGTCGGCTGGAAGAGAGCCAAAAGCTCGTCTGTTAGGAAGCAAACAGGCGCATCGATGGAATGTGAATCACTAATTCTAAAGGGTTCCATGGACATTGAGGACGAGGATAAGCTGCTTTGGGACCAGCTGGAGCGGTTCCGCGAGGTCATCGTGAACACCATCAAGGTAGGGGTGGGGTGGGGGGTGAATGTTGCTGTATTGCACGGGTGTGTTGTCTAAAAGAGAAATGGCTTTTTGGGTTCAGCATCGAGGAGGGCCTCGTTCTCATTCTCCATCCCACACGAACCATTCCACCAGTCCCGCCCCTTCTTCACTCGTCTCCGTGAGCCACCAAAGATGCCTACACCCCGTCGTATAAACAATGCGGCATAAGGACGATGCATCGATTCATCGACTGACACTAATCCTGAAATCAGCGTGGGCGTAAAATCCATGACCATATGTTTCCATGTGTGTGTGTGTATATTGCATACAATTGGTTCACCTGACCCCTGCAGCCACTAGAGGTGCTACAATCACCGTGAGTTATTCGGAGAATGAACTCTTGAATTGAAACCGTGACTCCAAGATGGGCAACAATTATTGTGATTGAATGTCAGGGGTGGCTGTAAAAGAAACCTCGCAAGGCACACGTGTGCGTGTCTAAGCTTGACTCGGTGGGTGCGGCATGATAGTTTATATGATCGTTGATACGATACAGCATTCCACAGGGTTGGCCTTTGCTTATTGCACGTGCGGGAGTGTATGCTTACACAGATGAGTGCGTGTCATCCGGTCGGCTACGTGAATGTTTACCGCGCTACAAAACCTTGACTTGGACAACTGTGCGTGGTTGCTATTGTTTATCACAACCCAGAACCATTTCACTGGCACGAAACTCTAACACCACTCTTCATATATTTTGTGAAAGCCTGAACAACATATTTTTGGGACTGGATCTCTGTGGATGAAGCAATGATGATTCGTCATTGCCCGTAACGGTGACTTGAAAAAGCCATGGAATGGCAACTTAAAATTGTGATCATGTCTCTCAATCGCATTAATTGATGAGAGTGCTCGTGTCCCCCCTCTCCCCCCCCCCCCCCCAAATGCGCAGGCCTCAAGGGTGACGCATCACCTGCGATCGTATGGGGTCATCTCCGTCCAGGATGAGGAGGAGGTGACGTGTGGCGACTTGACCCTCAAGAACGAGGCGATGCGCATGAGTGAGTGTCCCCGTTCTCTCATCGCCTCGACACAACTCGGTCATGCGACACGCAGGAGCTACCTCGGAGCGACGTGGCTCACTCCCATGACCTCAACTTTAACATGATGATGTTATGCCTCCATTTGAGTACAGTTTTAATGCATTTAGTTCTAAAACGGATGCTATTTTTCACTTGAATTGAGCATCGCGTTGAAGGTTACCAAATCAATAACGAGACAAATCACGATGATTATTGATGAGAGAAAAGGTAATCCTCAATCCAAGGTAGAGATTGGTGATTTGGCGTATTTACATTTGCGGTTCATGTTATATGTGTTGTCTTTGACTTGACTCCACTTATCTGCAAAGTTGTGGGCAATGTGATGGATCTGCCAGTGAAACCTCCACTTATCCCCAACAAATAATTCACGGATAAATTACGTAATTTCCCAAAGCGCATGCCAGGAAAAAGTGCCGGGTTTTAAGACCCGATGTTAACCCATGTATAACAGGTTGAATATTCCGCGCGATTCCACTTTCCTGTGAATTTTCCTCAGGTGAGCCGAAAGTTCCTTTAAATGGCTAGGGAAATGGGCTGCGCGAGCCGCCTGTGTAACGCATGGGGCACTCGAAGCTTCTGAACTGAAAGCATCCATGGCCAGGGAGTTATGCCTTTGCATGTTAAACGCATCACACAGGATGTGGATGAAGGGGTTTAAATGATGAAGAAGACGACGATGATGATGATGATGTCTGGCATTGACAGGGTGATGGTGACTCAGGTATTGTGAGATGGCGCTCGATGGTTTGTTGACTGTGATGATGATGATGCTGTAGCTGTCGCAGGTAATCAAGCTGGTGGATGACAATGATGGGGGGGGGGGGGGGGGTGACGATGCAGGGGGTGCTTGCAGCTCGTAGCTTGCAGCTGTTGGCACACAGCCGTGATTTAAACCTTCATGGCTGCCTAAATTGTAAAAAAAAAATGTTATAACTGCACAGTTTGTGCATTGTTGCAAAACATGGTTTTCTGGAATGGACTGCATTTCCCCTGATGGCACATTGAAGTGCTGCTGTTCATTCACTGTGGAACAGACCTGTGCAACACGATGTCGATGCAGCAGTTGCCCTACTGTGAGGACTCCTTTCGTCGTGTCAATTGTGGCACGTTAACAACGGCTGACAGTTCGATTCACTTTTGTTTCTATTGGTTTTGTCTCGAGTCCGGTCAATGCGATGCTCATTGTGCGGCGCTTCCATCATCCTCGTCGCCGTTGTTACGGTTTTCATCGGCAGTAATTGATGGCGATGACATTTTCTGTGATCGTACTTGTTTCCAGACAGCTTTAAATTTGTATTTTTTACAAGAGGAGGGCGTGGGGGGGCATGAGTTACCAGAAGGCTTTGAGCAGAATCTATGGCAATACCATAATCTTGGCAATTCTGGAAAAATCACCCGATAATGCCGGGTGTAATTACCAGCGAAATGGCAAGGTACTCAAATTGCGAATGTTGTGGATTTACTCTCCAACACACCGTTGGGCTGAAGTAGTGACTCATTGGCACGTTTTGTTTACGTGACTAACCTTACTCGTTGGCTGGCTGTGTCGGGTGGTGCGGGTTAAGGGCACATTAATACTTGCGCGGTCTAACCCAACAAAAAAAACCCTTATTATGAATACCATAATCCTGCGGAGGTTTTTCGAGGTTGAGCTGTCAATACCGGGTGGTGCTTGGAGCGAGGAAGCTCCCAGCACATGGAGCGAAAAGGTCAGAAATAATGGCCAACAACACACGGTGGAGCCAGAAGTACATTGGAGGGTTTCGAGGAAATAAGTGGGGCAATGGCTGATCACGCGAGGGGAGCTTACGACGCAGCCACATTCTTCGCAAAATTTATCCACCCCCCACCCCCAACGCGCGCGTGCATCTCCCCCTCGCTAGGCCTCTTAGCCCTCTCATTACATTTTAAATCTTTCCGTTTCATTTATCGGCACTCATTCGCGTTTCCCCTTTTTGCAGTTACCAAGGAGTGACCCCATTTTCTAACCGCGCAGAGACCACGCCACGCCAAAGTGCGGTACCATTCCACCGCAATTTCACAACATTTGTAGTTTTCTGCCTAAAATTGGAAATGAAAACGGATTCTGCCAGAGTAAAGATATCAACCCTAACTTAGTTTTTTGTACGTTTTATGAACCTCGTGCACCAGGCATCGGGCCGCAGAGGAAGCGGTGTTGGGTGTGGTGGCCATGTGATGATGATGGACATCATTGGCAGCTCGGGGTGGGACGCAGTGCAGCTGTTTAACGTCTGAGGAATGAGGAGGAGGATGAGGGAGGCCCTCAGACAGTTCTGTTATTATATTCTTGGTTTGTTCAGTAAAGTCACATAGAAGAGAAACAATAAAATAATAAAAATACAAAACAATAAAATTCTCACGACGTTTCCACTGCAACACAAGCAATTATCATCAGGTGTGAAAAACCACAACAAGAAAATTTTCAAACTTTCACACCTGATGATGATTGCTTGTGTTGCAGTCGAAACGTCGTGATAATTTTATTGTTTTATATTTGTATTATTTTATTGTTTCCCTTCTACGTGACTTTACCGAAAGAACCAAGAATATGAATCTCTGCAGTCACGAAAGCTTTAAATCAAAAGTTCTGTTATTGTTTGGTGGTTTCCGTATTGATGACCGTGAGGATGTCCGTGTCTCTAGGCCGTTTGTTGGACATCTTGCAGACCAAGGGCAAGAAGGCCTACGAAGTGTTCATGACACTGCTGGAGACGCAATACCAAAATGTCTACACCAAGATCAGTGGAAACCCTCCTAAGGCTGGCCAAGGTACGTGCTTTTGTATGTTGGTAATTTACCATCATGTATTTGCATGTCGCCTTGTTGTCATGGGCATTCTCTTCCTGCGTCTCAATTCATGGGAATACAGATTGTACAATAACATTTCCATATGTGGAAATCTGTACTTTATATGTATGTGCATTGGTCTACTTATGCATATGGGGAGTGGTAGTGTAGCGGGTTAGCGCACTGCGCTACGAATCTGGTGACCGGAGTTTTATTCTCGCTCATGGCCAACACCAGTGACAATTATCTCAATCGGTCCTGGGTCTCCCCTAGGTCGACTCAGCCCCAAATGAGTACCTGGTACAGTGTGTAAACATCGCCACTCGGGAGACAAAGGCGGCCGGGCGTGGTGCTGACCACCCACCCCATCGTGTGCTGTGCCGGCCTTAATAGGTGCTACTCACTAACAGCACTTGCCCCAAAAGCCTGTTAAGGCTAAAAGGGGGATCCTGTTCAATTAATCGTCACTGGTGTTGGCTGTGAGCGGGAATCAAACTCGGATAGCCGGGTTTGTAGCGCAGAGCGCTAACCGTTACACTACCGCTCCCCAAAGCCAGCAGACACGCACACACATGTACACAACCTCCCAGAGCATTTCCCTGCTGATTAGAAATGTTTCGACATGAAAACGGTTGTGTTCTGGTCAACACGTTTGACATATGAACTGTTCTGATGCCTCTTTCGTGACGTGAATATGAATGCGCTGCTCTCTAGGGTCTCACAACGCGCTAAGTGGAGCTTTGAGCCATACCTCGGTGGTTCTCTCCAGCATCGTGTGCGTGCACTCGTAAAGCGCTCTTGTAAAGGCGTACAGCGTTCTTGTAAAGAAGGCGGAGATAGCACACGGACGGCATTTGCGTTGTGATTATTGAAATGTCCCACGTTTATCCTATTTTCTCGGTTCATTGTTTCATTTTAAAATGTTTTGCTAAATGGCGAAGTACAGCCATCCCCGTGCCATTATCCTTCCATGTGGAACTGCACACACGTGTAATTGAAACATTTAAAGTTTTACAAATTCATTTGTATTGAACAAACGATTCAGGTATACACAGAGGGTAGCGTGCATGGGAATTGACACCAGTAGTCTAGACACAATGCGAATGACAATGATTATTACGAACAACACAATAATATTCTCACGACGTTTCGGCCACAACACAAGCGGCCTTCATCAGGTGAAGGGACGAGACTGTCTGGTAGGACAGCGCTGTCCTACCAGACAGTCTCGTCACCTGATGAAGGCCGCTTGTGTTGTGGCCGAAACGTCGTGAGAATATTATTGTGTTATTTTATTTTATCAATTTATTATTTTATTCTCATTCTATGTGACTTTACCGAAAGAACCAAAGAAAATGAATCATTGCAGTCACGAAAGCTTTAAATCGAAAATTATTACGAACGTTTATTATTTTTAACCTCTCTGTGCCATGTGCTTCAGTAAACTCTACATCCCAGGTGACTACTTCCTTAACTCGGATAACTCTCTAGGGAAGGACGGGAGAGATGCGGGGGGGGGGGGTGTAGGGGCTAAATGTGCGAATTAATCTTAAAAATCAATGTCCACTAGAGGAGAATCTGTGAAGGGGTTCCAAGTTGGTGATCTGCTTCCCTAAATTTTGCACTTCGATGTTCTATAGCGGCCATTTTTTGTTACAATTTACTGACCCATACCTGCATTGATGGGGCGGGGGGGGGCATGCTAATTTATTTCAGAACTGCTTCTTGTGTTTAGTTTGTTGTCCTTCTTCTGCGCCTCCGATTAGCACTGTTGGTTACGTACGGGGCAGAATATGTTCAAAATACATACGTACATATGTACGTGCCGTGCTTTTCTGAGCTCCACGTGCAAACGAGGTCCACGTTGTGTAATTAGTCTCTTTCTTGCGGTTATTGCATGAAGGGATACATCATCTGTTTTTAGCCATGCCTACAAAGCCACTCTTCCATTATTAAAACCACACATTACCCATGCATTGATTACCACGTGCATGCTCGCATGCATGCATGCACTTGTACTTTGTGACATACAGACAAATGCCTTCGACTACGAACGGCTCCGTCGAGACCCCTTGACACCCCCCTTTCCCGCATCTCACTCCCGTTGCCTCTGGCAGAGTTTCCGGATCCCTTGCCGCTGTTGGAGCAGCGTGAAATGGCCGAGCCGTTCCCCCGCTGCCTCATCGCGCAGCTCGTGCGGCTCGAGTCCCAGCTGTCGTCGAAGCAGCGCGAGCTGGGCCACCTGCGGGGCAAGATCGCCGCCCTTGAGGATCGACTCAAAATCCTGGAGGCCAAGGGCGTGGAGCTAGTGCAGGTGCAGGACCGGCTGCAGCGTGTGCAGGAGGAGAGGGACAACTGCAGCGACGAGCTGGCGCGAGGTGACCGCTGGGGTCGGGCTGGGCCACGCGGTGCGCGGGGCCGAAAGGTGTTTCCAAAGTGGCACAACCGGTGTTTGAGCATCCCCTTTTTACCAATTTTAATGGGTTTTCTCGGTTTTGTTTGTTTGTCCAACAGTGCTGTACAATTTATGATTTCGAACTCCTGGAGGGAGGAGAGGCAGAAATAGAGAGAGAGAGAGACACGAGTTTAAAAATATTGGGGCTGGGAAAGTGAGAGAGTGAAACAGAATGAATGGCGGCCTTGAGAGGCTCACATACAGCTGTCGGTCATTCGAGGTCTAACCAACGTGTCCCCTCTTCAAACGCAGGTGGGGCAATTGCTCATCGCCGTCGGCAGTGGTGGAAATTCCATGCTATTGGCAGGCAATAGTCTCACATTCGACATCTACTGTTGGTGCCTACTTTAACCACCCTGGAGGGATTATGAACTCATTTAACCTGCTACGAGGATGATCACGTTTCAAGAGAGAGACATGAGCTTTAGCCACGTTGCCGTCAGGCATAATCCCTTCGTACAGCTGCGATATCCTCTTCGAGATAAAGGAGAGGGGGCATGGGAATTACGTTTGGTGGGGCAGCGGTGAGCGTTGGGCTTGCTCCGTGTAGGCAGAGTTCAACACCTGTCTGGATAAGATACACGGCTGGAAGGCAACACTCTTGTCAAGTCCTCGTGGGAGGCTGCAGCTGCCCCATAACTCGCATCGCGACTGCCCTTAACTTGAGACAGATTTATTCCCGTTCAGTAAACAGAGGTGAGCACCTGAGAACTCATTGAGACTCACAGTCTTTTCCTTGAAAAACGGGCACAACATCCGTAACAAATGAGATTACACTTAAATAATGTGATTTCAAATTTTTAAATAATGTACCCAATGAAAAAAATAATCTCTCACCGCGTTCACTTTTTTCTGTAAAATTTGGCCAGGAAGCAAGAAAACACCTCTATAGTCACGTGCCTCGATACTGTCTTCTGTTGAACTATACCAACGTACAGCAATCATTTTCAATGTTATTCGAAGTGTCTACTCATCACGAAACCCGTGCTGCCTTCGGTAGCGCGCAATTGGGGCACGCAAACCGCCGTGAGCGGCCGCTCGTTGTGCGCTACGAGCAGGGGAGGTGCCGTAGCAGCGAATGTGGCGGTGGTGGTGACGGGAGCGGTGGCGCGGTGGCTCGTGCACCACGCCACAACCCGAGTTTGATTCCCGCTCACGGCCAGCACCGGTGATGAATATCTGAGCTGGTCCTGGGTCTCTCATAGGTCGACTCGGCCTCGAATGAGTACCTGTTGCAATGTGTGAATATCGCAACTAGGGAGACAAAGGTCGTGGTGCTGGCCACCCACCCCCTCGTGTGCCGTGCCGGCCTTCATAGGTGCTGCTCGCTAGCAGTGTTTGCCCGAACATATGAAAAAGTAAGAATAGGTTTTACCCTTTCTGGCAATAAAACAGGTGTCGAAACACCAAATAGGTACCTTTTGCAAGGAATCAATGTTTGCATGTTCACCACAAAGTACGTCTGGTTAATGCAGACTCGATTCCTTGCGAAAGGATTCTATTTGGTGTTTGATCATCTTAACACCTGTTTCATTGCCAGAAAGGGTAAAACCTACTCTTATTTTTAATACGTTGATCCTGGCAAAAAAAAGGCTCCATTGATGTTGCTTGCTCCAACCAACAGTGTGTTAAGGCTACACGGGGGGGGGGGGGGGGCGGTGGGACCTTTGTCTTTGTTCACAGTTAAAGATGAGAACTACACGCTGGCGATGAGGATGATGACGATGAGCAATGAGCGCACAGCGGCGCACATGAGGTGCCGTGAGCTGCAGCTGGAGGTGAGCGCCAACTTCAACGATCCCTTCGGCCCGCGCTCGCGCGCCCACTGGGAGCGACGCGTGCCCTCTCGCAGGCGCAGCGATGCGTCCGCTCAGCGGGGGGGGATATCGCTCTCGCGTGGAGCCGCGCCGTGAGACCGAGTCGCGCAGCTATTTTGGCCGGCCCTGCCGTTTTATCATGTCGGTTGACGGCCGAGCCTGCATAAAGTCAAGACGGATCGATCGTTTGGCAATTTTCGAACGGCTCGTTTCCTCGCACAATTGCCAGAAAAAGCCGAGTGCTTCCCTCGAGTCTATGGCCTTACGTGGCTCTGTGGGGGGTTCTGTGTGTGTGTGTGTGGTGTGGGGAGCGATAGTGTAGCGGTTAGCGCGCTGCGCTATGAACCTGGCGACGCGGGTTCGATTCCCGCTCACGGCCGACACCAGTGACGATTATCTGAACCGGTCCTGGGCCACCCCTAGGTCGACTCAGCCTCAAATGAGTACCTGGTGCGGTGTGTAAACATTGCCACTAGGGAGACAAAGGCGGTCGGGCGTGGTGCTGGCCACCCACCCCCTCGTGTACCGTTCCGGCCTTCATAGGTGCTCGCTAACAGCACTTGCCCCTACAGTCTGTTAAGGCTATATGGGGGATCTTTGTCTTTATCTTTGTGGTGTGGTGTGCACTTCTGATACATATCGCCACTGGGGAATCAAAGGTGGCCGGGGCGTGGTGCTGGCCACCCAAACCCCTCGTGTGCCGTGGTGGCCTTCGTAGGCGCTCGCTAACAGCACTTTCCCCGAAAGTCTGTCAAGGCTACACGGGGGATCTTTGTCTTTTGTGCACCCCCCTGCCGAGCGATGGACACTGCCCCCCCCCCGCGGCTCTTTCTGCCCCCCTCGCCCTCCCCCCCGCCCCCCGCCCCGCGGTAGGTGGACGAGCTAAAGCACGTGTGCAACGAGGCCAAGCGTGAGTGCGAGGTCGTGCGGCGCAACTCTCGCCGCGTGCTCAAGGACATGGAGCGCAGGCCACACGCGGAGGTGCTGCTCCAGCTGCAGCAGGAAAATGCCCTGCTCCGCAACCGCGTGGGCAAGGTGCGGCTACGCCCCTCCCCTCTGGCGCATCGCTCGGGGTCGTGCCACGGCGCCACGGCGCCACGGCGCCACGGCGGCGGCGGCGGCGGCGGTAGCGGCACCGGCGGCATGGAGGCTTTTAGTCGGTCGCCCTTGGAAAGTTTCTGGACGGTGTCAAACTTGAATGCGTTTCCTGGAACGCCGTTCGTTAAGGTTGTCACATTGGTCTGCCCATCATAGGGTCATAATTTAGGGTCATTATTTTTTGTTATCATCGTTGGCTGTGATTTACTGCGCAATTACCGTGAGCATGAAAATGAAAACACAATCCATGCACTGGCTCAGAAAATCAAGTGAGTCCTGTGCTCGAATTTTAGCTGAAGATCTTTTTTTTTTGCCTCTCATGGAGATTGATTTGTTTTCTTCTCCATTTACATGACACAAAAGCCCTTTTGGAAACGCTTAAAGTGTTAACTTGGGACCTTTCTTGCCAGTATCAAAGTATAAGAATAGGTTTTATCCTTTCTGGCAATAAAACAGGTGTTAAGAGCATGTTTTTGTTTGCATGTCCACCACAAGTATGTGCGGTTCATTCAGACATTATTCCTTGCAAACGATTTCTGTTTGGTGTTCGGACATCTTAACACCTGAGAAGAGGTTTTCCCCTTTTTTCTGGCAACAAAACAGCTGTGTTAAGATGTTAAAACACCAAGCTGAAACCTTTTACAAGGAATCATGTCTGCATTAACCACAATACTTGTGGTCAGAATGCAAACAGAAAACGTACTCTGATAATATATGCATTGTCCTTGAAATTGATTGGTCCACACCAGAGACGGCTTCCTTTTATTGCCAGAAAGGGTAAAACCTATTCTTATACTTAAAGTGTTATATCTCAGGCAGGTGATGTAAATTAAAGGCTGCCTAATGCATCATCTTGGCTAAAATAACACGTGGATGCTGAGTGACACAATATGGACATTACCAGTGCAGCGCAATACTTCACGGGGGGCCAGGACAGAATTAAACGTGCACTGCGAGACTCCCAAAGCCTGCTGAAATGGTCAAGAGTTTTCAATGCAGAACCCTAGTCCAATGAGCACGTGTGCGGCAGACCTTTAGACCGAGGCCCAACCTTTCACGTCCCGCGGCAGCGGACGAATCGCGAAGTCCGAGCCCGGAGCCTCGGCACGCTGGGTCGGTGTCGCCGGAGCGAGACGGGCGCGGCAGAGAGGATGCCGGAGTAAGGGGTGAGGTGGCACTGTTGAAACACCCTGCGAGAGCTGCCAGTGGGAGGAATTGGCTGGGATGCATTTTGCCACGCCTTCGACTCATTAACTCTTTAATGTTCCGGCTCATTGTGTTACTCATGGCCGTCGACGTCGTTTTTCCTGCACGCTTCTTCGCGGGACCTTGGGGACTCTTTAAGCGGCCGAAATTCAACAGCCGCTGGGTGGAATTTTATTCGGGCACGTGCGAAGCGCTCCGTACACACAGGGCGCATTCCACTGTAGAGCCCTCGAAACGGGTCTCGACAGTCAATGCGCTTTGTTTTTTAAAAGCATTCAGTTATTGTTCGGTGATGTTTTTTTTTTAGCAGTTATGAAGATGCGTTACTGTTCAAAGCGTGGACGTGGCAAACCATTGCTGTACATGCTTTGTATCGTTCGATTTCCAACTGGTGCGTCAACTAATTTGTGAATAAATTAACGGAAACTTAATGTGCGATTAGCACGGTTGACTACGTACAGCACACTTTGCAGGGCTGTGATTGTCTGTGTGTGACTATCCCCCCTTCTACCTTCTCGCCAATCTCATCCACTCCTAGGAAAAGGGAAACAATTCTAACGTCTCCTGCGAACACCTCCAGGAACGAGAGGAATTGCTCAACCAGATTTTCTCCCTTCGCCAAGAGTTAGCACGGGCAGAGGAGCTCAGAGATAAGGTTCCCAGGACACACCCCACACACACGCACACACCCCCACACACACGCACACACCCTCACACACACACCCCACACACACACACACCCCATACACGCACACACCCCACACACACACACACACCCCACACACACACACACCCCACACACACACCCCACACACACACACCCCACACACACACACACCCCACACACACACCCCACACATACACACCCCACACACACGCACACACCCCACACACGCACACACCCCACACACCCCACACACACCCCACACACCCACACACACCCCACACACCCCACACACCCCACACACCCTAAACATGCACCCCACACATACATACATCCCACCCACACACACACCCCAAACACACATCCCACACATGCATACACCCCACTCACACATGCACACACCACACATGTACACACTCCACACACGCAAGACCCCACACACGCAAGACCCCACACATACGCACACACCCCACACACGCACACACCCCACACATGCACACACCCCACACACACATCCCCCTCCCACACGCACACACACACACCCCACACACACACACACCCCACACACGCGCACCCTCCCCCCCACACACACCCCACACACACCCCACACACACCCCACACACACACCCCACGCACACACACACCCCACACACACACACCCCCAGGTGTTAACTACCTCGCCTGGTATGCAGTAGTTGGTGGGTTTGATTCCCGACCCTGACGTCTGATTATTTGCAGTTCGGACGTTCTCCCCATGGTTCGCGTGGATTTTTCTCCGGTTCCTCCGGTTTTTTCTTCCGCATTTAGAAACGTGCGTTTAGAGTATTTGGTTGCTATAATTTCCCACGTGACGATCAGCCCACTTCGTTGAGCTATCATTCGTGATGGCCAGGTCGCTTCTGAAAAAGAGCGACACAGCTCAGTGGGGCCTTGCCTGGTAAAACAAAAATAGTGAAGAGTAGCAATAGCTCATCTGAGTCGCTTGATTCCACTGACACTCCGCCCTGCTTCACCCCCCGGCAGTACCTGGAAGACAAAGGGTGCCTGGAGCTGAAATGCGACACCACGGAGAAAGATTGCCAGATGCACAAGCACCGCATCGCGAGCATCCTGGCCGAGCTGCAGGACGTGGAGAAGGAGCGAGAGAAGGTGCGGACACGCGCCCTCACGCGCTCGTGGCACGCTCCTGGCTCACTCGTGGCTCACTCGTGGCTCACTCGTGGCTTGCTCCTGGGACGCTTGTGACTTGCTCCTGGCACGCTTGTGGCTCGCTCGTGGCACGCTCGTGGCTCGCTCCTGGCTCGCTCGTGGCTCGCTCGTGGCACGCTCGTGGCTCGCTCCTGGCTCGCTCGTGGCTCGCTCGTGGCTCGTTCATGGCTCGCTCGTGGCACGCTCGTGGAATGCTCCTGGCTCCCTCCTGGCTCGTTCATGGCTCGCTCGTGGCAGCGTGGCATGCTCCTGGCTCACTCGTGGCATGCTCCTGGCTCGTTCATGGCTCGCTCGTGGCACGCCCGTGGCATGCTCCTGGCTCGCTCGTGGCTCACTTGTGGCTAGCCCGTGGCTCGCTCGTGGCTCGCTCGTGGTCTGCAGGAGTCCGTGATGCAATCCATCACTTACGATCGGGTCGCACCCAATGAGGTCTCTATGTTAATCCTGCGCTGTGGAGGTGAGGTTGTGGATTGTGATGCAATAATCAGTTGCGCAAAACCTACGGGTGTGGGTTAGACTCGGGTAGTGTTTACTTTTTTCGCAGGCAATAGTCAGTGTTTGGCTAGGAATTCACCAAAATATCCCAATGCCTCCTGTAACAAAATACAACTGCACGTTTCTGTATTGCGGGGTCCAGAACAAGGAAGATTTCTACCGTCACCTGCAGTTGTTTGTAAATAATTGGACGACAGTTGCACCTGAACCAAGTAGGCGAGGCCTGTCGTGCCCAAAGGGTGATTACGTGACAAAGACTCGTCGCCTCTGTGGCCGTCACGGAACTGTCATGAACACGCTGTGCAGCCACGCAGTGCTCATCCCCCACCAAGGGAGCAGACGGTAGCGGCGAGACATGCGTTGGTGTGTCTGTCGGAGCTTGGCACGATGAGGCGATGAAGGAGCGTGTGTCTGAGTGTGTGTTAATGCAGCGGTTAGCGCTACGCTGCGCTATGAACCTGGCGACCCGGGTTCGATTCCCGCTCACGGCCAACACCAGTGACGATTATCGGAACCGGTGCCGGGCCTCCCCTAGGTCGACTCAGCCTCAAATGAGTACCTGGTGCGGTGTGTAAACATTGCCACTAGGGAGACAAAGGCGGTCGGGCGTGGTGCTGGCCACCCACCCCCTCGTGTACCGTTCCGGCCTTCATAGGTGCTCGCTAACAGCACTTGCCCCTACAGTCTGTTAAGGCTATACGGGGGATCTTTGTCTTTGTTAATGCAGCAATGTATGGGGAGTGGGAGCATAGCGGTTAGCGCGCTGCTGTGCCACGAACACGGTGACCAGCGTTCGATTCTCGCTCACGGCCAACACGAGTGACGATTATCTGAACCGGTCCTGGGCTTCGACTCAGCCTCAATTGTGAACCGAGTGAGATGTGTAAATACATCGCCACTGAGGAGACAAAGGTGGCCGGGCGAGATGCTGGCCACCCACCCCGTCGTGTGCCATTCCGGCCTTCATAGGTGCTCGCTAACAGCACTTGTCCAAACAGTATGTTCAGGCTATACTGGGGGATATTTGTATGCAGAAATGTACGCAGCACCGCATTTTTGAAAAGGAGTTAAAGAAATGTGTTGCTTTCAAAGGGCATGATTTTATGGTCTACATACATCACTTTTACAAAATACAAAATACCAGCTGTACTCCTCGGAGATGGGCGTGCTGTGTACGAGTAATGTCTGGGAATCTGAAAGCAAGACGCGGACATGCAGCACGTAACGAGAATGCAAGCGTTTATTCGGCCTTCAAATATAGACACACGTGGTGGGCCCTAGGAGTTATGCGAGAGGGTAGGGTCGGCAACTTGGACACGAATCGTTTTCTCTGTAATCAGGGGGAGGAGTGTCCAAGTGGTGGCACGCGTGGGGGGAGACTCGGCGTGTACAGCAATGGCACGCCGAGGTTGACGAGCGAGGGGAGGAAAGGACCGAGAGCCGCACGCTGGGGTTCTTTAAGAGTGGAACTTGCGGCAGGTCGCGCGCCGACCAAGCAACAAACATTGGGATCTGGCAAGAGTAAGGAAGCCGTGGTGGGAGTGTGGGTGGAATGGATTCCATCTTGAAGCGTCCCGTAACGCGGGCGTCGTCTCCGAACCGCGTACCCCCCTTGTCCCAAGGCACTGGAGTCGCGGGACCACGCTCAAGGGGAGCACGCGCGCTGCCTCGCCATCAAGGACCGGCAGCGCAAGCAGCTGCGCGAGCTGCAGGAGCAGCTGGACGCCCTGCGCGTGGAGTTCGCGCAGAGCCAGGCGCAGATCAACAGCCTCAACGCCTGCGCCAAGAAGCTGCAGGCAAAAAATTCGGCGAGCGGGACGGCGAACCTCTTGATGCCGGGGAGCGGCCGGGGCATGACCAGCACGGCGTCGGAGCCGGTGAGGTGCACCGCGCGCGCGTTTTGCGCTCTGCCCGAGCCACCACGTGGATCGGGGTCGGTGGGCTTGCGTCTTCGAGCGTTCAATCGCAGTCGTGCGTCAGCCCCCCGGGGGTTGAGAATAGTCTTCGACTGTGCGAGGGTAGTCGGCCGTGGTTAAGTTTGCGTTGTTTCACGTTTATTCTGTTTAACCGGGGTGAGAAGTCGAGACGCCAGGATAGAGTGTCGTCATTGAGAGTGGCCCAGGTCACCGGAATGGCAATGTGGAGTTTCTAGCGCAGGATCATGCCCAAGCACCTCCCTGCATTATTTTGAATAGGAAACACTTGGATTTCAATGTTGACTCCACGAAGCAAATATTTCGTATGATCACTATTGACTGGACTATGCGAGATCTGTTCAAGGGACATAAGAGTTATGGTTCATCATCATCAGCGGCTAACACCGACTGAGCAGAGTAAATTGCAACCGCACACAATGAGTTGCATAAAGTTAAGTGGTCAATCAAATAAACAATAAATAAAGTTTTTACTTGAGACTTCATGGAAAGGCACGTCTGAGCAGGTGTGTCTTTAATTCTAGATTTGAAGCTTTCGTGACTGCAAAGATTAATACTCTTTGTTTTTTTTCGGTAAAGTCACGTTGGTACAATAAAATAAATGAAAACAATTTCGATTTAAAGCTTTCGTGACTGCAATGATTAATCTTCTTTGGTTCTTTCGGTAAAGTCACGTAGAATGAGAATAAAATAATAAATTGATAAAATAAAATAACACAATAATATTCTCACGACGTTTCGTCGTAGGACACTCCAGCGCTGTCCTACCAGACAGTCTCGTCCCTTCACCTGATGAAGGCCGCTTGTGTTGTGGCCGAAACGTCGTGAGAATATTATTGTGTTATTTTATTTTATCCATTTATTATTTTATTCTCATTCTTACGTGACTTTACCGAAAGAACCAAAGAAAATGAAAACAACTAAATTAAATCACGACGTTTTGGAGGCAACACAAGCTTCTGTCTTCAGGTGGAACAGTCACAGCAAGATAGCTGCATCAAGTGAAGAGAGCTCTAAGATACCCGAGATTACAGACAGGTTAAGGGGGGGGGGAGTTGCCAGGAAGGGCCGTGGGGGGTGGTGCTAAATTATGATGCTGCAGGGGGTTAGGGGGACGGAGAGGCGATGGCGAGCGGTTGTCTTGCACACACACCACGGAATTGAGAGGCAGGCATGATGTTCCGGAGTTTTTGGGGCTGCGCTCAAGAAGGCTCCATCCCCCCCCCCCGGCGTCGGGTGGGCAATCCTCGGCTGGGCCACGTCTCGCCGTTCCCGTGGAGCGGAGTGTTGCGTTATGTTCCTTGAGTATTCGAGGGAAGTGCGGTTTTTGCATGTAGAAAGGGCGCCAAGCCATGCACAGTGCGTTCTAGGTAAGGAGAGCAGTGACCTTGAATTGGATGCTGAAGTGGACCGGTAGCCGGCGCAAGCTGTGGGGAGTAGTCGTACTGTGCTTAAATCGGCTAACCCGCCGGATCATCCAGGCAGCTGCATTCTGCACCAACTGGAGCCTGTGCACCAATCCAAGTGGTAGATCTGCGTAGAGGACGTTGCCACAATCCCAGGCGTGTTGAGGCAAAGGCATGAGTCCCAGGTCTGGAGGCGGAGTGGAGCGGACGCAACCATTTGAGTCTTCTTTGGTTCTTTCGGTAAAGTCACGTAGAATGAGAATAAAATAATAAAATAATACAATAAAAGAACACAATAAAATTCTCACGACGTTTCGGCCACAACACAAGCAGCCTTCTTCAGGTGAAAGAACAGAACTGTCGGGACGACAGAGAAGATGAATCCTTGCAGTCACGAAAGCTTTAAATCGAAATTTAACCATTTGAGTGTTCGGAGTTGGTCGAAACCTGTTGGTTGAAACAGCACTCGTGTCGGGGCCAGGTAATGGTTTATCTCCCAACTCATGATTCGATTGTAAGGGGAATGGATGAGGTCAATGAAAAGTGCGCACGCTAATCTCCAAGAGAACCATGTGTCCTCTTAAAATCCATTGATGTCCAAACTTGTCTGGAGGACTTTATTTTGTGGGACATCGGTGGCATCGTCTGTGTTTTAATTTGACGAGTGGCGGTCTCCATGGGCGAATCGCGATGTAGAGGAGGTCGTGGGATTGATCCCGACCCTGATGCCTATATATTTGGAGTTTTGTATGATCTCTTAGCACCAGCAGAAAACGTCTGATGGGCGACCCGCAGCTCATCGACTTGCTGTAAACAATCGTCGCACGCAGCCATCGCACACCCCGAGCTCTGAACGTGAACGCACAAATTCGCAAGAGGCTGACTTTGCTGATGTTGATAGTGCTGCCCTCAACGCAGGTGCTGGCTGCCCTGGGGAAACAAATAATGCAGCACTTGAGGCATTCACACATTGCTAAGGCAACTTTTGGATTTTGATTCTTTAATAAATGTCAAATTTAGGGTGATGTTTTTTTTTTTTGCGCAGTCATTGGTGCACCGAGCTGAAACCATCGACTCGCTGCCTTTTGAGAACCCGGTTGAATTACAGCTGAGGGATGCCTCGATCCCAAACCAGCGTCTGCCACCAACCGACGATGTGCTCTGGTCACCAAACCCAACGGGATGTGGACGTTAAGAGCTTGACCGACTGTCTCAGTTTCCGCGAGGGTTGTCAATATGACACCTGTGCACTGTGTTTCAAAGTGACTCGTTTAGGTGGTGAGGGTGAGATTAGGTGAATAACTTTGGTGAGCGGTTGTAACCAGGACTTAACCCTGAACAGCGCCAGCAACCACCACTTCGTTAGGTTTGGTTGTCTGTCTGCAGTACCCAAGATCATGTAGCAAGGCACGAAACGCACCTACACATAAATGGGCAGAATGAGCAAGGATTTCAGTTGGAAAGAAAGCGTAGCTTTTATATTTAACACGAAACAAATATGAGGCCCACGTAGTACACGCGAAAGAGCTGAGCTTCTGTTAACGCCAGCGAAACGTCGGATATAAAATTGTCAAATATTGCTTGCCTCTCAACATCCCTCCTCCGCTTTTCTGAAAAGCCAAATCGGTCGCCGCGTTTGGTCACGCGATGACCTGCTTTGATTGCTTTGATTGGCTCCGTCCGTCAGATGGTGGAGGGTTCTAGTAAAAAAAAAAATTGGCATCATACCAGCACGACGATCTCACCCAAAAGAAACCGATCGTGCATCGGGCACGCGTCCGCTTGCGCCACGGAGGGGGAGGTGAGCTGAGGCATGTTGCTCTCCCCTACTCGGACGCCTGCGGGAGCCAGCGGTGGCCTCAAGGAGCCCACGATTCAGCGCGGTTTGCACCTCCCAATTGGCGCCGTACTGTGCGAAAGAAGTTCAACATACATACATAACAATCCTCAGCAGAGGTTTTTTTTTTGGGTTAGATGACGCAAATATAAATGTGCCGTGAAACCCTGCCACCACCCGCAGATACAGCCGACTAGTAAGGATTGTCACACGCACGGTGTGTTCGAGATCAAAGTCCACGACATTTACTGTATAATTCGAGCACGATGATGTTTCGCTGGTGGGTTACAATGCTTGCGGGCGGGTGGCAAGTAGCCAATTGACTTTGCAGTGGAAATTCCACACCGATGTTGAGAACACAGCCAGAGATGGAGTCGCGATCCGCGGTTCGGTACTTTGAGAAACGTGGCCGTGGGCGATGCTCACGTTATTACTCCACTCTTTGCTTTGTTTGTTAATGTATTATATGCATGTTATTTTGGAATAGTATGTACCGATTAATTGTATTGACAATTTGTTAAGTCTTCGTGTGTATACATTTGATTAGTTTTTGCACAATCAAGGAATGCACGTGTGCTTTTTCTCTTAAAGAACCTGAGTCATCCCCACGTGATCAACAAGAGTTCATCTTTGCAAGACAACATCTCGAATTCATCACTGGATCAGCATGATGACGATATATGCAAGTCACTCCCAGCCTCGGTCCTGAAAGCAGCGGTATGTGTGTGTGCACGTGTGCGTGTGTGCACGTGTGCGTGTGTGCGTGTGTGCGTGCGTACGTGTGTGCGTGCGTACGTGTGTGCGTGTGTGCGCGTGTGTGCGTGCGTACGTGTGTGTGTGAGCACGTACGTGCGTAAGTGTGTGTGCGCATACGTGTGTACGTGTGTGTGCGTAGCTGCGTACATATGTACGTGTGTGTGTTCTTGTATGTGAATACATGTGTACATGTGCGCGTATGTGTGTCTGTGAGCACATACGTGATTACGTGTGTGTGAGCGCATACGTCTTTACGTGTGTGTGAGCGCATACGTGTATACATGTGTGTGTGCAAGTACGTGTGTACGTGTGTATGTTTGTGTGCACGTACGTGTGTATGTTTGTGTGCACGTACGTGTGTACGTGTGTGTGTATGCGCGTATGTTTGTATGTGTGCGCGTAAGTGTGTACGTGTGTGTGTATGCGCACGTGTGTACGTGTGTTTGTGTGCACGTACGTGTGTACGTGTGTGTATGCGCGTACGTGTGTAAGTGTGTGTGTGCGCGCACGTGTGTATGTGTGTGACATTGAGACGGATACACGCCCTTGTATGGCCTCTGTCCTGGAAAAGTAGCTGAGCTGCATTATTTCTATCTCACAAACGGTAGTCGCAACTTTCCGCGCAGTGGTAATGCACAATACGTCCCATCAATTGAATACATATCCACCATTTGATTTCCCACGTTTTGAATCGATAATGTTTTAGCGTGACTGAATTTGTACATATATACGTAGGTGACAGTTACCTGCCATAATCACATGTCCTTTGTTGGTTGTGGCTTCAGTGGAAATTCAGTTTAAATTCTTCATCACGCGCAACTTGCCTGGGATTCTTCCCGAGATTAATTCCGCCTTAAAACCGTTTAACGAGCCGCCCGTGTCTCTGTGCGGTGTTGTGGGTAGAGAGGGAAAACTAAATTAACAGGGATGGTGCCGACTGCACCGTCTACTCTCACTCCACTGCTGCATGATTTGGTGAAGTAGCCCCCCCCCCCCCCACTGCTGGTTAACATCATGGACGTCGTGTGTTAGACTTGTTTAATAGCTGTTCACTCGTAGCGTGTATTCTGTGGTAACGACATTTGGCGTAACGATGACTGTGCTCCATCTCTGTTGCAGTTCATAAATGCCCACCGATATGCTTCGAGGGAAGATGTGACTAATTGCAAGTACAAAGGTATATTCAATCTGATTTACCTTGGAACATTCTCGACGTAACAAATGATTGTATTTCATGTATGTCCCATAGACACTGCAGTCCACTCCTGGCCTGGAACCAACATTTTTTCTAACTACATGCCTTTGCTGAAAAACCACATCATAAAATAAACGTATCTACTATGGAACCCATCAGCTGGGATGGCCTTCTGGGAGTGCATCATATCAGCAGCTTTGGTGAAATACAAGCAAACTCTGGTCCGGTTTCATCGATCATCTGATGAGTTTTTATATTTGAGTGCACCATCACGATGAGATGCTGAATCATGAAGGCCGTGTGGCCGATGGGTTGTGGTAGAAATATGTGTGGAAATATGAATATGGGAATGAGGCATACTTACTTTTATAATACAGGTTTTTTGGGGTAAGATGGCATAAGTATATATAACTGTGTCGTTAAACCAGCCACCACCTGACACAGCCAATTAGTAAGGTTTGTCACGTCAACAAAACATGACAATTCGTTACTAGTACAGCACACCGTGTGTCACTAGTACATCACACCGGTGTGTTGGAGAGCAAAGCCACAACATTTACAATCCGAGTACGACATTTCACCGGTAATTACAACTAGCATCATCAGGCGACAGCCGGATTTGTATTATGGATGATACTTTTGTCATTAACATTCTTGACAATAACATTCAATTTTGCATTTGTGTCACGCACTTTTCTTAACAGCCAATATCACGTCTTTCGCTTGCGTGCGTGCATTCTCTAATGCGCGTGTTTCTGTTCCTGCCTCCTCGGACGAGATTCCAAGCACGTGCCTCTGCACGTTGCTTCGCACGCATTTACGCTTTTGCTCGATCCTCCTCGGCAATGTAACGCCACCAATATGGCTTCCATTCTGGGGAAATGGGTTATTGCCCTGGCAAGAACTAACCAGGGCTGCCGGCCAGACTTGAACCCCAAACGTCTGCGACGAGCGGCGAACGCTTCTGCTGCTGGGCCGCGTCGTCGTTTTGCCAAAGTGGTTGGCTTCGTTGCGATCGTAAGGCGGATTTAAAAAAATCGAGGTTCCAGAATCACGTGGTGGACATTGAAAGTTTTAACGGCTTTGTTCATGGGATGTGTGTGGGTGGCGGGATGGACGTGTGAAGGGGACGTACACAACACAGCTGGTTTATACATCCACCCGCCAAAGCACCGACGTTCTCACGTTAACGCAATGAACGTCCCCTCATGCCGCCTCTGCCTTTTCTCTAGAAGGGTCGCCGATGGAACCCGCGCCGAACAAGACGGAAAACGACGAAAGCCCAACGGTTGATTGTCAGCATCAACAATTCCGACCTCCCAGGTGATGCACGGCACCGATGGGAGCGGCTTCACCCACCACGTTCACCCACCACGTTCACCCACCACGTTCACCCACCACGTTCACCCCACCACGTTCACCCCACACGTTCACCCCACACGTTCACCCACCACGTTCACCCACCACGTTCACCCCACATGTTCACCCACCACGTTCACCCGCCGTGTTCACCTACCACATTCACCCACACGTTCACCCACCACATTCACCCACCACGTTCACCCACCGTGTTCACCCACACGTTCACCCACCACGTTCACCCACCACGTTCACCCACCGTGTTCACCTACCACATTCACCCACCACGTTCACCCACTACGTTCACCCACCACGTTCACCCACCACGTTCACCCACTACATTCACCCACCACTTTCACCCACACGTTCACCCACCACGTTCACCCACCACGTTCACCCACCGTGTTCACCTACCACGTCCACCCACCACGTTCACCCACCACGTTCACCCACTACATTCACCCACCACGTTCACCCACCACGTTCGCCCGCGACGTTCACGAGGCGGCCTCGCAGGCCCGGCTCGGTCCACTGCCCACAAGGAGCTTGCCCACGCTCCTCCGTGTAGCTACACAAGGCACAAGTAGCTACACCTTGTGTCGCTACTACATATGTAGTAGCTACACCTTGTGTCGCTACTACATATGTAGTAGCTACTCCTTGTGTCGCTACTACATATGTAGTAGCTACTCCTTGTGTCGCTACTACATATGTAGTAGCTACTCCTTGTGTCGCTACTACATATGTAGTAGCTACTCCTTGTGTCGCTACTACATATGTAGTAGCTACACCTTGTGTAGCTACTACATATGTAGCTACTACATATGTAGTAGCTACTCCTTGTGTAGCTACTGCATATGTAGTAGCTACTTGTGTAGCTACTACATATGTAGTTACTACATATGTAGTAGCTACACCTTGTGTAGCTACTACATATGTAGCTACTACATATGTAGGAGTAGCTACTACATATGTAGTAGCTACACAAGGAGTAGCTACTACATATGTAGTAGCTACTCCTTGTGTAGCTACTACATATGTAGTTACTACATATGTAGCTACTTGTGTAGCTACTTGCGCTACTACGATAATCCGGCACTGTTCACACGACGTCTCTCGCGCGACAGCGGCAGCCACACGTAGGAGCGTGGGCAAGCTACTTGTGGCCAGTGGACCAGCGTGGAAGAGTAGGCCAAATACACTTTAGAGGGGGGCTCTTTGGCGCTCCCTCTCGGAGGCCATTCCACCAGCAATGGCTTGAACATGACATCAACTCAACTGAAACTAAACTTTTTATTTTATTTTACCAGGTAAGGCCCACTGAGCTATGTAGCTCTTTTTCAGAAGCGACCTGGCCACAAATGAATGCTCAACGAAGTGGCTTATCACGTGGACATTTATAACGGCAACATACTCTCAACGCGTGATTCTAAATTTGGTGGGGGGGGGGGGGGGGAAACCGGAGGACACGGAGAAAAATCCACGCAACCATGGGGAGAGAGACATGCAAACTCCAAATATACACGACCTCGCAATTGCAGGGCTGTGCCTTCACCTCGATCTGAGGGGTCACTGTTTCGTGGCTACAATGGAAAGACCCTCTGATTGAACAGCGTCGCTCGTTTCCGTGCCCTTTAACTCGCTTGACAGGTCGTGGTACGCGTGCCGCGTGCGTGTGCTGAGTCTGCGTGCTTTCGCGTGTCTCGCGCAGGCTTAGTTACGGCAAGTACGAAGCATTCAACACTCCTGAAAACCCGCGCGTTTCAAAGCAGGACGGTATGTACTTGCGCTGCCATCTTATGCGACATATCCGATGCTCGGGACTAAGAATCAAATAAAAAGATAAAAAAAAAATATTCCAGCCATTTTCAACGGACCGGCGTATGTGAAGGCCTTCCCCTACGCCATGTCAATCTTGTGTGTGTGTTTTTATTTACCGCACTTCACCACGCTGGTCTGTGTGGTTGGTGAATGAGGAGGGGCGGGGGCACAGGGACATAGCAGGACCGGGTTCGGGTTATTGCTTGCTACTAACGATAGACCCAGAGCCCATAGCGCAGCAGCGTACTAACGGTTGGGATTTTGCATTTACGTGATTGACGGCTTCATCGTATCTCCAGTCCAGAGGTATAGATATTCTGGGCAGCTGGCCCCAGACTGACGCTATGATGGCGAGATGTTAATTACCTCGCTTGGTATGCAGGAGGTCGTTGGTTCAATCCCGACCCTGACCACTGCTGCTGTAAATTTGGAGCTTGCGTGTCTCTCTCCCCGTGATTCGCGTGGATTTTTCTGCGGGTCCTCCGGTTTTTCCCTCCACATTTAGAAACACGCATTTAGAGTATTTGGCTGCTACAAATGCCGACGTGACAAGCCACTTCATTGAGCTATCATTTGCGGCCAGGTCGCTTCTGAAAAATAACTATGCCACTCAAGCGAGCCTTACCTGGTAAAATAAAATAATTTCATTTTCATTGAAAGATTCATCTTTTCGTTAATTTTGCCAGTTTTGTAATCAAATATATATATAAACTGAGAGTCCCTTATGGGGGGGAGGGGTGGAAGAGCCCACGTAGTGCAAAATGTACAAAGGATCGGCGCGGTGTGTGGGCCCACACAGTGGCCCACACTGGTAGAGCTCCCGGGGAAGCTCTCTAAACGACTGTGGTGGTGTTGTTGTTGTTGTTGCTGCTGTTGATGTGCACATTGTGCAACAGAGGAGGAAGACCTGACCTCCGCTGATAGAGAACCAAGGGAGTTGCTGAAATTTCCCGACTGCAGGACGGACAGGTAAAACACGCACGTGCCGTCTGTAGCTCGATATATACGAAGTAGATGCGTGACTGGAGCTTCGTTCGTATGTCAAAACGTCGTATTGGCTTATGCGGATGCGTCACCAGCCTCCGTAACTTACCATTTCATCCTATAAACACCTCTCACCATTCATAATGTAAAGGAAGAGAATTTATGTTGAAAACGAGATGATATTTATCATACTGTATACTATTAAAATAAATAAAAACTTTACATAAATGAAAGAAACATAGTGTACTGTACGTTAACATATGTTCACACTTTCCAGTGTAGTCTTGGGCGCAGTCGTGAGGTTGCATTGTCCAGCAAACACCACTGCTCCCTAGAGCACGCTGATTGGCCGAGACGATTGTAAACAAACTTGCTGTGACTCATTGAGGTGGACAACACTCAAGAAACCGGATCTTATAATAATTCTATTGTTATTTATGTAGTACTATAGATGAGCAACACATTACTTATTTAGTACCTATCCATTTCTGTGCATTTATTTCTTGTTTTACTTATATATTTTTTCTCATTAATATAATAATTACATTTATACAGCGCTTTTCATCAAGGATCTCAAAGTGCTGTACAGGACACATCAGCAACAGACACTCAGCACAAAAATAATATTATAAATACGTTTTAACAATAATTTACTAAAATAACTAAACGTTTAATAAGCGTAAGCGTATAAAACGGTTTTAAGGCGCATTTTTAAAATGTTCACGGACTCAAAGATCCCTGATTCCTCGTGGAAGAGCGTTCCATAGCCTGGGGGCTACACGGGATAAATCTCGGTCACCCATAGACCAAAACCTCGACCTGGGCATACTGAAAATGCGTAGATAGAACATTCACATATCGAGATATTGCTGTACATGATAACACCATTCAAAACCGTCATCAATAAGACTGCGTGGTCTTAGAAGTAACAATATATACACGAGGCGACATTTCCGGCAATGGCCTTCTTCATGACAAATAGCCCAAGACGTCTCCTATCATGTTTTTTTAATTCTTTGAAGGCCACGGGTGCTCCTGATTCGTGTCATTCAGTTTTTTTGTTGTTATTTGTGCTCGTGGACCACTGCCAATGCAGCATCACCAAGTAATCTCGTCGTGTGTAACATTTTAGTTTGTGTTCGCTAAAATGCTGCTCCACCTGGATAATCCCATGGCTGCAAGTGGTGTCTGCAGTATCGCGTGATGCACAGCACACACGTCGCCGGCATGTACACACTATTTGAAAAGAAGCAACAATTAAAGTGTGCCTTTATACGAGGTCTCAGACACAAAGATCCCCCATATAGAATTTTACAGACTGTTAGGGCAAGTGCTGTTAGCGAGTAACACCTATGAACGCCGGCACGGCACACGAGGAGGTGGATGGCCAGCACCACGCCCGGCCGCCTTTTTCTCGCCACCAAAACTTGGCAGGACCCTACTGAAAAACAGAGTCGGGCGGGCCTTACCTGGTAAAATAAAAATAGTAGTAGTGAGTCACGACTGACACTGGAGTTTGCCAGCAGCGGCTGGTTAAACGTTAAGTGTAATTGGTGAATACCATTTAGGAAAACGTCGGAGAGTGATTTCAGTCATCTCAATTGTGCCCTCATTTATGGCGGTTTTTGTTACTTTCGCGCGAAAAAAGGTCTTTGTGTGATGCGGAAAACATTCCCATGAGACATGAACTTCACTCGGCTTGTGCTGACTTTGCACACTGAAGCCATGAATATCTCCCCATGCCCTCAAGATCAAACTAAGAGTGATCAAACTAAGAGTGATCAAACTAAGAGTGATCCCTTTTGTAAATCTATTTGGCTGGTATATATTAACTAGCTTCTGTTCAATTTGTAACGTGCCAGAAAAAAATATTTGGTACGCGTACATTTACCTTTAGTGAACCTGATCTAAGGAAACGTGTTTAGTATTTGGTCGTGGGACACAGACACAGTGGGAAAGCATGATGTTTCACATAAACCCTTGGTTACTGAACACCTTTTGAAAGACCCAATGCAGAAGATCTCTGGGTTTGCTCTTTCACGAGGCTCATCGTCCACCCTAAATCGCATCCACTGTGCAAACCATGGCAGTAGATGCGGACACCCAATACACAAATGGAAAATTAAAAACGCTGCAGTGTGCGACTGTGGTCATCCAGAACAAACCATACAACGTGTGATGGCGTAATGCCCTGATACACAAATACGAAGGAGGCATCGTAGCGGTACACTCTACTGCTCCTGACTCGGTTGTCTGGCTTGACCACCTGAATGTACGAAAGAAGAAGACTGAACGTGTGATTTTTACCAGTGGGCTCCAGCTTGGGGGAAGGCTGGCATCGTGGGGTCGGATGCAGTTGAGTGGCTGATGTCCTTGCTAATTGGCCATCCCCCTTGTTCCCCCCTCCCCCACCACCAGGCCATTCCGAGTCAGCCCATTGCCGAGCGATTTGCCCCAGAACCCAATACGGCCTGTGGTGTATCGCACGATTCTTGCTAAGACCCTCATCAACTGGGTGACCGTGATCGGAGGAAACCAGACCGGGGTCTTCCTGCAAACCCCTCACAACGGCCAAGCGCCGGGCCTCTCTGGACTTGAGGAGAACTACCAAATCCTGACGGTGAGACTCGTGTGCCCGACGCTCGCACGGCGGCCTTCGCCTGCACACTGCGTAAGGTCCAGGCACGCCGTAATTTTGTCCGGGGGTATAGTGCACTGTAGTTTTTTTTTTTAGTACAAAAATACAACTGAAAACCCTATGCTGGTCGTGAATAACATAATTTGTGCCGACTTAAAGCGTCAACAATATTGTTGATAACTGGAACACAATGCAAGTGGTAGAGTGTTATCTAGTTTGGCATCTTCCCAGGCAGGGGTTGGCAACCAAAATAACAAGAGGCATTTTTTTCGAATTTGGTATATTTAAAAAAAGTATCAATATTTCAAGAGCCACAATGCACTATGCGAATACTGTCATGAAGTAGGCCTTAATGAGCCATGGCTTCCCGGCCCCTGTTCCAAGGCATGGATATAACATGACTGCGGTATATATTCTTGGTTCTTTCGGTAGAGTCACATAGAAGGGTGATTGCTTGTGTTGCAGTCGAAACGTCGTGAGAATTTTATTGTTTTATATTTTTATTATTTTATTGTTTCCCTTCTATGTGACTTTACCGAAATAACCAAGAATATGAATCCCTGCAGTCACGAAAGCTTTAAATCAAAATTCATGACTGCGGTAATTTATTTAGTTAGAAACGAGAATGAATTAATTACACACGAGGTCACGGATGCATTTATCCATTTATAAGTTCAATTGTGCTTTTTGTGTGAAGGATTCACGTACGCTGCATTGCATCATACGATGCTGCGTATTGCAAGCACCCACACACAAGCACGGGCGATGCAGCATTCAAGGCAACATTTCTGTCTGCCACTTAGCAGGGAGAACGAGGTTTATGTCACCGCAGTTCGGAACCTCCTCGATGTACACTGCCATCCGCTCGTCACCTTGCAGCTGTTCAGATGGAGAGTCTTGTGTGATGGATAATTGCGTTACGCGATCCGTCAATGTCGATGTCAAAGCGCGGGGATTGCAACGGGAATGTCCTCACTCGGCGCAATACAGACGTTACAAAATTCCACAGGTGGAGGGGCAGATGCGCGGGTTGATGGAGAGACAGAGGTTTTTGCTGGAGAATACAACGAAAGAAGAGGCCACGTGGATCCTTCAGAATCTCACGGCAGAGGTCACGCTCTCCCTCAAGCACAACCCAGAAGGTGGGTGGGACAGCAGGTTGCAGCAGCAACAACAACGATGATAACCATGGGGCATATACAAACTTGTAAACCAAATCATCTCACTTTGAACAGCCAAATAATAATACGATATTCGTTTCGTGTTTATGATGAGTATAAAAAAAATAATGTGGATGAGCCAACGCTACAGAAAAAGATATTCTTTAAACGGTGTACGTTCGAGCAACATATTTGATTTCTCACGTGACAGTTGTTTTTGCCCAGATTGCCGTACTTGATTTAATTCGTTTCTTTCTTTGCCATTGCGGTGACCCAAGGTCCATCTCGCAAGTGAGACTTCATCTTAGTCTCTTCAGATCTCAACCTGGCGAAACAAATGAACTTTACCTCGTGCTGGCAGCATTCAAGCAGCCATATGCAAACGAGTGTCTGTGTGTACACAAACGAGTGTCTGTGTGTACACACACACAGACACTCGCACATTGGCTTTTGCCACTCTGCGTTGTGCGCCATACCAGAACGGACTGACAAAGCACTTCACTCATCCTTGGAAAGAGGCATTCCTCCTCTGGGGTCGATTGCCGGAGTTGCCATTCCATAGAGAGTGAACGTGGATACGTTTAAACGAGGCGCGATGATACATTAGTACGGTTTGCTATGTACGGTGCGAAAGCAGTTTTTAATCCATTTCACGAAAGCTACTGTTTCCCGAAATAACTGTTTCATCGAATTCACTTCTAAGTTGAAAAATAAGTCCGCAAGAGAGCTGTTTTCACTGCCAAAACAGATAATGCAATGTAAACAAAGCCAGTCCAGGTCTAAACGCTCATAAATGGGCGTCGCTGATTGGCTGAGGCATAGCCCAGCCCCACTTATGAGCTCTCGGATTGGCCGAAATTTGCGCCCGCGTGCATAACGTAAAAGCAGAGATATTGACATAAATAGGAGAGTGGCCACAAGGGACACTGCATCTGTTTGTCGTTACAATTGACTCCTGAGTCATGTTTAATGCTCTTGTCATGTGTTGTAAATACCATTGTAATTGAGGTGATAAGGTGACACTTGAAAGATGAAAAGGCCAGAAAAGCAGCAGCATAAACGTTGTCCTTGGGTGCAGCAACACAAAGACACGTGCAGAAAATGTCACCATTAGATTGACAGTGTGTGCAAAAGTGTACATTTTACACGTGCGCGATGTGTACTGTGCAAGTGTACATTGTCCCACTGTGGGCAAGGAGTAGAACTTGTGCACGTGTACAATGTACACTTGTACAATGTACACCTGCGCACGTGTACATTGTACACGTGTGCAAGTGTACATCGTCTCACGGTGGAATTTTCTACAATCTTTACAGCGATACAGTGGCTTCCTTGCCTTTGTTTAACCTCCCTCTCCAGGGTTTGCCAAGGTGCTGAGCAACCCAGACATTGGGGATTCCTTCTACGTGCAGATCCACTTCTCGCTGTCGCCAGAGACAGACAACTGTGCCCTGCCCGTGCTGTGTGGGGACTACCTGCACATCACCAACTCCGTGCCGTCCCCCTCCGACCTCCCCCGCTGCACCAAGGCCAGCCACTCCCTGGACGGGGAAACAGGCAAGAAGCGTCGTCATCGCCATCATAATCATTGCCATCCTCGTCATCATCACCATCATCACTATCACCATTTCCGTTATCATCATCATCACCATCATAATTTTTCTGCACCTCCGATTACACATGTTGGCGACGTACGGTGCGAAAGAAGTTCAACATACTGTATATACATCATTGATGAGATTTTAAATTTTTCTTCTGTTTAATGGTATATTTGTTTTTTGTCTCTTAATTCGTTCGTTTCGTTCATTTCGTTCATTTCTCAGTCCGCTTGTTCTGGTGTGTCGCGGCAGCAGCATGTTGAGTAGGGCGGTCCAGACCTCCCTTTCCCTGGCGACAGACTCTAGCATTTCCTTGGAAATTCCCAGGCGTTCCCAGGCCAGCCGAGCCTGGTAGAGTTCCAGGGGGAGTCTACCGGGGGGCGTCCTTACCATGTGCCCGAAACACCTCAACTGGCTCCTCTCGATCCAGAGGAGCAGCGGCTCAATTCTGAGGCTTCCCCCGATTATTGAGATCCTCACCCGATCACGGAGAGTGAGCCCGGCAACCCTGCGGAGAAACCTCATTTTGGCCCCTTGTACCCGCGATCTCATCCTTTCGGTCATTACCCAAAGCTCATGACCATAGGTGAGGGTGGGAACATAGATCGACCTGTAAACTTGCGAGCTTTATTCGAGAACTCAGCTCCTGCTTCACTAGCACAGAACGGTACAGCGCCCACATCACTGCGGACGCCGCACCGATCCGCCGGCTGATCTCATTTTCCCACTTACCTTCAATTGCGAAAGAGACCCCGAGGTACTTAAACTCCTCTACGAAGGGCAGCTGTTACCCCCTCACCTGGAGAGAACAATCCACCATCTCCCGGGAGTGAACCATGACGTCAGAATTGGAGGTGCTGATCCTCATCCCAGCCGCTTCATACTCGGAATCAAACTGTTCAAATGCATGCTGGAGATCACAGATTGATGAGGCAAAGAGGACAACATCATCTGCAAAAATCAACGAAGCCACCTCTATGCCCCCGTACTGGATACTCTCCATACCTCGGCTGCGCCTTTATATCCTGTCCATGAAACTCACAAACAGGAGTGGAGACAAGACACAAGTCTAACACCCACAGCGAACGACTTTGATTTAACACAAAGAATACAGACACAGCTCTTGCTCCGGGAATAGAGGGACCGGATCGTGCATAAAAGTGGCACCAGTACATCATACTACCGCAGCACCTCCCACAAGACATTGCGGGGAACACAGTCATATGCTTTCTCGAAGTCTACAAAGCAGTGGTAGAGTGGAGAAGCATACTCCCATGACCCTTCAAATATCTGTGAGAGGGAAAAGAGCTGGTCCATTATTCCACAACCATGATGGAATCCGCATTGTTCCTCTTGAATCTGAGGCTCGACCACCGGGTGGAGCCTCCTCTCCAGCAGTCTGGCATCGGCATTACTTGGGACGCTCAGGAGAGTGATCCCTCAGGAGTTGGAGCACACCCTCTGGTCCCCTTTTTAAAAATGGAAACCACGACCCCAGTTTGCCAATCCAGAGGTACTGTACCAGCCTTCCATGCCACATTGAATATGCATGTTAATGATGACACTCCTACACTGTCCAGCGCTTTCAAGAGCTCTGGGCGATTCTCGTCCACCCCAGAAACTTTGCCACAATTAAAGCCTATTCTTTGGTTCTTTCGATAAAGTCACGTCGATAGAATGTGTACTATGAAGGCCCTCGACCACCGCAGCAACTTCAGCAGCCGTGATGAATCTGACCCCCGCAGCTGTTTCCAGTGCTGCCTCCTGAGAGGAGGGCATGGTCTACCGGGTTGAGGAGCTCCTCAAAGTGTTCCTTCCACCTCTTGACTATTTCCTTATTTGAGTTCAATGTTACGCCACCCTTACTAAGAAGAGCCTGGTCCATGCCCCGTTGACCCCTCCTAAGGCGTCGGACGGTTTGCCAGAAAATCTTTGAGGATTATTCCTTGGGTTTTTGGGTAAAGTCACGTAGATAGGTTCAAAGAAAATAATTAAAAAAACTACGACGTTTCGATCGCAGCACAAGCGATGACGGTCAAAACGTCGTAGATTTTTGTTATTTTCTTTGAAGCTATCTACGTGACTTTACCGAAAGACCCAAAGAATATGAATTCCTGCAGTCACGAAAGCTTTAAGTCGAGATCGTTGAGGCTGCCCGATAGTCCCTCTCCATGGCCACTCCAAACTCCTTTCATGCGCAGGCTTTCGCTTCGATGACTGCCTTCTTGGCAAGCCAGTACCTCTCAATCGAGTCGGGAAACCTTTTTTCCTTCTTCAACTTGACAGCTTCCCTCACCACTGGTTACCACCAGTGGGTCCTAGGGTTACCGCCATGACAGGCACCAACTGCCTTCAGGCCACAGCCTTTCGCAGCTGCATCCACAATCGAGCTCCTGAACATCGTCCATTCGGACTCAATGTCCACGACCTCCCCTGAAGTGCAGGATAAATTTTCCCGGAGGTGGAAGTTTAAATTTTTCTGCACTGGGTCTTCTGCGAGACCCGCACTATTCGTTTTGGGCCTTCCACGTCTATCTGGTCAGTGCCCCAAGCATCAGATGCAACTTACTACCAGGTGGTGATCAGTTGACAGCTCTGCCCCTCTCCTCACCTGAGTGTCCAAAAACATACGGCATTAGGTCCGATGATACAACTATAAGGTCAATCATTGACCTTCGGCCCAAGGTGCTCTGGTACCAAGTACACTAATAAGCATCCTTGTGTTCAAACACGGTGTTTGTTATTGACATTCCTGTAACGAGCGCAGGATTACAATAATATGTCACCATTCGAGTTCAGATCAGGGGGGCCATTCCTCCCAATCACCAGGTATCTCCATCGTTTCCCACGTGAGCATTGAAGTCGCCCAGTAAGACTATGGAGCCAATAGGTGGCAGTGTCTCGAGCACTGCACCCACCATCTCCAAGAAGGCCAAATACAGATAGTCCCAGAGTTACGACGGTCCGACTTACGATATTTCGATCTTACGATGGCGATAGCGATACGATAAAATTTTATGTATGATACGTAGCTTTAGCGATTTCATTTTAGGGTAACCACGATACGATACGTTCAACGCATGTTGAAAGTTTTTATAGCAGATAGGATTGTTTCCTGAAAAAAACTTTCTATTAAATTGCAGTTCATATAGGTAGGCTAAGCATATACCTTTTTTTACTTTACATTTTACTGTGCAATACAGTATTGTAATTAATAAATACATACAGTATATAGTTTATACAGTACGGTACTGTAAATTGCTCTGTTTTGCTAAATTATCACCATTCTTTAAGACTCCTGGATAGGCTAGGCCATCTTCGACTTACAGTATTTTTGACTTATGATGGGGTCGTCGTAACGCATCTCCATTGTAAGTAGAGGACTGCCTGTACTCTGAACTGCTGTTTGGTGCATTAGTACAGACAACAGTCAGAGTTTTCTTTTCTAAGACCCGAAGTCTCATTGAGGCGACCCTCTGATCCACTGGGACAAACTCCAACTGAACAGCACCCAGCTGGGGGCTTGTGAGTATCCCCACACCTGCCCAGGGCCTCTCACCAGGGGTTACTCCAGAATAGGAGAGAGACCACCCCCAATTGAGAAGTTTGGTTCCAGTGCCAATGCTGTGTGTGGAGGTGAGACCAGCTATATCTAGTCGGTATCTTTCCACCTCCTCCACCAGCCATGGCTTCTCTCCCCCCCCCCCCCCCCCCCCCCCCCAGTGACATGACATTCCACGTCCCAGTATCTAGTGTCTATCGCCAAGGTCCAGTCCGTCTGAGACTCTCCCTGCCACACTGGCATCGCACCCGCCCCTCACCCTTCATCCTGCGGATGGTGGACCCACAGGACCGTGCCACATAGCCATTTTGGGCTGGGCCCGACCGGGTTACGGGGGATAACCCGGCCACCAGGTGCTTGCCGGCGAACACCACCCCCAGGCCTGGCACCAGGGGTGTGTCCCGGTATGCTTTGTCTGGGCGAGGTTCTCTGATTTTTGTATTGTTTAATCATTCACGAGGGGCTTTTTTGGACCGTAATTTGTCTGGAACCACCCACCAGACCTGTTTGCCAAGGGAGACCCAACCAGGAGTACAAGACTCCAGGCAACATAGCCCTGAGGGTCATTGTACCACAAAAACCCCACCACCACGATAAGGTTACCATCCTTTGGTGGGGTCTCTCTTAATTGGGATTCTTAAAGATGTTGTATGTGTGTTGAACTTTTTAAACACCGTACCTAGCCAACCGGGCTAATAATGTGAATTTTGATTTAAAGCTTTTGTGACTGCAGTGATTCATATTCTTGGTTCTTTCGGTAAAGTGACTTTACCGAAAGAACCAAGAATAAGAATGTGAATGTTAGGTGAATAACACTCAGTCTGTGCTGCTCTCCGGTTGCCCCGGTGAAAAGTGGGAAAGGTGTTGTCTAATCCGTGCCAGATGCCTCAATAAACTTAATAAAGGAGTGAGTGTTTCACCACTTACATCACATTTTTGCCCCTTCATGTAAAAATAGTTTTCCTTTCACGATGTCCTAATATATTTCGGCAGGTGCAAGTTAGAGAGCGTTACCCTTATTACGAACGGCAGTGGACTCTGTCAAATCCATTGTAATGATGAATGTGTGTGGTCCGTTAATAGACTTGCATTGGAAGAACAACGAGTCGTGGCATGCCTGGAAGATTGATCCAGAAACCCTGGAGCACAAGCAAAGAGGCATGGTACCCAACTATCAAAAGTGAGGATACCCTTAGGGATGGGTGACACAGCGAGGACATACTAAGGGATGGGTGACACAGTGAGGACATGCTAAGCGATGGGTGACACAGTGCGGACATACTAAGGGATGGGTGACACAGTGAGGACATGCTAAGGGATGGGTGACACAGTGAGGACACGCTAATGGATGGGTGACACAGTGAGAACACGTTAAGGGATGGGTGACACAGTGAGGACATGCTAAGGGATGGGTGACACAGTGAGGACACGCTAAGGGATGGGTGACACAGTGAGGACATGCTAAGGGATGGGTGACACAGTGAGGACACACTAAGGGAGGGGTGACACAGTGAGGACACGCTAAGGGATGGGTGACACAGTGAGAACACGCTAAGGGATGGGTGACACAGTGAGGACATGCTAAGGGATGGGTGACACAGTGAGGACATGCTAAGGGATGGGTGACACAGTGAGGACACACTAAGGGAGGGGTGACACAGTGAGGACACGCTAAGGGATGGGTGACACAGTGAGGACATGCTAAGGTATGGGTGACACAGTGAGAACACACTAAGGGATGGGTGACACAGTAAGGACACGCTAAGGGATGGGTGACACAGTGAGGACATGCTAAGGGATTGGTGACACAGTGAGAACACGCTAAGGGATGGGTGATAAAGTGAGGACATGCTAAGGGATGGGTGACACAGTGAGGACATGCTAAGGGATGGGTGACACAGTGAGGACACACTAAGGGATGGGTGACACAGTGAGAACACGCTAAGGGATGGGTGACACAGTGAGAACATGCTGAGGGATGGGTGACACAGTGAGGACATGCTAAGGGATGGGTGACACAGTGAGAACACACTAAGGGATGGGTGACACAGTAAGGACACGCTAAGGGATGGGTGACACAGTGAGGACATGCTAAGGGATTGGTGACACAGTGAGAACACGCTAAGGGATGGGTGATAAAGTGAGGACATGCTAAGGGATGGGTGACACAGTGAGGACATGCTAAGGGATGGGTGACACAGTGAGGACATGCTAAGGGATGGGTGACACAGTGAGGACACACTAAGGGATGGGTGACACAGTGAGAACATGCTAAGGGATGGTTGACACAGTGAGGACACGCTAAGGGATGGGTGACACAGTGAGAACACGCTAAGGGATGGGTGACACAGTGAGGACACGCTAAGGGATGGGTGATAAAGTGAGGACACGCTAAGGGATGGGTGACACAGCGAGAACATGCTAAGGGAGGGGTGACACAGTGAGGACATGCTAAGGGATGGGTGACACAGTGAGGACATGCTAAGGGATGGGTGACACAGTGAGGACATGCTAAGGGATGGCTGACAGTCAGAACACGCTAAGGGATGGGTGACACAGTGAGGACATGCTAAGGGATGGGTGATAAAGTGAGGACACGCTAAGAGATGGGTGACACAGTGAGGACATGCTAAGGGATGGGTGACACAGTGAGGACACACTAAGGGATGGGTGACACAGTGAGAACACGCTAAGGGATGGGTGACACAGTGAGGACATGCTAAGGGATGGGTGACACAGTGAGGACACGCTAAGGGATGGGTGACACAGTGAGGACACACTAAGGGATGGGTGACACAGTGAGAACACGCTAAGGGATGGGTGACACAGTGAGGACATGCTAAGGGATGGGTGACACAGTGAGGACACACTAAGGGATGGGTGACACAGTGAGAACACGCTAAGGGATGGGTGACACAGTGAGGACATGCTAAGGGATGGGTGACACAGTGAGGACACACTAAGGGATGGGTGACACAGCGAGGACATGCTAAGGGATGGGTGACACAGTGAGAACACGCTAAGGGATGGGTGACACAGTGAGGACATGCTAAGGGATGAGTGACACAGTGAGGACACGCTAAGGGATGGGTGACACAGTGAGGACATGCTAAGGGATGGCTGACACAGTGAGAACACGCTAAGGGAGGGGTGACACAGTGAGGACATGCTAAGGGATGGGTGACACAGTGAGGACATGCTAAGGGATGGGTGACACAGTGAGAACATGCTAAGGGATGGGTGACACAGTGAGGACATGCTAAGGGATGGGTGATAAAGTGAGGACATGCTAAAGGATGGCTGACACAGTGAGAACACGCTAAGGGATGGGTGACACAGTGAGGACACACTAAGGGATGGGTGACACAGTGAGAACACGCTAAGGGATGGGTGACACAGTGAGGACATGCTAAGGGATGGGTGACACAGTGAGGACACACTAAGGGATGGGTGACATAGTGAGAACACGCTAAGGGATGGGTGACACAGTGAGGACATGCTAAGGGATGGGTGACACAGTGAGGACACACTAAGGGATGGGTGACACAGCGAGGACATGCTAAGGGATGGGTGACACAGTGAGAACACGCTAAGGGATGGGTGACACAGTGAGGACACACTAAGGGATGGGTGACACAGTGAGAACACGCTAAGGGATGGGTGACACAGTGAGGACATGCTAAGGGATGGGTGACACAGTGAGGACACACTAAGGGATGGGTGACACAGCGAGGACATGCTAAGGGATGGGTGACACAGTGAGAACACGCTAAGGGATGGGTGACACAGTGAGGACATGCTAAGGGATGGGTGACACAGTGAGGACACGCTAAGGGATGGGTGACACAGTGAGGACATGCTAAGGGATGGCTGACACAGTGAGAACACGCTAAGGGAGGGGTGACACAGTGAGGACATGCTAAGGGATGGGTGACACAGTGAGGACATGCTAAGGGATGGGTGACACAGTGAGAACATGCTAAGGGATGGGTGACACAGTGAGGACATGCTAAGGGATGGGTGATAAAGTGAGGACATGCTAAAGGATCGCTGACACAGTGAGAACACGCTAAGGGATGGGTGACACAGTGAGGACATGCTAAGGGTTGGGTGACACAGTGAGGACATGCTAAGGGATGGCTGACACAGTGAGGACATGCTAAGGGATGGGTGACACAGTGAAGACACGCTAAGGGATGGCTGACACAGTGAGAACACGCTAAGGGATAGCTGACACAGTGAGGACATGCTAAGGGATGGATGATAAAGTGAGGACACGCTTAGGGATGGGTGACACAGTGAGGACATGCTAAGGGATGGGTGATAGTGATAAATCACGAAGGGATGGGTGATAAAGTGAGAAATCGCTAAGGGATGGGTGACACAGTGAGGACATGCTAAGGGATGGGTGATAAAGTGAGGACATGCTAAAGGATCGCTGACACAGTGAGAACACGCTAAGGGATAGCTGACACAGTGAGGACATGCTAAGGGATGGGTGACACAGTGAGGACACACTAAGGGATGGGTGACACAGTGAGAACACGCTAAGGGATGGGTGACACAGTGAGAACATGCTGAGGGATGGGTGACACAGTGAGGACATGCTAAGGGATGGGTGACACAGTGAGAACACACTAAGGGATGGGTGACACAGTAAGGACACGCTAAGGGATGGGTGACACAGTGAGGACATGCTAAGGGATTGGTGACACAGTGAGAACACGCTAAGGGATGGGTGATAAAGTGAGGACATGCTAAGGGATGGGTGACACAGTGAGGACATGCTAAGGGATGGGTGACACAGTGAGGACATGCTAAGGGATGGGTGACACAGTGAGGACACACTAAGGGATGGGTGACACAGTGAGAACATGCTAAGGGATGGTTGACACAGTGAGGACACGCTAAGGGATGGGTGACACAGTGAGAACACGCTAAGGGATGGGTGACACAGTGAGGACACGCTAAGGGATGGGTGATAAAGTGAGGACACGCTAAGGGATGGGTGACACAGCGAGAACATGCTAAGGGAGGGGTGACACAGTGAGGACATGCTAAGGGATGGGTGACACAGTGAGGACATGCTAAGGGATGGGTGACACAGTGAGGACATGCTAAGGGATGGCTGACAGTCAGAACACGCTAAGGGATGGGTGACACAGTGAGGACATGCTAAGGGATGGGTGATAAAGTGAGGACACGCTAAGAGATGGGTGACACAGTGAGGACATGCTAAGGGATGGGTGACACAGTGAGGACACACTAAGGGATGGGTGACACAGTGAGAACACGCTAAGGGATGGGTGACACAGTGAGGACATGCTAAGGGATGGGTGACACAGTGAGGACACGCTAAGGGATGGGTGACACAGTGAGGACACACTAAGGGATGGGTGACACAGTGAGAACACGCTAAGGGATGGGTGACACAGTGAGGACATGCTAAGGGATGGGTGACACAGTGAGGACACACTAAGGGATGGGTGACACAGTGAGAACACGCTAAGGGATGGGTGACACAGTGAGGACATGCTAAGGGATGGGTGACACAGTGAGGACACACTAAGGGATGGGTGACACAGCGATGACATGCTAAGGGATGGGTGACACAGTGAGAACACGCTAAGGGATGGGTGACACAGTGAGGACATGCTAAGGGATGAGTGACACAGTGAGGACACGCTAAGGGATGGGTGACACAGTGAGGACATGCTAAGGGATGGCTGACACAGTGAGAACACGCTAAGGGAGGGGTGACACAGTGAGGACATGCTAAGGGATGGGTGACACAGTGAGGACATGCTAAGGGATGGGTGACACAGTGAGAACATGCTAAGGGATGGGTGACACAGTGAGGACATGCTAAGGGATGGGTGATAAAGTGAGGACATGCTAAAGGATGGCTGACACAGTGAGAACACGCTAAGGGATGGGTGACACAGTGAGGACACACTAAGGGATGGGTGACACAGTGAGAACACGCTAAGGGATGGGTGACACAGTGAGGACATGCTAAGGGATGGGTGACACAGTGAGGACACACTAAGGGATGGGTGACACAGTGAGAACACGCTAAGGGATGGGTGACACAGTGAGGACATGCTAAGGGATGGGTGACACAGTGAGGACACACTAAGGGATGGGTGACACAGCGAGGACATGCTAAGGGATGGGTGACACAGTGAGAACACGCTAAGGGATGGGTGACACAGTGAGGACATGCTAAGGGATGGGTGACACAGTGAGGACACGCTAAGGGATGGGTGACACAGTGAGGACATGCTAAGGGATGGCTGACACAGTGAGAACACGCTAAGGGAGGGGTGACACAGTGAGGACATGCTAAGGGATGGGTGACACAGTGAGGACATGCTAAGGGATGGGTGACACAGTGAGAACATGCTAAGGGATGGGTGACACAGTGAGGACATGCTAAGGGATGGGTGATAAAGTGAGGACATGCTAAAGGATCGCTGACACAGTGAGAACACGCTAAGGGATGGGTGACACAGTGAGGACATGCTAAGGGTTGGGTGACACAGTGAGGACATGCTAAGGGATGGCTGACACAGTGAGGACATGCTAAGGGATGGGTGACACAGTGAAGACACGCTAAGGGATGGCTGACACAGTGAGAACACGCTAAGGGATAGCTGACACAGTGAGGACATGCTAAGGGATGGATGATAAAGTGAGGACACGCTTAGGGATGGGTGACACAGTGAGGACATGCTAAGGGATGGGTGATAGTGATAAATCACGAAGGGATGGGTGATAAAGTGAGAAATCGCTAAGGGATGGGTGACAAAGTAAGGACATGCTAAGGGTTTGGTGATAAAGTCAGGACCCGCTAACGGATGGGTGTCACAGTGAGCAGGGTAGAGGACAACGGTGGTGGTGAACACATTGATGAATAAATAACGAAGGTAACGAGCTGGTAATCCCATTTCCCATCGCGTCACGCCGGATCATCTCTAGCTCCGTGGTACTGAATGCATCTAATGAGGACTGTAGGCCAAAACAGGAGCAGACTTAATAATTCCCGCGATTGGTAATTGCTGTCCACAAATCTTATTCATATTATTGAATGCACGACCCTGCGTTGAGAGCCATTGTAATGATGAATGTGTGTGGTCCGGTTGTCGGTTCACAAGCAGTGACACCGTTCATATTTGTATCCCACAATGCAATTCTGCCATTGAAGCTCTCAAACAAGATACCACAAGGATCACACATGCTTGCTCGGACGCTCACACACTTGGACGCTCAGACGTTTAGTTGCGTCGTCTGCTGGGGTTTCACCTCTGAGTGGGGTGCATTGTCCAAAGAGAGCGGTGGAATTGAGCAGCTCATTGGCGTCAGAGTCTACTTTGTAACAGTCGTCATCGCGTGCCTCGTTGGCCATCCCTTCTGCGACCTTTCGGATGTCGGTGTATTTGTTGTCGTGCCTCTAATTGCTGTATCTTTAGTCTCTACTTTTCATTCGACTAACCGATTCCCGGAACCTTCATGAAAAAAATCCTAAACACGTGAATGAAAGTCGTGCTTTAAGATGGTTTCCCGTCTTCACCTCTGGCCCCTGCGTGTCGATGTGGCTGGTTGCTGTGTCTCAATGGACATGTGGCTTGTTGTGAGTGTCATTAAACGGCTGCTGGAACTCCGTTTTTGTTGTGCCCGGTGGCTTTGTCTGGTCGCATGGTTCAGGGCGAAGGCACTGCTTCTTGTGAAACAGAAGCGGATGATGGGAGGCTCCGGCGATGGTGCCCAACAGTCATGGAGCCAGGTTAATCGTCTGCACTCGGTTCACATGCATTTGAACATAAAACTCATTGTTACGCTCCAACACAGCAGGCTACTTGCTCTCTGTTGTTGTTGTTGTTCCTCGCAGCAGCGGTGGCAGCTTTTGGCTAACCATCGAACAAAAGACGGTCGCCGTATCGCACACTTTCAGATGCACTTCTGCGGTCGGCTGGAATGCTCTTCCTTCTGATATTAGGAATTCACTGGAGATTATGCACTTTTAAGAGATCCAGATTGACAATTTATTTTCTAACCACTTTTTGCATTGAGTTTATTGTCCTTCCCCCGCACCACCAATTACCAAAGTTGGCTACGTACGGTGCGAAAGAAGTTCAACATAAATACATACATGCACCAGTAGAGGCAGCTGAACGCAGGCTGTGTTTTGGGTCTGGGCTGTCTCCTTAACTGCATCATCCTGGGCTGTAGCTGGGACTGCTGGGCTGGAGCGGGTCCAGGCAGTCCATCTTTGAAGTGTAGGGGGGGGATGCCCATTACAGCCCAGAGTTTACCCGAATGCCAGGTTATCGATAACGGCTCTGACGTGGCACGGCACAGAACGTGTCTGGACATGGTGTGTGCGGATGCAGCAGTATGAGACTCGATGAACTCTCAGCTGGTTTTATAATAAGGGGTGTCCATCATCTGTCCATTATCGAGTTGTTTTGTGGTGTTACGGCTGAGATTTCACGCTCCCCTCTGGCTTTGTTTCAGATTTTCCGTTCCAGGAGAGTCGAGATTGTTCGCTTTGTACGAGCCAACAGACATGGAGGCTGGCCGTCCGTGCGAGAGACAAGTGCGTAAAACCCTCGCAAAACTCACACACCTGAGGTGGTGGGCATACGCACGTGTACTCGCGCTCGCACGCTATTAGGTCGTGGGGATATCTCTGCACAGAGTTTTGGTTATCTCATGGCTGGAGTGGCAGCATCTGATAAAGAAGTTGATTCCTTAAATGATGCTGATAGGAGTTGCGTAAGGCAGAATGAGATTTCGGGTCCACACCGATGCAGTGATACAAGGCTCGCACAATCATGCATACAAATAACAATACTTTCATTTTATCTCGCGTCATTCAATCGAATAGCATCCCATAACGCTGTACATTAATTATATATAAGGACCCATATACCATATATGGCTATTACCAAGCAAATGAAAACTCTACTGCCAAGAAGACTAAGAAAACGAATTAATGAACTGATTATGAAATGGCACCGAAACAAAAAGCACAAAAAACTAAAAAAAGTTATCACAACAGAGCAATGAGTCCATGAGGTCTACTGCCACACATCCCAGACCACAGTCACCAGTTCCCAACCAAGCTGGTAAGCTTGCTGGTGGAGTGTCATTGAAATCCTAGCTGTATGCAAAGGCGGGGAGCTTCTTCTAGAGTTGCTGTGCCAGAGTCCGGCTCTCTGACCAAGCGAAAAAAATATTTCATAAAGAAATGAAGAAATGGCCCCAAAACCAATGCAGGCAGCGGCAGTGCGAGTGTGAAGCGAGTGTGATGAGAGGGGCCAGGGAGAGCTAGAGAGGGGCAAGGCTGCGCCATCGCGCCACTCTCGTACGTCACTACCGAGTCACGGTTGGCACTTTGCCAGTTTTACAAACTTAAACGCAGATTTCAAGTTTATCGCTTTGCCTCGTATTTAGATTAAGCTGAATGTTTTAATTCGGTGTTTGATGTTTGTCTCAACAGAAAAGAGAGGCGGTGGTGAAATACCAGTGTATTGCGTTCAACCGAGTTACTGTCGTAGATTTGGAGGCAACACATTTATTTAACACCAACATACGGGGTAACTTCCCCTTAACAGAATGACAACCTATGGTGGTGACCGCCAGGCTAACTACACTAGTTACCACATAACTGGTGTAGTTAGCAAGGTGGTGACCGCCAGGCTAACTACACTAGTTACAACGTAACTAGTTACAACGTAACTGGTGTAGTTAACCGGGTGGTGACCACCATACTAACTACACTAGTTACAACGTAACTGGTGTAGTTTACCGGGTGGTGACCACCAGGCTAACTACACTAATTACAACGTAACTGGTGTAGTTAACAGGGTGGTGATCACCAGGCTAACTACACTAATTACAACGTAACTGGTGTAGTTAACCGGGTGGTGACCACCATGCTAACTACACTAGTTACAATGTAACTGGTGTAGTTAACCGGGTGGTGACCACCAGGCTAACTACACTAGTTACAATGTAACTGGTGTAGTTAACCGGGTGGTGACCACCAGGCTAACTACAATAGTTACAACGTAGCTGGTGTAGTTAACCGGGTGGTGACCACCAGGCTAACTACACTAATTACAACATAACTCGTGTAGTTAACTGGGTGGTGACCACCAGGCTAACTACACTAATTACAACGTAACTGGTGTAGTTAATAGGGTGGTGACCAACAGGCTAACTACACTAATTACAACGTAACTGGTGTAGTTAACCGGGTGGTGACCACCAGGCTAACTACACTAATTACAACGTAACTAGTGTAGTTAACCGGGTGGTGACCACCAGGCTAACTACACTAATTACAACGTAACTAGTGTAGTTAACAGGGTGGTGACCACCAGGCTAACTACACTAATTACAACGTAACTAGTGTAGTTACCCGGGTGGTGACCACCAAGCTAACTACACTAATTACACATACCTAGCTACTACGGCCTGGGATCACAGCTCGGGTCCAGGTCCATGTGTTGTAGACTCGGAGAACGTAGAACGTTGACGAAGGTTTCTTCAGGATGAACAACAACGCCGGCCCCTCTGGGGGGACCCTCTGCGGCGTGGCTGGCTCCGCCATGACCCCCTTCCAAAATCCTCGAGCAGGATCTGGACCCCGACCACGTGACCACCCCGAGCCCCCACTAGAGGCCCCTTTGTAGACTTAACCGGTCACGTGTCCTCTCGGGTCAACCAGAGTGCCATGGCCTTTAGTAACCTCATTCCTACGGCCGGCACTCCCACACCCTCTCCTGTAGGGCCGGCACTGCACGCCAAGCGTGATGCCATCCAGCTCTATAAATCAGCACTGACCGAGCCCCTCTAGGGCCGGTACTACACCCACACCATAGTGGTGTCCGTGATGTCGTTACATCGCACGCTGTGCCTCTCTAGGGCCGGCACTACACAGTGACATCCCGCGATGTCGCTACACCAGTATAAGCCCAAGGCATGAAGGGCGATTTGTAGACTCTGTGTAGTTGAATGATAAGTATCATAATCCAATCGAGGGAACTCGTGTGATGATCTGGCGTGGCCACCCTCACGTGTTTCAGGTAACACCGGATCATTCCAAACGTGTGGATTACAGTCGCAGGTGGCTCAATGAGCAGTTGCAGTTATCCAAACCTGTAGTTAGTCCCGTGTGACCTATTAAAAACTGTAAACAAAAAAGCATTATTATAGCAGCCAAATACTCTAACTGTTGGAGGGAAAAACCGGAGGACCCGGAGAAAAACCCACGTGAGCACGGGGAGAGCGAGAGACACGCAAACTCCAAATCAATACAGGCGTCGTAAGGGTCGGGATCGAACCCACGACCTACTGCATGCCAGGCGTTGGGAGTTAACATCTCCTAGCCATCCGCACGTTGCACCAATCTACGTGGGGGGTACAATGAGAGCGTAAGTCAGGCTCGGGGCAGTGCAGGGCGTTGCCAAAAGATACCGCGGCCCGAGCTGCACATCGCCCCGAGACACCCGGAGCAAGGACGATGGAGACGCCAGCGTGCACTCACCGCTTGGGGTGCATCCCCCGCTCCTCCACCCCCCCCTCCTCCTCCTCCTCCTGCAGACAGTGGGGGCTGGCTGCCCTACACGCTGGTGACTCCCCACCGAGTGACGGCACGCCGCCCCGTCGTCGTGCTGCCCAGCCTGGTGGCACGGCACCTGGGCCCGCTGCTCGCCAGGCAGTACCAGGACATGGTCCACTACCTTCCAGGTGGTGCTGCTCGGCCTTCACTGTGACCTATTAAACTAAACTATGTTTTATCTTAGCAGGTAAGGAAACACTGAGCTATGTGGCTCATTTTCATCAGCGTCCTGGCTATCACAAATGACAACCCAACAAAGTGGCACCGGCCCCGTTCAGCTTCCACCTGCACCGTGGAGGCGAACCGGGGCCGGTGGGAACGATTTGCGGGGTCGGTGGGAATGATTAACGGGGGGCCGGTGGAAACGATTAACGGGGGCCGGTCGGAATGATTCAGGGGGGGCGGTGGGAACGATTCAGGGGGGGCTAGTGGGAACGATTCACGGGAGGCTGGTAGGAATGATTCACGCGCCCCCGCTGCGGGCCCCTTTGTTGGACCGACAAGAGGGGCCAAATTGAAAACGTCTTCGTGTTGCTCCACTGCTTCCCCATCAACCCCTTCATTGCAGTGTCTACCGCGTTGTAACGTGGCGGCCACGACCAGCCATGGCCTTTCCTTTCCACCCTGTTGACGTCTCTCCCCATTTTGCCGCTGCAACGACCACCGACTCCTCTCGGTCATCCCCTTTGTCAACCTCTGCTCTATGGGTGGTCATTCCTCCCTTCCCCGCTGTCCGTAATGTCTGCAATCACCAGGGACACGGAAACATCGGGGGCCGACGGGCAGGGGGGGGTACGTAAGGGCAGAGCGAGCGAGTGCCCTCCATCGTTTGGACGGTGATAGTCGCCAGCTGTGTGCTGTGCTGTCTCGTTCGTCTGTACGTATGTATGTTGAACTTTGTATATTGAACTTTGTATGTTGAACTTTGTATGTTGAACTTTGTATGCTGAACTTTTTTCGCACTGCACGTAGCCAACCGTGCTAGTCGAAGTCTCCATGACCTCCTCGGGACGCTGCACTCGGGCTCGCATCGCGGCCTCCTACTGCTTCCAACGTGGGAGATGTGGTGTGCACCGCTCGTTCCAGTAAAACATACCTTTAAAAAAATCAAGCGTGAATTGAGCGGTGACACGAAGGTGAATGGGAGATGTTTCCTGTGTGGAGCAGTGTGACGAGGCATCGTACAGGCTGATGCACGTGTGTGCTTATTTGTTGTGTATGTAATCTACAAGGCTACTGCGACGTGGTAACTCTCGTGGATATCTGCGACGGTGTCTGGCACTACCCCCCCCCCCCCCCCCTCACAGTGAACCTCTCACCCGAGGAGTTTGCCAGGCGCGAGAACAAGGGGGAGGTTTTGAAATCGGGTTGCCCTGGGAGCGGACCTCACAGCTGCTGGCTCCTTCCTTCCTTGCGGGAGCAGATGGACAAGGTGGATTCCCACCCACAGTAGACACGCTCCCATTTCCATGGCTAATCGCATGTGTGTGTCTTTATATGCCTGTGCCGCGCCGGCCTTTTTAGGTGCTCGCTAACAGCACTTTCCGTAACTGAGTTTGTTAAGGCTGTAAGGGGGTCTCTGTGTTTTTTTGTATGCCTGTTGCACTTCTTTCGCACCGTACGTAGCCAACTATGCTAATTGGAGGTGCGGTGGGTAAGGACAACAAACTAAACACAAAAAGCAGTTCTAAAATAAATACATTTTCATCCTAGATGATTTAAAAGTGGCTTCCTTACATGGGAAGAGCGTTCCAGACGGCCGCAGAAGCGCATCTGAAAGATCAGGGAGGCACACTGCTTCATTTGTCCAGAACTCTGCGTGTAATGAGTGCGGCCTCATCGGAAGCAAATGCAGCTCAGCGAGCTGTAGGCATGCGGCCTATAACTGCTGTGCTCCAAGTGCACTGATAGTCCCATTGGGCTGAGCGCACCTGCCACGGAGCCAGTGTTTACAGTCAGTGGCTCAACCCGTCGTAGCCTTATCCCTCGGAATCCTCTGTGTCTCCAGTGAATTGCTTGCTCCGGTACAAGGCTCCGTGTAGCTTTTTTTAATTGTACCCCCAGTGTTGGATGCGCGACAGTTGCAAAGAGCAAATAAACAAATATATATCCTTCCATACAATCAAGATGCTCTGGTGCAAAGGTACACACACTGGACTTGCAATCCGAAGGTCACCACATTAAAATCTCTGCGCTGCAGTTGAAACAATGGGGCACATTTCTTCAATCCCTCTGCCTCCGGCCACCCAGCAGTGTGAGTCACACCGCAGTCAGTCGATGGGCAGGGCATTTGTGGCGGGGTAAAATGTGGGTACTCCCACTTCTGCCACGGCGTCTAGAAAAGTAGACCCAAGATACTCTACTCTCCAGAGCTCCCTCGAAGCACATGGCGTGAGCAAGACATTGCAGGGCTGTGCCTCTCTGTTGTAACCACGTTGTGGCCGAGCTGAATCCACTCACTCTCGTTTTGAACAAAAAATGCATGAACGTCTTGAATGTGGAGTTCAGGAGAGCTTCCCCCATGGGCACCGAGAAGGCGCTGGCCGTGTTGTTGATGCGTGTCTCTCTCCCGCAGGTTCACTGCGTGATTCCAATCGGTTTGGATGCGGTGGAACTTCTTCACAAAGCTGACATTTTCCCCATCATCATTTTCATCTTCTTAAAAAACAAGTGAGCAAATGCAACGAGTGTGCGCGTGTGTGTGTGTGCGCGTGTGCGTGTGTGTGCGTCAACGTAACCGACCTCTAACCCCACACTTATTGGTGCACTCCAACAGTGGGCAGCTCGGCGGTGCAGTGGTGACCACCACTCGCACCTCACCGCAAGAAGGACCTGGGTTCGATTCCCGACTAGGGCGCCTTCCTGTGCAGAGTTTAAATGTTCTCCCCTTGCTCTGCATGGGTTCCTTCTGGGTTCTTCGGTTTACTCCGATATCTGAAAAAAAAACAATCGTACAATATATATGTGTGTATGTATGTTTAACTTCTCACTGTACGTAGCCAATCGAGGGTTCGGGGGAAGAGCAACAAACTAAACACAAAAAGCAGTTCTGAAGAAATGAGTTTTCAATCTAGAACAATGTAACTGGCCTTGGCCAAACATCCCAATGCAAAAAATATCTGCAAATTACTGAGATGGGATTACAAAAAGTAACGTAATCTCTAAATGCAAATACTCGAGCCTTTCCTGAGTCAACGAGCGGAATCATCACAACAGTGGGAGCTCATTCGTCTCAGTCTGTAACCACTTTGTATTGAACGGGGAAACCACCGCTTCTAAACGTCCACGCAATTAAGTGTGACAATGCGCTCATCTTCATGGATAGGCTTGAGCCTAAGGTGAAAACTACACATTCCCATGGTCACTTTTCCATTGAATGATCACTGTTCCTTTCCAAATTTACTCAGTGTATCCACCCAGATGGACAATTCCCGCGCCTCCGATTAGCACGGTTGGCTACGTACGGTGTAAAAGAAGTTCAACGTACGTACATATGTACAATTCGCTGCCAGCTGGTGGCGAGATGTTAACTCCCTGGCCTGGTGTGCAGGAGGTCGTAGATTCGATACCGACCCTGACGCCTGCCGCTGTATATTTGGAGTTTGCGTGTTCTCTCCCCGTGGTCGCGTGGAATTTTTCTCCGGGTGCTCCGGTTTTTCCCTCCACATTTAAAAACATGCGCTTAGAGTATTTGGCTGCTCTACATTTCCACATGATGAGCGACTGTGTTGTGCTCTCATTTGTTGCTTCTGAAAACGAGCTACATAGATCGGTGGGCCTTGATAAAATAAAAACGGTTAGCTAAATAGTTTTCGTAGTCTTTGAACAACTGGGATTGTAACATCCGTGCTCTTGCTCCGTGCCATGCCCCTACCCCCCCCCCACATTTCTTGTTGTTTGTCACGCGTCTGGGGGGCGGCGAGCGAAGCGCAATAATCACGGACACGTAACACCGCTTCGCAGGAAGGAGCTGTCGCTCGTGGATCCTACGGACAACTCGTCGCCGCCAACCGTGGCATTCAACGAGGACCGGAAGGCATTGGCCGAGAGCGGATACAACTACGTGGAGCTCAAGGGCAGAGGCTCGCTGCTCAAGGCGCTCGCCAGCGAGCAGGACGGCGGCGCGCCGGCGGCTAAGGACGGCACGGTGGTGGGGGTCATCCTGCAGGAGGCGAGGGAGGCGGTCGTCGCGGAGCAGAAGAGGCGCGTTTGGGTCCCGCGCAAGCACATGTGAGGGGGGCATCTGGGGGGGTGGGGGGGGGGGGATTGCCGCCGTGACGGCGTCGACGGTGGGCAACGACGGTCCGGGACGGAAGCCAGGAGGGTGCATGGCGCGCACCCTCGAAGGGAAAAAGCCATGTGCAGTGCACGTTCCACATGCGTCGCATCAATTGCGAGGGAAGTTTTTTCCGCGGGTGACCGCATTTTTGTTTAAAAAATTTGTAGCTAATAAAAATAATGCGCGGCACGAGTCTCGTCTTGCCAGTGCGCTGTGCGGGATGGGGGCACCGCGTGTGGGGCCTTGAGGAGGGATGGGCGAGTGCTGGTCTCACTCGGGAACGGGGATGGCTCCAGCAGCTGGCTACAGAGCCAACGCCTTGCGTCGCTCGCGGAGCGTCCTTTGAGAGTCCCTCGGTTTGTTGTTGTTTAAAATGTTTCCACGTTTAACTCCTTGCATATATGCACACGCGCGCATACGCGTGTGTGTAGGGTGTAAATGGGGTGCGGTGGTGTAGCGGTTAGCGCTACGCTGCGCTACGAACCTGGCAACCCGGGTTCCAGTCCCGCTCACGGCCAACACCAGTGACGATTATCTGAACCGGTCCTGGGCCTCCCCTAGGTCGACTCAGCCTCAAGTGAGTACCTGGTGCAGTGTGTAAACATCGCCACTGGGAAGACAAAGGTGGCCGGTCGTGTTGTTGGCCACCCACACCTTCATGTGTCGTGCCGGGCCTTCATAGGTGCTCGCTAACAGCACTTGCCCCAACAGTCTGTTAAGGCTATGCGGGGGATCTTTATCTTTGTAGGGTGTAACGACATGTTGGTCACATCTCGCAAAGGTTGATCACTTTTGTATTTGTTAGAGAAGTCTCCATGAAAAAAAATTTGCTGAAAATGACAGTGTATTGAAAGAGCAATGTTCACCATCGTGTTCACCCGTTCACATAAACATCGGCAGCTTTCATCCTACCGGCTGTAAACGTTGCAATGCATTTAAATACACAACGTTTGCTGACTTGTTACATTCCATCAAGGCGTTTGTTTTACTTGTTGGTATTTTAGCAGCTTCCTGTATTTTAAGGGCTAATTGCGCGTGCTGACCTGCGCGTCCACTTGCTTCCTGTCCGCTCTTGCGCTGCGTTGTGTCTCTCTCACGCTGCTGCTCACGTCGTTTCGGGGATGTTGTCTCCGTGTTGAACTGATATTGCATTTTTTTTTTTAATTCAGGAAAATGGAACCCAAAATTCAAATGGCTCAAGGTGTATCAACCCCGATCGGTGTACTAGCCCATGTTGGAGTGCCGTATTGACGCACCTTTCCATAATGTTCGCTTGCCCAGAATGTCTCCTTTTTCCTCCCGAACGAACCTTTAAATTCGCGTCAGACAGCCCGAGACCCGGCCAAGGTTTCCAGGACGAATATTCGATATAGATACCTACAGTGCGACGCCCGTGTGCGCTTTACGTCACGTCCTGCTTTGACAGCAACGGAGAATGAAGAACGAGAAGGATGATGCCGTGGTTCAAGCCACTTTGGAGAACGAGGACTGTGATAGCAATGGAAGCATTCAGCCTAATCGACGATGGCGTTTGAAATGCAACTGGCAGCTGTGTGTGGAGCACAGCATTCATACAATGGGGCAGTGCTTTGTTATGCAATGAACTGATCGCACATGGCCAGCATTCACGACAGGGCGGTTTCAATTGACGAATGTTCTCAAGTGGACCAACCTGCACAACCTTTGGGTTTTCTACATTGTCAATATTTCATGCTTTGGGGCGTGTAAAGTTGTCTCGAGATATATAGGATATATGATTAAGGGCCGTGACCCTATCTTCATACTGAAAGTGTCACGTTGGTCTTGGCGTCTGTGTCCACCAGGCGAATGAAGTCAAAACGCCATGCCCTTTTGAGTCCCCATAGAGTGCCGTGACCTGACATTATCGCGATGTTCGATAAATTAATTTCTTTGCCGGCGTTAGTGAAGTATGAAACTAGGAGAGACAGTGCACGACATCTTTTTCAAAGACGGCGGAAAGCTACCAAGACGCCGCATACATGCTAGAGATGCGTGCGCGTGGATTGATTTCAGTGGTTGGGGACTTGCGCAGTGTGCCGAACTTTTCCCGCACCATACGTAGCCAACCGCGCCAATCGGCGGCGTTTGCGCCGCGCATTCTCTCGGCACGCTCATCAGAATTCACCCAGGAGGGCTGGTGGTGGCTTTGCTGCTGCAGGTTATTTATTAGGAGTTTTCACCGCCTTCCATGGCTAAAGACCCCCCCCCCCCATTCTGACCTCTCACTGCAAGTGAACATTAATGTTGCCTTATCGCGTTCCTAAGTAGCTATAGTACCGGATAGGGGCTCCGACACTAGTCAGGGAATGTAGTTAAACCTTTGTTTCCATTTCTCTTGGAATCATACCTTGTTTACAAATCTTAGTAAACTTGTTTTTTTACTGGCAATTAATTATGCCCGTTTGGCGGCGTGGATTCCTCTGCGTCGGTGTACATGCTGAAGTAAGATGATGGGGGTGATACAGGTGACTTGTGTGGCGTCCATTATGTGCCATGACCAGAGCTCCCAGCCAGAGGAAAACCCGTTACTACCGCAATAATCACCAACGTTCAACTCGGAGAAACTGCACCTGACTTAACACCCACAGGGGCCGTTGAGCGAGCCCAGCCATTGGGTCATTACACGAAGGGAGAATACGTAAGAAAATCAAGTATAAGATTGTTGTATTCACAGCAATCGTGCGCGTTATATTTATGCAAACCCTCAAGGCGTATTGTTAGAATCGTACCGGAGGTTTATAAACGCAATCCGTCACACGAGTGTCCGTCCGCGCGTGATTCGAATGCATTTCCCATGATTCGGTCGACACGCCTTGCCACATTTCGTTCCCTCAGCTGTTTGCGGCTCGTTCACTGCAACACAGAACATTCTCTCACCCCCCCCCCCCCCGTCCATCTTCACGGAGCTTGGATTCTGGATTCACTTTTTCAACCTGTGCTTCCTCTCTCGTGTTAACCGACTCGACTGCAAACGCTCTGGGTACTGTTACTTGCTCTGGCTCCCATGTTAACAACTGTGAAGAACTAATAAAACTGGTCATAAAAATCGCTTATTATTATTATGCCAGTGCCTGATGTACCGCTTCGAACGTACGGAATTTGTTTTTACAAAATCCAAAGCGTGTTTCCAGCAAGCTGTTACTTCGGTACAACAACAAAAAACTGACTTATGACAAAATGTTATGTTGACGATGCATTTGGAAGTTGGCAAGAAACTAGGCGAGGTTATATTTTATAGTTTACTTGAGAAATGTGTGTGTAAGAAAGGGGCATTTATCCACAGTGATAAAAAAATACATCTAGGGAAATGTGTTATTCAGTTTCGAATCCAGACTGAAATGATATGACCGCGAATTTGTGCTTTCTGCATTGCCGAGCTGTGAGCGTGCTTGTTTTGAACCCGTTGACGTTTGGGTTGATGGTTCAATTCCCTCGGTGGGCCAGGAAGGCCTGCGTGGAATTTCCAAAAGAAAGCGTCTACTAAGAGATGTCGAGGAGTATTATGAGTAACCATAAGGGGGCAAACAGAAGGAGGTGTGAGTGGGTTGACAGTCAAGGATGACGTAATGTCACAGTGGTGTAAGAGGTACCTTCGGGAACAAAGGCGGGTCCGAGCTAGGGGGTGGAGCCACCCAAGGGGTTCTTAAGGGGGACCCCGTGATGGAGGCGGGGTTGTTTTGGGGAGCCAGGGTAAGGATCGGTTGGAGAGAGCCAAGGAGATAGCCGAGGGTAAGGCCCTGTAGTGTGGAGTAAAGGATCGGCTGGAGGAGGGTCTCTCTCTCCTCATCACGGGGCGGTATTGGCTGAACCCCCGCTCCGGACAGACGAGTGAGAGAGCCCAACGGGATAGCCGAGGGTAGGACCAAATAGTGATCAGTGTCCGGGGTAAGGACCGACATAGAGAGCACCTACACTGGTGTGAGCATAGAGTGTGAAGTGTAACAGTGATTTAATAAAACGGCACAACTGAGAGACCGTAGTGTGTCCGGACTGAAAGGCTGCTGCAGAGAGAGTGAAGTGGTGCAGCCAGTTAGAAGGCAGGGTTGAGGGATCGTTGCCGAGGTGAGCGTGAGACACCACCTGCATTTGGGGCAGTATAGTGGAGTCGGGAGAGTCCTATCGTGCACGACTCTTCTCTGGTCACTCCTTTTAGCATAAAATTAAAACCAGAACTTTTGACAGAAAAACCTCGAGTGCTGGAGTAAACAGTTGGACGCCGTCTTCTGCATACCGCCGTGTATGTTTAACAACACGCAGAGATGCGCTTTGCACGTGCAAATGCTGTCGGCCTTGTCCAGGCCGTTTTGTCGTGAAGATCACCAACTCGCAGAGTTGAGAAAAGTCGGCCGCCCCACCGGTGCAAAATTGAGAAATTCAAAATGGAATTAAATCATCTTTGGCCGGACATCTTCTGTCTAATAATTATCTGCTAAACATCATACTCAAATTGTAAATATTGTGGGTTTACTTTCCATCACACCGGTGTTCTGAACTAGTAACTAATTGGTTAAGTTTTATTTACATAACAAACCTTACTAATTGGCTGTGTTGGGTGGTGGGTTTAACGACGCATATTTACGTCATCTAACCAAACAAAAACCTTATGGAACGCGATGAGTGAGGAACGCGATGAGTGAGGTGGATTCAGGGGCCGAGTGTGTGGTGTGTCATGACTCGCGTTTGGGTATAGTGGATTGGATGACGGTCGGGCGGATGACGGCGGTGGTCCGGGGAGGCGTCGTCACAGCACGCGGCAGCCCGTTGAGACGTGTCCCGGCAGGCCCGCAGTTGTAGCACACGACGAGCCCGCTCCCAGGATCAGGAGAGGTCTTCCTCCATCGTTGGTGTTCATCTCGTCACACCATGCCGTCCCCCCGCCAGCCTCTGCCTTGAGTTGAAGCGCAGGTTTGGATGGGCTCCACATCTTTAGGTGTATCCCGCACCTCACGAGGCGTGGTACACGCCGCCAACCCCTTATGCCGTTGCAAGAGCAGGTGCGCCTGAATGCATCTTGCAACATTGAGAGAAGACAAGTCGTCTCCGTCGACAGCCGGCAGGATGATGTTGAGGTCCTTTGCCAACGTCAACAATCTCTCGAAAACCAGCAAATCGAATCCGTCGTGGTCCATCTTCGAGACGTCAGCCTTTGCTAGCGCCAATAGTGCGCTATGGAAGGTGAGGGGCATCTCGGCCTCCCTCCTCCTCCACGCAGCGAACTTATGGTGCACATTTGACGGCGGTTCGTAGATTGCCGCCATTTGCGCAAAGGCGTGATGTAATGTGACCCTCTCCGACGGCGGGATGGTGAGAAACGCTGCCAAGGCATTGTCGTCAAGCCTGGCGGGCAGCGCTCTCAGTGCCTCTGCCTCCGTCCACCCCGCCAAGTCACAGTTCGTCTGGAACCGGAACTTGAAGGCCACCCAGTCGCCTCCGGCGGCTATAAATTCTTTAACAAAGGGCAGTCGTCGCCTGAGAGATGGAATATCCACGGGCGAGTTTGACGCAGTCTCAGATTTGGCGGGCTCTTCGCTCCTCTCCATGATCAAAATGGCGGCCGCCTGCGCGGGCTGCGCCACGGAGGTTCCCCATTGGCGGGAAATGGCGACGGGATGTTTAGTCCCACGCGGATCCGTTTCTCTCTCCTCCACCGCTGGCTCTTCGCGGCTTGGAGGAGTTTTGCGAGGCGGGAGTGGGCTGTGTGGCGCTCCCTCCCCGACGGTGGTGAGCTGTCGCATGAATGGTCGACGCAATGCTCCGCCACTGGCGCCTCACTCCTTTTTTCCGGAGTCACCATCCCCGGGGCTCTTTGAGGGATAACTTCGTCGTCCGACGTCCTGGTATGTAGTCTGCTTCGTGTAAACATAACCTAACTCGGCTAGCTTACTCATAAAATAATGTTTGGCCATTTCCGACACCAGTTGTAGTGATTTCAACCGAGTCGCAGACGTACTCTTTGAGGCAACACATTTATTTAACACCAACACACGGGGTAACTGCCCCTTATAGTATAACAATCTATGGTGGTGACCACCAGGCTAACTGCACTAATTACAATGTAACGAGCTACAACGGACCGGACCAGAGCTCGGGTCCAGGTCCAGGTATTGGAGACTCGGTAGAACGTAGGACGTAGACGAAGGTTTCTTCAGAATGAACAACAACGCCGGTCCCTCTGGGGGACCCGGCTTATATTCTCTGAGGCGTGGCTGGCTCCGCCCTTGGCCATGACCACCTTCCAGAATCCTCGAGCAGGATCTGGACCCGGACCACGTGACCACCCCTAGCCCCCACTAGAGGCCCCTTTGTAGACTTCACCGGTCACGTGTCCTCTCGGGTCAACCAGAGTGCCATGGCCTTTAGTAACTTCGGCACTCCCACACCCTATCCTGGAGGGCTGGCACTGCACGCCAAGCGTGGTGGCACCTAGCGCTATCAACAGCACTCACCGAGCCCCTCTAGGGCCGGTACTACACCCACATCATAGTGGTGTCCGTGATGTCGTTACATCGCACGCCGTGCCCCTCTATGGCCGGTACTACACCCACATCATAGTGGTGTCCGTGATGTCGTTACATCGCACGCCGTGCCTCTCTAGGGCCGGTACTACACCCACATCATAGTGGTGTCCGTGATGTCGTTACATCGCACGCCGTGACTCTCTAGGGCCGGTACTACACCCACGTCATAGTGGTGTCCGTGATGTCGTTACATCACACGCCGTGCCTCTCTAGGACCGGTACTAAACCGACACCATCGTGGTGTCCGTGATGTCGTTACATCGCACGCCGTGACTCTCTAGGGCCGGCACAGCACAGTGACATCACGCGATGTCACTACACTAGTATTGGGTAAATCTCCAAACGAAGTCAAATAGAATCTCCAACACGATTTCGACTTAATTCAATATTAATTGCCATTGAAAGAATTGCTTCAAAATCGCTAAAGATGAACGTCATGCTATTTCCTTCAAACAAAAATTCAGTTTAATTCCCTTCACCTATTACGGATATCAAAAGCAACAACATTGAACAAACGGAGTGCTTCAAATACTTGTGTTTACTGACTGATTCAAAACTTAAATACCAACCCCATGTAATTCACATCTCAAATAAAATCAAATTAAAATAGGGTTTTTATTCATACCATTGTTTTTACCATTTGATTGTGCTTGCAAATTGTTGATGCTCTCAATTTACCACTTTTTGACTACTCTGACACTGCTTACAGAGCAGCTACAAATGCAACACTAAACAAATTAACCCCGTTTTATCATTCTACTCTACGATTTTCACTGAGCTCTTTATCAGAAACGACCTGGCCACAACCTCAACGAAGTGGCTTATCACGTGGAAATTTATAACAGCCAAATACTCTAAATACTCTAAACGTATGTTTATAAATGTGGAGGGAAGAAACCTGAGGACCCGGAGGAAAATCCACACGAACACGGGAGAAGAGAGAGAAAATGCAAACTCCAAATAGAAAGGCGTCAGGGTCGGGATCGAACCTATGCCCTCCTGTATACCAGGCAAAGTAGCCAATATGTTGCCACAGTGGAGCCCTTAACTTTAAATTGGTGCAGTGACTGAATTCTCTGCGTAAAGAAAATGCAGCTCAATTTTGTATGCATTCATACATTTGTTAAACTTATGTCTGATGTGATGCATAGACGTTTGATTGTTTTTGCGCTTCATAAGATACTTGTGTATGGGCTTTCTCCCCCTCACACAATCAGATTCAAGATAATTTTATATAGATCTTGGGTAAATGAGTGCCACTTGGGAAAAGGGAATGATTGCATTTAATGAGAGAGAGCACGCAGCCCCAATTTCGAATGCGATCATATCCAGATGTTTCAAATGTGTCTCCTAATAAACCAATTGTGCTGAGAGTACATTTCATTGCAAAAGAAGATGAATCAACATTCAGGAAGTGTATATGACAAGCCCATAATTACACCCTCGATTACTATTGGCCATTATATCCAGTGATTGTTTTCACCTGCACACTTTACAAACACCATCAAATTAATCAAAGCGACAGTATTTCTCATCTTGAAAACCAGCGATAAATCATTCTCACCGTGGTTATTATAAGAGATGTTCTGATTCACTATCATCACGACTCAATTCATTGTCACAATTCACACTCTCACACTGGCTTCACAAAACATTTTCGTCCCTAGCGTACGATGGATAGAATCCCAAGTACGTTCACGCTGCTATGGCTAGAATATGGAGATCATCCACAGTGGTTGAATCTCTTTAATGTTTACCAATAAAAACACGACTAATTGCCATTTTAAATGATCTTTTTGATATAAGCTTGTAAGCTCGCCGATGCCAATGGTTCTTGGACGTTTCCACAGTGGTCCACCTCACTCCGGCATGGCTGTTAATGCCCGCTCCATCTACTATTAATCCGTTCCTTCGTAAAGAGCGCAGTACCGTTTGTTCTCCTATAAACGCGGTAAGTTGCGTTCCTGAAGAACACCGCGTTATGGGAAAAAAAATCGCGTTATAATAAATAATAAAGGGTAAAGCACAGTCCACGATAGCGCGTGAGATGCGTACGCAGGCTGAACAAAGACTGAGGGCGCGTGGGTAGCGCCTAGAAGCATCCAGCAGCATCCCAGTGCCTTGTGCGACGTCGTTCTATTCACTCAATCCAATTCACATCCGCGTTATAAAACAAATGTGTTTCCACCAATACATGAATCGCGTTGTATCCAATTTGCGCCATGAAAACAACCCGCAGCGTTATAGTAGAACAAGACCGTACAATAGGCGTATTTTGTCTTCGTTTTCATTGGCAGCTTTGTTGCCCTGGTAACAACAGACTTCATATTCTATTCCACGACGCGTTTGAACGTGGAGGTGGGCTGCCTGCATTAATAGTTTTGGCATTCACGTAATTGTAGTGCACGATGATATTGCCGAACATACGCGCCGCGATGTTGCGGTGTCTTTGCTCCAGTGGGAAACTGTTGCGGAATACAAAGGGGAAACTCCGGCATGCCGCCAAATGGGATATGTTTTTTTCTGCCAGTACCAAAATATGAAAACATAAGAATAGGGTTTTACCCTTTCTGGCAATAAAACAGGGGGTGTTAAGATGTTCAAACACCAAATAGATACATTTTGCAAGGGATCAGGTCTGCATTAACCACACGCATGCTTGTGGCAAAACATGTAAACAAACATGCTCTAATATCATATGCCTTGTCTTTGAAAAGGTGCCATAGATATCACTGCTCAACCCGATATTTTAATGGTTTTTTTTAATATTTGCATTGCCTTTGTGCTACGTACGGTGCGAAAGAAGTCCAACGTACAATAAAGACGTACTGTACGTACCTGTTCGCCTTTTGGCGTTCTCTGCTCTAACACTGGCGAGGCCACGCTGTGTGGGTATCGCCAGGTGGAGCTGCTGCTGCTGCTCCGCTCACAATCAAAAGGTTGCACATTCAAATTACGATGAGAGGTCAACTAAACCTAGGGGCCGTCCATAAATGACGTCACGCGATTTTGGACGATTTTTGACCCCCCCCACCTTCGTCACACGACGTCACAAAAAATCAGACCCCCCCCTCAAATATGACGTCACAAAGCTCTGCCCCCCCCCAAATAAACTATTGTCCTTGTAGTGCGTATTTAATGTGGCGCTGCACTCTGATGTTGTAGGAGAAAACATTTATTAAAAAGTCTATTTAATAATGTAGAACGTGTTGTCTATATTTATTTAAAGTTGCGCATTTTGATGTAACGTCACATTTATCAACCCCCCCTAGTCACACATCGTCACAAATGTCTGACCCCCCCCCCCAGGTGCGTGACGTCATTTATGGACGGCCCCTTACCGCGTCTCAAGGATTAGTAAAAAAATATGTCTACCACGTTGCGAAGGGTCAGCAGGGACCATCTTGTGTAGAGATTTAGACGACACCATCGGTCAGCCGTGATCCATCCACTGCTTGATGGAGGGTCTCCCGTTGCCGTCCGTCTGGCTCCTACACGTCAACTGATCCCATCGCTCCGTCTCCGTGGAGATCATCCCCCAAGGATGTGCTCCCTTTGGCTGATGCTCCATTACCAGTCTCATCCGTCGGTCATTGTGCCCCCTCTGATGGGAGTGCCCTGCCCGAGCCCACTTGTATGTACGTACTTACGCATGTTTAACTTTTTTCGCACCTTACGTAGCCAACCATGCTCAGCATCTCCTTCACAGCCAATGTCATGCCTCTAATTTATGTTTCGTCCCTGATCCACGTGTTCTTCTTTCTGTCTCTCAGGTGTAATTAATCCCAGCACGCTTATCTCCACGATTATTAATCTTATTTTCTACCTTTACTTCCATGTGCTATGTCAATGTCCTATTTTTTTAGCGAGCCCTACGTGTCACAGCAGGCAAGGCGGTGTGCACAGATTGAAATGATCTCCTTTGGGGGACGTTGCTTCTAACAATACAATTTATAAACAAGATTAGAAGCTGTTGTGACTGCAGGCATTACTCTTTGGTTCTTTCGGTAAAGTCACATAGAAAGAAATAAAATTAAATAAAATACTACGTTTCGATTGCAACACAAGCAACCATCATCAGGTACAAATGAATGAGAAAACAAACCTAGTAAACTTGGAAATATAATGGAATACAACACAGAGAGTCGGCCAACACAGGAGCCAACACCCCACCTGGTTGATTACGTTCTTCCAAAGATTGCTAAATTTGAGAAAGAGACAAAACATAGACACGGAGACACACAGACAGATACACATGCAGAGAGAGACTCACACAGAGACGAACAGAGAGAGACACACACATAGGCACACAGAAAGACAATGTCTCTGTGTCGAGGCCTTAAATAGAGAGAGAGGGAGGTGCAGAGGGGGAGTTGTGTGGAATTCCTGCCCATAGCGGCCGGAGGAGAGAATGGACTTATAAACAAGCACGGTAGAAAGCAAATTTAGTAAACTTAAGAAGTGTAATGCAATGCAACACAGATAGTCGGTTAGCACACAGTTAACGCATAGCCTGGTTGATTAACGTTCTTCCAAAGATTGCTAAATTAGAAGTTAAGTGTGAAACAAACACGCACGGCAAACCCTCTCCGTAGAGGTGGTTCAAACTAGAGTGGAAGTTTTCACGACTGCAGGAATGACTCTTGACTTTGCCGAAAGAACCAAAGAGTAATACAATTTGATATTTACAAAAGCATTTACGGCGTCCGGCCCTCGCGGCCGAAACTCCCGGCAGGTCGGAGAGTTTTGCTGAACCCAGAGGGCCGTGATCAAAACGACGATATAAGGAGGTCGTCTGCCACACGGGGAATTTGCACTTCTGGGTTAATGGCTACGAGCCGCAATGAGTGTCACCCCCTTGCTCGTTCGAACCGTGGCACCGTTGTTGACGACTAGGCCTGTTTCAGCCTTCTCGCTGACTACTGCTTTCAGGAAATATGCCGCAGGTTAAAGCAATAATCTGTTTATTGCGCGCTGTGGAATAGCGACTACAAAAAACAAACACAGCTTGGCAAATGTCGTCGTTGGCTCGTGATTTTTTTTGTTAATATTCAGTTATAATTTGTATTAATATGGGCTTTTGTGAATTTTTATGAAAATTACTTTTGATGCAATTTGGACCCATAAACGTGCCTCCCTTGTGTTACATCGTGCAATGTTTGACTCCAGGGAGGGGAAGTCCTTTCATGCCAAATAACATTTTCATTTTCACATGCTGGCTTCCTTGACATGTTTGTAATTTGTGGGATATGTTAACAATGATTTGCGTTGTTGTTAACTGTTGCTTATTCTGCATTGTCACGATGATTCCACACCAGATCCAACATACGGCTCAGCCTCTCTTTTCTGTGGGCAGAGGGAAGTGATTTCTTGAAACTGGGTTTTACGAGCATTCGCGTTTGTAGCTTACGTTACCCCCTCGGCCATGCCGCCCAGGTGCAGCTCGTGGGCTTGTTGCATGTGTCATGGGGACGCAGCGATCTTCCTCTTAGCAGGCGCGGTGAATCGAGCAGCGCTGGGGCAAAGGTTCTTTTGTCTGGCGCTAAACATTTACTCAGCAGAAGAATGAGGGAACTTGCAGGCTTCCTCTTGTCGCCGATCGTGACTCCAATGAGAACAGAAATGTGCGGTGAAAGTGAGTGGGGGCCACGCAGCTCAGGGCTGTAGTGGACTGGGAAAGTGTTTGTGTGGTTTGTGGTGTTTAGGAGCATCTTGGCCTCAAGGTGCACATGGCCTGACACAAGCGTCGTGGTGACGTCACCACCACTTAGTGGCGAAAAGCGGTTGTTGTTGTTTTGGAGCAAAATGTTAAAGAGGAGTGGCGGTTATTGTTGTCTCACGGTCAAGCATTGATGCGCCACGGTGGCGAGATGTTAACTCCCTCGTATGGTATACATGAGGTCGTGGGTTCAATCCCTACCCTAACGTCTATATATTTGGAGTTTGCATGCTTCTCTCCCCGTGGTCGTGTGGATTTTCTCCGGGTCCTCCGGTTTTTTCCTTACACATTTAGAAAAATGCATTTAGAGTATTAGGCTGCTGTAAATTTCCACATGATAAGCCACTGAGCTTTTTGCTCTTCTGAAGCTAAATAGCTCTTTTCAGAAAACATATATTTAACTAAGGCTCACTGAGCTATAATAGCTCTTGTGAAAAGAGCTATATAGCTGAATGAGCCTTAGTTAGCTGTATAGCTCAGTGAGCCTTAGTTAAATAGTTTTTTGCACAGAAACAAATATGTTTATCCTCGTGGGTTTATTGTGCCCCCCCCTAACATTTTGCCACGTTTTACATTGCCTGTGATTAGAATAAAATACACAGGAAAGAGTAGCAACGGTTCACAACGGTCCCTATTGAAATTCAACTCGGCCCATTCTCAGCCTTGTTGGGTTTATTCATAAACCTCACCGCCATTGATCAATTTCAACCACTTTACCGCAAAATATCCATAACGTGCAATATACCGCTTCGGTGGGGCTGTTTGTTTTTACAGTCGTTGTTTTAAATCACCCGCGATGCTAATGGAAAGCGGCCTCCATGAACAAAACACTCCCTCATCTGTAATTGCGTGCAAATGGTAACATGGCCATAATGATCCCTTGAGGGGCCATGGCAAGTGGTAACAGTGGTCAGCTACCACTGTGCTGTGAACCCCGGGCAAGACTGAGTTCAAATCGCGGCCACGGCTAGCATCGGTGGCGAGTGAAGTGTGTACGGTCCTGGGTACCCGCTCACGACCTTCACAAACCCGCACTGACGAGAGTAGTGAAGTATGGTCAAGCAACCCCCACGAGAAACATGGGCATGGGGCGGCCTTCATCCAGCAGTGGATTGACAAAGGAGTGTAAAAAATATATATGCAAGATAAGGAGAAGCTAGAGCCTGAAGTATCCTGCTCTCAAGAGCGCGTGATTCTAAACCAAAGGTCGACAACCAAAATAACAAAAAAAGAGCCTTTTTTTTCGAATTACTATTTCAAGAGCCACATTGCAGACAATAAAGAGCCACACGCAGCTGCGGAGCAGCAGGCTGCCGATGCTCAACAGCACAATTCCGTGGGCCAAGGTCTCAAAGGAAATACCTTTCCTGTAAAACAGGAATATCGGTCACGTACACTTTAACTAATTTTTTTTGCAAATGCTTCTTGTCACTCTTAGAGCTGTGTGCAAGGCGTTGGGTTGTGTCCAGACGCTTGGTCATGCGTGCTCTAAATGTGTGGAATCTAACCAATGCATAATCTGTAGGGGAGTAACGATGCATCGGTTACATTCGTGGATTAAATTGTATCCTTGCACACACAAAGCGAGCACTGAATCACGTGAGAATGCTGTCATGTATTTACAATGTATGCAAATTACATTGCAGTGCATGAAAATTCTAAATTACGTGCCATTACATGAATGGTGAATGCATCAGACGAAACTTTACAAAAATGCATAGAAAAATGAAAAACTTTAGAAATAAAGCCGCAAAAACAAAACAAAGAAGAACAGATTGTTGAATACAATTGCAACCCTAAAGCATTACATGTCGCATTGCTGGATGTGAATTGTTCTTTTAAATTTGTTTGAAGATTCTGTATATAAATTGGAACTGGTTGAAACATACAATCGCAATTATGTGTGTGTATGCTGTCATTTGTAAGCGTGTCCTGTAGTATATTCGATGGCTCAATAAATCCTAACTCCTAACATGTCGCGCGGACCAAGCGTTCTCCAAGGTGCATTTTTAAGAGATCGCATCTCTAGCAATAACGCAAACCCCTTGAATCAAAACATACCCACCACATCTTCTTAGTGCCGATTGTCAGCGGAGGCTTCAAACAATGCCCGGTGCAGAATTGGTCTCGCCTGCTTGTTGGTTCGTGCGAGTGAGTTGCCGTGTTGTGGTTTAGAGGCAACCACCGCCACTAGAGTCGCAATCAAGCTGCCTGGGCAACGATCCGCTGTGGCTTCGTAGAGATAACACACTGTATTCTTTGGGTCTTTCGGTAAAGTCACGTACATAGGTTCAGAGAAAATAACAAAAAACTACGACGTTTCGATCGCAACACAAGCGGTCGTCATCAGGAAGAGTTTTTGTTATTTTCTTTGACGCTATCTCCGTGACTTTACCGAAAGACCCAAAAATATGAATTCCTGCAGTCACGAAAGCTTTAAGTCAAGAGATAAGACATTTTTTTAAAAATATTATTGGTTCTTTCGGTAAAGTCACGTAGAAGGGAAATAATAAAATAATAAAAATTAAACTAAATTCTCACGACGTTTCGATTGCAGCACAAGCAATCATCATCAGGTGTGAAAACCACAGCAAGAAAATTTGAAAAAACGTGAATTAGATAACAACACAATGTTATCTTGAAGCCATTTTCTCTGCTACCCATCCTAGTTCCGACACACTTTCCACTGGATCAGTTTTTTTTAATAGATCGCACGCGCGCACTGTGTCGTGAAACAATTAGTAATCGACTCCTATTGAAGTGACTTCGTGAGTAGTTCTCTGATGTCATCTTCCGTGGCCATCCCCTGACAGAGTGGAATGTCGCGCTGCTCATTCTAGTAGCTCCCAATGGCAATCCCTTGGCCTCATGCCATGACGGCGATATTATATAATTGGAATCTAACCGAGAATTTCACCCGTTGGAGGTGTACGGGGCACATTAGTGAGTAGCGACTGAACCACGAATGCGTGCGTCGGTGAAGGAAGATACCGACGAATAGTAGCGTGGTGGGAGTGAACCTGCTGGCGAGTTACGATCAGAACCACTTCTCCCAGTCCTTACTGCTCGTTAACAAGACTATTCTCAACCGTGAATGCATGCGGTAGGGAAATGCCAATGGTTCGTTGTGCTAGTTCTGTGGGGGAGAGAGGAGGATGCATCTGGGCTTTAGCAGCAACCCAATTGCACAAGCGGTGTTCACCGCACTGCACTGCGATCTGCTGATCGAGATCCGATTATATTTATTGCACAAATCACTTACGTAAGGGTCGTGTTTCTTTATTAACAGCACAGGGTGTTAACCTCTCTCTCTCGTCAAACAAGCCAGCGTTTCCACCCATTTTCCCGTGCGTAATTAGAAAAGTACAAACTGTGTAAGTGCAGCTCTTTGGAGAATAAACGGAACATTGACGAACTCAAGCACCAGACCCATGGCCTTTGTGCTTCACGCAAGAGGCCCTCAAACGGCGCAGTCCGTCTCTACATCTGCCTACGTTGTTGGGCTTCTTTCGCGCCGTGCGAAGCCAAGCGCGTACATACGGGACCTGGTCCTTATATATAATTGATGTACAGCCTTGTGGGACGCTGTTGGCACGAATGACGCTGTATGAAATGAAAGAAGTATTGTATGAAATGAAAGTGTTATGAAAATTGAAACGGCGACGCCGCCACGTAACGCTGATACTTGCTCGTGTTAAAGTGAGTCAACTCACTCCGAGCGGCTCATGAAGTAATTCACAGTCAGCCAGGAGGCAACCAACCCTGCTCATCGCCCACAGGGATTTTTTTTGTATGGGGTGTGGAGGAATAGACGACATTGCTTGCCCCTTGTCTACATCACGAGAGAGGGGGGGAAGGAGTGGGGCAGTGTCGTGACCTGCCCCCCCTCTGTGGCCGCGGGTGTGCCTACAGGAAACCACGTGGTTCCTAGCACAGGGGGACAGGGCAGCCATGTGTCCCTGCCAAGCCTCGGGCTCTGGATTACAACGGCAATTAAAAATATATATAATCAGTACTAGAGGTTGTTCTTCGGCGCCTATGGGGCCCCTCACAACCATTTACGACCTTCGGCCAGGAATGTCACTAAAAAGATTGCACACGAACGACGCGTTCACGCGAGCACCCGATGCTCCGTTTTGAAGTTGTAAAATGAAACATATTTTTGAATTGTATTATGTTTTGAATTAGATACTTGTATTTCTTCATTAAAAGCTTATATCATTTAACATCTGGAATACTTAATTGAAGACGACATTTCGTGGTGAATTTCCTCTCGTCGTTAAGTCGATGGCCCTGCTGGGGGTTTGGTTCGATGCGGACTTTCACCAGCGCCTCTATAGCCCCGCCAAGCGTTGGTTGGCTGCTTGGTCCCGGGCACGTCACGCACTTCAACCAATCCGTGCCGCGTTAGTCACAGAATGACAGAATCACAGACCTGGGTGTTTTTATATTCAGTATATTCAGTATCTATATTCTTGCAAGCATAGCAGCACAACTTCCATCAGCTAAAATGGGATGACATGGTGGCTATGCTCAGTGGGTCTCGTCCAGCCAGTTGGTCTGTTCAGTCTGAGGATCGACGGTCAAAACGCACGCCCTGCACAGGACGTCAGGATGATTGGTGTCATCTTCGATTCATCAATCACTGTTGAGGTGCACATACAATTGTCGAGGTCACTGTTTTTTAATTGACCAAACATTAGGCCAGTTACCTCCCCCATCTTCTCAGCCGCCGATGCAGAAAAATTCGTTCGTGGTTTTATTTTATCACGCATTAACGACGACAACGCCTAGCTGTCTGGGCCGTCCAGTCCAGTGCTCTCTCGACTCCAGTCCGGTGCTCTGTCGACTCCAGTCCGGTACTCTGTCGACTCCAGTCCGGTACTCTGTGGACTCCAGTCCAGTGCTCTGTGGACTCCAGTCTGATGCACTGTCGACTCCAGTCCAGTGCTTTGTTATCTCCAGTCCAGTGCTCTGTGGACTCCAGTCCGGTGCACTGTCGACTCCAGTCCAGTGCTCTGTGGACTCTAGTCCAGTGCTCTCTTAACTCCAGTCCGGTACTCTGTCGACTCCATTTCAGTACTCTGTCGACTCCATTTCAGTACTCTGTGGACTCCAGTCCAGTACTCTATGGACTCTAGTCCAGTGCTCTGTCGACTCCAGTCCGGTACTCTGTCGACTCCAGTCCAGTGCTCTGTGGACTCCAGTCCAGTGCTCTGTCGACTCCACTCCGGTACTCTGTAAACTCCAGTCCAGTACTCGGTCGACTCCAGTCCAGTGCTCTGTCGACTCCAGTCCAGTGCTCTGTCGACTCCAGTCCAGTGATCTGTCAACTCCAGTCCGGTACTCTGTCGATTCCAGTCCGGTACTCTGTCGACTCCAGTCCAGTGCTCTGTCGACTCCAGTCCGGTACTCTGTCGACTCCAGTCCGGTACTCTGTCGACTCCAGTCCAGTGCTCTGTCGACTCCAGTCCAGTGCTCTGTCGACTCCAGTCCAGTACTCTGTCGACTCCAGTCCAGTACTCTGTCGACTCCAGTCCAGTACTCTGTCGACTCCATTTCAGTACTCTGTCGACTCCACTCCAGTACTCTGTAAACTCCAGTCCAGTACTCGGTCGACTCCAGTCCAGTGCTCTGTCGACTCCAGTCCAGTGCTCTGTCGACTCCAGTCCAGTGATCTGTCAACTCCAGTCCGGTACTCTGTCGATTCCAGTCCGGTACTCTGTCGACTCCAGTCCAGTGCTCTGTCGACTCCAGTCCAGTGCTCTGTCGACTCCAGTCCGGTACTCTGTCGACTCCAGTCCGGTACTCTGTCGACTCCAGTCTGGTACTCTGTCGACTCCAGTCCGGTACTCTGTCGACTCCAGTCCAGTGCTCTGTCGACTCCAGTCCAGTGCTCTGTCGACTCCAGTCCAGTACTCTGTCGACTCCAGTCCAGTACTCTGTCGACTCCATTTCAGTACTCTGTCGACTCCAGTCCGGTACTCTGTCGACTCCAGTCCAGTGCTCTGTCGACTCCAGTCCGGTACTCTGTCGACTCCAGTCCGGTACTCTGTCGACTCCAGTCCAGTGCTCTGTCGACTCCAGTCCAGTGCTCTGTCGACTCCAGTCCAGTACTCTGTCGACTCCAGTCCAGTGCTCTGTCGACTCCAGTCCAGTGCTCTGTCAACTCCAGTCCGGTATTCTGTCAACTCAAGTCCATTCAGAATGCAGCTGAAAGTGGTCCTGCCCAGAACTCCTCATTTAAAACATTTGACCCCTATCTTCGCATCACCTCACTGGTTGCCAGTTAAATACCGTATACATTTATATGGTCTTTGTGTTTTAGCTACAATCAGAAATTGGGGAGTCCAGGAGAAATCCATGTGGAACAGGGAAATAAAATCCATCTCCGCTCAGAAATCCACCTGAAGTGGGAATCAAACCCAGACATTTCTTGCAATGAGGCACGAATGGTACCACTGCGTTGTCCTGCCAGCAAGAGGAAACTGCTAATCTTTGTGATTGCTAATTTTAATATACTTGAATTGTGATGCAAGGCTGAGACTGTTGTCTGATATTACAACTCTGCTACATTCACTGTTTATAATGCAGAACATGTAGGCGTGGCCACAGGATATCCAGGTGTGTACATTTACTTATGCTCGCAAGGAACACGAGTCTCTTGGGAAACGTAACTCTCTGATACGTTTGCTCCCAACGTTCTGCCTCAGTAGCATTTCCGAAAGTTACGATTGTAAATTTCAATCAAGCAGATTTAGGTAAAACACTTCGAACAAAATAATCATGAACAATAACTACCGTGTGGCACAGGGGAGCGGTGTGGTGCAGTTGTTTGCACGCCGCACGGTCAACCCAGTGATCCGAGTTCAATTCCCAACCGTGGGAAATCTCAGTGGCGAGTGACATTTGATCCGATTCCCAGGTCTCACCTTCACCAAACCGCACCAATGAGCGTGGTGAGGTACGGTTAAACAGCCTCCACGATTGACAAGGCATGGGGGAGGCCCTCAGCCAGCAGTGGATTGACAAATCACCGTAATATTTGTTTTACTTTTCAGCAGCTTGTGGAGGGAAAGTGTCCGTGTGTGTGTGTGTGTTTTTTACGAACCCAAAAGCTGCACGTGGCACCGTTTTACGGCGGTTGCCGAAGGTCGAAGGAACGGGACAGCCGGGCAGCGTTCAGGGATTGGCGTGGAAATAGCTGATACCATAAATATCCCACCACATCGCCCCTCCTCTCTCCTGAAGCTTTCAAACACGGACAGGCGTGAGCACCGCACCTCATTATTGCAAAATCCTGGCGTTGAAGTCACTCTTGGTTTTTTTTTAATGTGCAGGCAAAAACGGTGGAACATTTTGATGAGCCTGGTGAGCAAGTGCCATTTAAATAGACCCACGAGTTGAGATTTGTGCCACGAATCCTATATCCCCCAATACGCTTGCAGAGTTGTGAAACGAAACGTAGTGAAGCTTACGCTCAAATGTCCAAAAGCGTCGTCCCTGTTCAAATGAGCAATGAGGCAGCGTTCATCTCCATTGGCAGCTCTGAGACAGTCGTGGAAATTCCACATTCCCAGGTCATTCACTCTACCTCAGTGGACACCTGTGGGTAACTGGCAATGTCCCAGGCGGTGCGTGAGGTGATTTATAAATGTGTGAAATGGCACAATACATGAGTCATTGGTGAATAATCATGTATGAATCTGCCAATAATAAAAACAAACTACGATAACATTGTAAACCCATATGGTAACCTAGCACGCTATGAAATATCTTTCTGAACTCATTTATCGTCAACAATGCGGTTTCCAAGAGTAAACAGCGAGTGCGAACACATTGCGTCAAGCATGCAGAGCGTCCGTTGAATGTTATTTTTTTATTGATTGCAGTTACTAGCTAGTTAGGCTACCTCACAAAATGGACAATTGGTTGGGTAAAAGATTGGTGTTCATTATTCACACATTTATTTCTAAGAACCATGTTGGGGTCAGGCAAATTGGGGTAACTCAGTTGAAGCAAAATTCAATAATGAGGGTACAGTCGCCAACAGAAGTTGAGAACCCACTCATCTGTAGAATGAGTGGTGCAGTGCGCACTTTAAAACTCTGGAGGAATACTAGCCACAGTTGAATTCAAAACTCGGGATTTTAAAACGGGGACACTATTTGCGATTGCGCGATGAGCGTTCGGGACCGCAGTGCCAATCCACCAGCGTATGTGGCAGTAACATAAGTAGTGTACTGCGTGAGTTGTGCAGGGCCTTGGGTTACTTGGCAACGATAACCTGATCTGTAGGCTAATCCCCTTCTTTGACTGCTCCCTTCTTTGTGACACCTTTATTTCAGCCCTCGCCATTGTTTTTGCTCCTGTTGTGCACATTATTGACCTCAATGCAAACGAGTGTGCAATACGCAGAGAGGAGTTTCAACACCTGCACATGTGCGTGCTAAACGACGTGTCTGTATCGGCGTGCAAAGGGATGCCATTTATGTGTTCTTTATCTTCACCGTTAACATTCACTCATTAATCGCGCATAGTCGGCGAATGGCCGTTCCGCCAAACGTCGTGACCTCTTGGGTGCAGCATTCGCATAAAAAAAAACTGCTCTTTCCTGCCAGCGTCCTGAGTGATTTGTTTAATACACGGATTCACGGGGGGGGGGGGCGGGGGGGGGTCAGAGACATTCCTTTTCTGCCGCCTCTTGCGCTCATTGTCTTTCTTAGTTGTGCATTATTCTTGAAGGACCCCGTCTTGTACTCGTTCTCTGTAATATTCACGTCGCTACACGGGTGACCATCCATGTAACAAGATCAAATCAATACTCTTTGGTTCTTTCGGTAAAGTCACGTGGGTAGAAAAATCATAGATCACGACGTTTCGATCGCAACACAAGCAACCGTCATCAGGTGGGACGACCGCAGCTGTGGTTGTCCCACCTGATGACGGTTGCTTGTGTTGCAATCGCAACGTCGTGATCTATTATTATTTTTCTACCTAGGTGACTTTACCGGAAGAACCAAAGAGTGTGGATTCCTGCAGTCACGAAAGCTTCAAATCAAGATCAAATCAACTCAACACTCAAATATGGCGAGGGGGGAGGTCTCCCGTTGGGACAACCCCAATTTGCTTCGCGCCACCAATGCTGCGAGGATTGGCCAGGAGCCGACGAGGTCACCACGGGCCTCGTTTCACGCGGCACCACAGGGGGCAGCTGTCCCCAACTGAACCACTGCCGATGTGCCGCTGGGCGGGCGGGCAGCCAAAGCGCGCACTTCCCACCGGTGGCACTCCAACGAGCACCACCACCACCTTATCTGTCTTTTAGAGTTGTACCGTGTGTTGGTCGCCACGATGTTCGACGTTCTGCTCAGCGTGGATTCCGTTTCTGAACAATCGGCCAGCCCCACGTGGGGCAAAACGTCGGACTCTGTGCGAGAAGAAGAACAACAACGCCGTACAACCCGAAAACACATCGGATCACTAGGCCCATGTCGTGGTGCATTCTTCCCCGTGTTATTCATTACCCCGCTAGGCGTGCCGTCGTGTGGCCAGGTAGGTACTGTGGTTAGGCATTCGACTCAAATCCCACTTATGGTCAACTAAATAAGTCAACTGTGTAGAAAGTTCAACAACAGTTGACCTCTGGCGTTCTTGGTTCCGACACAGCGATGTGTGATTTCCACCACCGGTCCGGGGACCGTCAGTGAGCATCGCATCACACTCACGGGAGCAGGGCAGCACTGCGAATCGAGGCCAGGTATAAAAGTAATGGCCAATTACGAGTGTGTCTTGTGGATAATGCACGCAAGAAAATCTGAGCATTATTTTGTGATGCTGCACTGGCGGTGGTGCACAAGAACAATTTAACAAAAAATAACTTTCATCAATAAACTCCATATGAAAATAAGCTGCTATGAAGAAGGGACATTTTCCAAAATGTCACCTATCTATATACTGTATATAAATGGCGAAGGATTTCTGCAACAACTCAACTGGCTTCCGGTTCCTAGATCGTCTACTTCGGCTCCGAAGACAGTGCTTCTGGATAAGCTACAACTCCGAAGATGGTGCGTCTGCTGCCTCTGAAGATGGTGTTTCAGCTCCGAAGATGAGACACTATGGAGGAAATATAAATGATGTTTCATTTGATTATTCGCTTTTTCGCAGCACTAAGGCGGTAGCTATCCGAACGGTTAAAGTTATTTTTAATTTCTTTCAATTTCGATAGATTATCTAATTAGTCTTGGCCAGTAGAAGCTAGTTTTGCACAGAACTTCAACATTATCAAAATCAATTGAGTGTCCTTGTTGGCATGCGTGTTCTGCTACTGCTGACAGTTGTATTTGGGATAATTTCATATTTATCTGATGTTATTTTCGTCTAGTGTTGATCATTCATCGTGTTTGGCCAACGTAACAATTGCCACACGTGCAGTTAATCCTGTACATACCTTCTGTTAATATCTTCGGTAATCCATCTTTTGTACCAGATATTAATTTCTGTATTTTATGTACCGTGCCAAATCTGACTTGGATGTTTTGTTTTTCCACACATCTGGCTAGTTTATCAGTTACTCCCGCAATGGACAGTATTTTAATCGTTTTAATTACTTGGGCAGTTTCAATGTTCGTGTTATTTGATTTGGTGTTGGCATTCAATGCTCTGTTGGCTTGTGCATCATTGTAACCGTGCAGCGCTTCTTTAACATGTTGAATTTCACTTCTCAACCTGTCACCATCTGACACTTTCTTTGCTCGATGAATGAGCGTCTTGAAAAAAGCAGATTTCTGTGCGGGGTGATGGTGTGACTTTGCATTCAGATGTGTCAGTATGTGGTTTCTTTCCGTAAACGCCGTGTGTTATTTTACCATTTCGACCCCGTCCGAGCAGAATATCCAGAAATGGTAGAGTTCTGTCAGCTTCCACTTCCATGGTGAACTGGATGGATGGGTTTTGCGAGTTCAGATGATTTAGAAATTCGATAAGTGTATCTTTGCCGTGTGGCCAGACCACCAATGTGCCATTCACATATCGAAACCAAGCAGAGGGTTTTAGTCTGCTTGCAGCTATTGCTTTTATTTCAAAATCTGCCATGTACAAATTCGCTATCACAGCAGACAAAGGAGAGCCCATTGCTGCTCCTTCCTTTTGTTTATAGAAGTCACCTTGCCACAAGAAGTAAGTGTTCTTTAGACAGTGTTCATCGAGTCCTGGGATATCTTTGGCTAAACTTTTGTTCGTTACCAGAGTGTCGAGTAATTTAATTGACTCGTTGACCGGAACCCTCGTGAACAGAGAGGTCACATAAAAACGTACGAGCATATCATTAGGGTTAAGCTAAATACCTTTGGTTATATTTACGAGATGTTCGGAGTTTTTGATGAACGAAGAGGCCCTACCGATGTAGCGCTGTATTTGTTTCGTTACGTACTGTGCTAATTTGTACGTGGCAGAGCTTATTGTCCTATGGGTCTTAGTGGGACATCAGGTTTGTGAATTATTGGTAGCCCATACAGTCTTGGTGGTTTTAATGCCCTTAGTTTGATCAGGTATTGCTCTTCCTTGGGAATTGATGACTTGGCAATGATTGCCATTGTTTTACGTTCCAAGGTGCTGGTTGGGTCTCGTTAAATTTTAAGGTAGGTACCTTTAACGAGTAAATCTTTGATGTTATTATCGTAGTCCTCACGGGGCATCACAACAGTTGATCGGCCCTTATCAGCAGCAAGAATTTGGATATCTTTATTTGCTCTCAATTCTCTTAAGGCTTTTGCTTCACTGAAGTTAATATTTGTTTTTGGCAATTTGCCATCTTTTATATCTACCTTCAGTATTATTATTTTACATCTTCTTTATTATTTAATGTTTCACCTATATTTTATCTTCTACCGATCTAGATCTGCTAGATTGGCGTATGTTACGCCTGGGTACAGATAGTTTTATTTATTTCCCTTTTAATACCAGGGTGTTATTGACGAGCACGTTGAGTCTTTTGTTGTAAACTGTGCTTTGAGAAACGTCACCTGTGCTTGAATCACTCCTCATGGGTGTATGAAAGGGATTGTGGGATAATAACAACACACCTTCAGTAGTCCCTGTACACGTTGCCATGCCATTTTGTAGAATGTATCTAAGGTATGTTGGACTTCTTTCGCGCCGTACGTAGACAACCGTGCTAACCGGAGGTAGTACAGTGCAGCTGTACAGTTTGATGTGAGTGAACTAGTGAGGCAACAACTGGCAGGCTGAAGTGACAGCTGATATTTCCTGAGAGGTTTAGGAGTAATAGTCAATATCAAATCTGGAAGAATTTTTTTTTTACCTTTTAATTACTGCCGTTACCTAATATTATAAACGTGTTACTTACACATCAACTTATCCGACTTATAAGTGAAAACATAATTCTCAGTATAGCTGGCAGGCGACTTGATGAGACACATTTTTCAAGTACTGGATTAAGCTATGTTCCTTGGTGAATGCACACACCTGTGAACGGTCAGGCAGGAGTGATTTAATACTTGTTCGTGAAGGGACACAGTTTGTCTAAACATGAAAACTGTCTCCGCCAATGCTGTGCACATCTACCGCCAAAGCCACAAGCGGTGGGTGTGGAGCGCTTGGTATGAGAATAAGGAAATTAATAGCTTTGGGTTTGACAAATATTTGATCGTGCAAATGGCTTCCTTTAAAAGTGCATTTATTCGGTTTTGGAAAAAAAGTTGCAAATAAACGAAGGCGAATTACAACCAGAAGGTTAACTTTTAGAGATTAAGCATCTACAGACAAATATAAATGCGTAATCCCATTACTCCAAAGGAAATGCTTTCGCATGTCCCAATCTCCTGCGACCCCTGCACATTGTGCATTCAAAAATGAGCTCCACCTGTTCAAATGGATGTGCAATTTGGACTGATCTATTTGTACGTGACAATCGGGTGGAGGGGAAATATTTTCATTTTTTTGCTAAAGAATAGCACGTTTTGTCTTTCATATCAGGGTTACTTTTGAACAGACATCTAAGGACTGTAGTGTATTGTACTTATGCATTACACACTTGGCTAGGCTTTCCAGTTGACGTGACTTTTACTGTTGCACAAAGCATTGTCTTTGTTTTCATTGGCCATTCATGTACAATTAATGAGATAACCCAAATAAATTGATACTTCAAAGATTTGACAGAGGTTGTGGAATGTGTCCCTGGCACCAGGCTTTTATTGCTCACTGTTCTGCTCTCCCACAACTTTACCACCATTATCAGACTCAAAATATGTATTTATACTGGAGGAATCCGATGAGCTATAAATATATCTTTCACAGATGTCCAGTAGGGGCAGGTCAGAACATTACAACAGCAAACAACACGCACACAATAGAATCATGTATAGAGTTACAACTAGATTTTATAGAACATTATGCGTGATATTTAAAGTTGTTAATGAAATCTCTCAGTTCAATATTTTCACTCACTAGTGAGCGCAGTGTTTGTGTCTCACTCGTGCATGAGAACACGCACCAGAGGATGGTGGGTCGGGTCCTCATGGGTGGTCTCGAGGCTGACAATTGGGGCAGGGGTGTTTGCGTTCCCAGGAGCAAGGCTGATTAAACAATTCATCTGAATGGGGGAACGCATTGTTACAAACCAGTAACGCAAACTTTTTAAAAGAGTGGTATGGCAATGACAACATTGCCTCGTTTTATGCCAAAAACATGTGAGTTTTAGCAACACGGATTTTTTTCTAGAAATTCAACATTCATATGACAGGGGCCATTCTGTTCATATCAATGAATGTGTCGTTAATCCAGCCACCACCCGACACAGCCAATTAGTAAGGTGTTTTCCGTAAAAAAAAGTGCCAATTCGTTACTAGTGTAGAGACAGTGCGGGTTTAGAGACAGTGCGTGCGTGGAGACAGTGCAGGTGCAGGAACAGTACGTGGCCCAGTGGTCACGAGAGGTAATTACAGAGGGGGGACCATCTGGGAAGTTCTGGAACGGGCTCGAGAGTTCGAGAAAGGGGGCGTGGCCGGGGGCGGAGTGAGGTCCATGCCGGGAATAAAAGGAGGCGAGAGGCAAGGTTCAGGGCTGCTGTGGGATCTGGGTCGACTGTCTTCATGCCATCGCTGTCTTCGCGTCGTCGCCACTTGCGTGCCATCCCTGGCCCAAGTTATCTGTGCATCATCCCTGGCCAAGTTATCTGCGTGTCATCTCTGACCTAGTTATCTGCGTGAAGCGCCGTAAATAAGAATGAAAGAAACCTCTACATTTCGAGGCGTCCGAGAGTCATTACACTAATACAGCACACCAGTGTGTTTGAGAGCAAATGCACAACATTTCCAATCTGAGGATGATGTTTCGACAGTTACGAATTGGTATGTTCTTTTTTAAGTGACAAACCTTACTAATTGGCTGTGTCGGGTGGTGGCGGGTTTAACGACACTTTTATATTCACGCGATCTAACAAAATAAAACCTATTATGGATTATATTGGTCACAAAAACTTACATGTTAAACTGAATTGGTAACTGTTGTGTCAAACCTGGAGGGACGATGAATGATGGACTTATAACCCAATACAGTGATGTAAATGCTACTTCTCTAAAGCAAACTTGAACATTAATCCTGATGTCATCCTTCAGAAAGTACTCTCTTATCTAATCTTAATGAGATTTATATAGTGCCTTTACCAAGGCGCTTAACAGCAATTATAAAATTGTCCATAGCATGACAATAATTTGAAATAAAGAAAAGGGTTATTGTACGTAGTGTAGTTTTGATGCAGCAAAGCAATATTGATTGATAAAGAGGAGTTGAGATAGGCCTGGCCATAGTTGGGGGCCATAGAAATCTGGGGAGACAAAGGGGGGCAGGGAGGGGCCAGTGCGATCGAGTCCCCCGCTCCGCCGACGACGTCCGCAACATCTGTGCAGTGCAGCAGCGGAGTCCCGGCCGGGCCGCGACGAGGAAGAACACGCAGCCTCGGGCCCAGCTCGCTTGCCACGGACGCGAAACTTCCCTCCATGCCCGGCATGCTGATACGGTGAAGACTCCCCCGGGCAGGAAGTCGACCTCCCATCCAACGTCCAGGGGCCTGCCGATGCCTCGGCGGCAACGTGGCCCAGAAAAGGAGCCGCCCGACACGGGTGACGGAGCGGTCCACCGCTCACGCAGGATGGCGCGCAAGTCGCACGGCGCCGGCGTGACCCGGCAGGCAACCGCCGGCAGCCGAGCCACCAAGAGGATGCCCGGTGGGCGTGGGGGCAGGCAGGAGACGGGGTAGAGGAGCGGTGCCGATCGTAAGGGGCAGCGAGGAAGCCGCGCGGTGCGGGCGACGGTGCGGCCCAGCGAGGAACCGATGGACAGCCTGGCTGCCTAGAGGACACCCAATGGGCGCGGGAGCACGCAGAACGTATCTGCTGTTCGTTAACCGGCACACTTATGTGGCTAGACACGCTGGGAGAAGCCGTTGCAGTGTTTAGTTTCTGTGTCCAGTACGTTGATTTAAAACAAAATATAAAAATAAAGCAATAATACATCTTGGAGAACAGTGAGTTTTTACAATTCACAAGTTCTGTGGTTTCGGCTTCCCTTTTGTAATAGTGCGTTGTAGACTTTAATCAAGCATGATCAGTGTAGGTGGAGGAGTGGTGGCACTGCGGTCAGCCTGTGGTACTGTGAACTCGGCGACGAGAGTTCAAATGGTATCAGAGGCTACCCACCCCCCTCCAATGTATGGTAACCAATCTGCACTGACCATTGTGGTGAAGTATGGTCAAATAAACCCCGTTGCTGACTACAGCATGGGGAGGCCTTTATTCATTTATGTATTTAAAGGGCTCTGGTTTGTTTCATGTTATTATCAATGTAATAGTGTACGGAGGGGTAATGGTGATGCCATTACCTCTGGTAGAGGTTATCTGTGCATCATTGATTATACTGCACTGTGTGTAATCCAAGGCGACATTTTCTCTACTCAATTGACTTGAATTTTGGGAACAATTTTATCAACAGTTTTTTTTTCAACGACTTGTTACTAATTATGGTCCCTATGGTCGTGTTTAAGTTAAAAGAGGTTTAACTTCTGCAATTCACGTGAACTATTGGCACGGTGGTCAGCGCACTGCTCCATCAACTTGGCGACCTGAGTTTGCTATTGGGAAAAAGATAGTCAAACTTTCTAAATATATAAACTCGCAGTCCGCACGTACCGTCCGCGCCCCCACTAACTCCCATCAGCCAGCAAAACTTTGCTTTTCTAATACCTTACAGTACAGTGTGTACGCTGAACTACTTTCGCACCGTACGTCGGAGCGCTGCTAATCGGATGTCCGGACATGCAGTATGACAGCGCATCCCGTGCTAATGCGCAGGATACACGGCCGGGGTGGATGGTGGGGGGGGGCACGACGTCACCACGCACGAACACAGCTCAACGATGTGACACAAATGACGTCATCACGCAGACGGACGCGGTGATGTCACTACGGCGCACGCAGACTTGCGCGACCGCCAGGCAACTATGAATCCAGCCAGCAAAACATTTTTCTCATGAGAGTATGATTTTTTTAGCAGTATAATTATCTTGGCACATCAGTTTGTGGTAATAAAAAAAGGTTTAAACAATTGGCAACGTACTGCTTACATTGCTAGTGTTGGAAAGTATTATGTATCTAACGCTGCTGGCGGTCTGTTTCGCCAATACAGCAACGTATGTAAATGGCAGGACTTAAATGTCGAACTTTTAATAAATAAACCAAAACAGTAACAACAAAGTTGCAGTTCATAGTTTTTATGCAACATTTGGACTCGACTCGAATGGCTCTATCTTTAAAGATGTAGTGTTGGGGGCCGACGTCCACCCCACCGCCCTCGCTAGGCAGGTGGGGCGCGACGCCAACCCCCTCCACTCCCCCCTCCTTCCCGTCGGCTGCCTCTCGCCGGGCCCCCGCCGATCGGGTGATTGCCCCCCCCCCTCGCCAGTGCCATCTCTGAGGGACAGAGCTAACCGGCTGGCTCACCACCGCCCGGGAGTTATCTCGCGCACACGCCCATGTACACCACCACAAAGTACGAAGGCTGCTGCGTGCACACGCGCGCTCCTGCGCGCGCTCGTTTACGCACGAAGGCGAGCGCTAAAGGGCTGCGCGAATTTGCGCCTCGCCTCGCCTTTGATGGTGGCATTGTTATTTGCGCGGACACGCGCGAGCATCGGCGAGCGGGTTTTTAACTCCACCCTCCCCCGCCCTCTAAGATTTGCGCGGCACAACCGCACGGACACGTGGGCGTCGGCGGCCGTGTATGGTTTAATTTACGCGCTGCGCCTCACGCACACATCGACGCTGCAGACCTGCACTCGCTCTCTCGCGCGCATCGTCCCCCCCCCCAGCGCAGTCGCGCCACACACAAATCGCAGACACCACACCGAGGATCCACCCACACACACAGAAATCACACTGCGCCGATACTCTGTACCAAAGTTTATTAACGGCGCAAATACACACTACCTGGGAGGGGGAATATTTCGCAAGAAGGGATTAGCCTGACTCTGCCTACGAACCCGGTCACTCAAGCGTCCTACCACGTACCTCGGAGCTGGACTCACGGCGTCGCACGGACGCTGTGTGAGTCGGAGGGAGAAGCGGCACGCTAGCGCCCGCACCCGCGAGCGATTATCTCAACGAGCGTCTGTGTACACCGCAGCTATCGTTAACGCAGCACGAAGCGGCACACTGGTGCCCACACCTGTGAGCGATTATCTCAACGCACGTTCGTGCTGCGGCTCTGCCCTCACTCTCACCGCGCGTCCGCCCATGCAGCCACTGCACACAGGAATCACTGACACCACATCGATACTCTCTACTAACTTTCATTTGCGGCGCAAACCCCGCACTGCCCAGAGGGAATATTCTACGAGCAGAGCCAAGTCCCCAAATGCTCACACGCCCTATCATGTACCTCGCGGCTGTACTCTCGGCGTCGTACGGACGCTGTGAGAGTCGGAGGGACGAAGATGAAAGGGAACTTTACCTATCGTTGCCTCGTGGCGGCACTCGCTGGCATCTCACGGATGCTGCGAGTGGCTCGAGAAGGCAGGACGGCAGCCTTGGCGGCCAAGAGGTTGAAGATGAGATCTCCCCTAAACGGTTTCAGGCTCCCGTTTTTATGCCCCCTGACTTTAAAAATCCAGGGTTACGTTATCCCGCGTGCCAATCGTGCGCCTACCTGTGATTTTCAATAGTTTTCCTTCCCTTACATGGAGCGTTGAGACGGTCACTTCTGCTACCTATTGTCTATCCGCCCATACTCATTAATTTCTGACTCATCCTATTTAATCTGGAAGGACGTCTGGCTGGTAAATACACACCCTGCTCGCTTAATATCTCACCCCAGCTCCCTCCCCAATGTTGTGCATGACTCATTGAGGCTGGCCCGGTGACACTTTGTGCGCCCATACAAATTTAAGCCAATTTAGGGGCACCGCAATGTGACTTGTCCTGCGAGGGTCGGCCAATCTCCTGGCACCGAGAAACCGCGGGACTTTCCTCCTAGGGACCCTTCGGATGAAAACCCGTTGTGCCAGGCAATCCCCCGCTAGGACACTACATGTGTGTGTGCTCAGTGTGGGGGCCAGGGGGGAGTCGTGACACGGAGTTGCTCCGTGGCCGTGGCACCACAGTAGTGACATAGCGCTGACTGTTGTACAGCAGCTGCAACTGCAGGTGGGAACTTAGCGCAGACACCGCTGAGCGTATACGCGGGTGTGCCGGCAGGGTGGAGGAACTGGGGCAAGGGTCATGATAGACTTCGTGTGGAAACCTCTGGAACCCTCTAGAGGGTTTGAGAAGGGAGGTGCGGCTTGGCTCTGCCTAGCCGCGGTGAGCGAGAGCTCCGGGCTGCCGGTTCTGGGATTGGACTTGTCTCGTCGTCGCTGTTGTCATCGCCCTTGTCGCTGCCGCCTTCGCCCGATCATTGCATGGCCGGTCAGTAGTTGGCTGTCCCGGTCGACGCCGTCGGTGCAACGCGGACAGGGTCATGTCTGGGACGGGGCGCACGGCAGCGGGGTCGTGTGAGAGAAAGAGGGCGCCCGAGTGGTGGCGTGAGCTCGGCAACAACGAATAAAGAGGGCAGAGCGGTGCCTCCTGCGACCACCTCGTTTCCAGCTGACTGTGTGTGCGACGCATGCCACCCGCACGCACAGACGACACTACAAAGATAAGACTACGTTCAATTTCCACACCGTGGGAAATTGTACGTCAACCATTTCGCGAGATATCACAGCACCTGAGTGTTGTTAATCATTCACTAATGTACTAATGATGCACTTATCAATTTTGCCATGGAGCCAAGGGTTTTTGCAATGTGTCTCATTTTTACTCTTCTGCAGCTGGGGGTTGCCACGAGACAAGTGGGGGCAGCACGCATCCCGGTATCAGTCCCAGATTACTTCGTGCGCACTTTCGAGGCCACTAATGCAGAAAACGTGTTTAATAATTCAACAAAACAAATATAATTACCAAGTCTTCACAATTACGCCTTGTCCCTATAAAAACCTTCGGTTCGTTTCTGTGCACGCCCCGTCTTTCTGCAACTGTCGTTTGTCTCTGCATCTCCGGCTGTCTCTCTGTGTGTATCTCGGACATCTTTCACGTCTCTCTGTGCCTCCCTGTGTGTAGCAAGGCACCGCGAAGGGAAAGATGTTTTGCTTTACAGCATGACTAGTTTCACTACACGCCAGCCATGACCAACGATGCCCGCCGCACTTAAAATAAAACCAATAGTTCCCATCTAGGTGCTTTGCGAATTTTATAAGGATGGATTTACCTGCTATAATCCGCAATATATTTGGATATTGTAGATCTATTTTCGCCACTGTCTCCAAAAAAGCCAAAATCTGTGCAAATTAATGTATTTTTGGACTTACACCCCCGCATTTTGTAAAACAAACTTTTTTTTAAACGGTTTTACTTAACTTGATTCCTGTGTCGTGGTCAAATCTTGTAATCTACATTTCGTCCACTTCCCGTTGTCCAATCAATTCCAAAATGTGCACACGTACTCAGATCCGGTGACAATACATGCCTGTATCAAATTTGGCATACATTAATTCGCTACTTTAAAGAAATTAACATTTTGTATGGACGCCTTATTATTTATATATGTTTGTGAAGGAAAAAAACGCCGCGGTCCCTAAACTCTCGAACCGCCTCGCCCAAGAAGCAGGCGCCACGTGTCTCAGGAACGCCTGCTCCTTGTGAACGAGTTATGGGCACCCTCACTCTACACAAACAAAAGTTGCACATTGAAGATTCATTTATAAAGTAATCAATTAATTCAAGTAAGCGTTGATGTGGGAGCAGGTGCCACATCATTGACGTACTTCTTGACCGTGAGTTAAACGAAGTTGTTTATAAAACCGTTGTTTAAAAAATATATATTTTTAAAGGAGTTTATTCATGTATCGACTTATGTACGTGTGTTACCGTGTTATGATGTTCATTCTGCAAATGTATACGGTGTAAATCTTGACTTAAAGCTTTCGAGACTGCAGGAATTCATATTCTTAGGTCTTTCTATAAAGCAACGTAGATAGGTTCAAAGAAAATAACAAAAATAACAAAAAACTACGACGTTTCGATCACAACACAAGCAATCGTTTCTGATGACGATTGCTTGTGTAGTAGGCTCAAATAGGCGCACACACTTCTTGGGAGGCAACACTATTTATTAACACCAACACTGGGTGCGTTACATAGAGGGCTAACCACCGTCCTACTCTAGCTAACACACATACTTCTCTAGCACTGACTCTCAGATACTCTAGCGTGACCCAGCCAGGTGGGCTACTGGCGGGTTCGCTGACTGGAGGCTTGACTCTTCTTGGCATCTACACGAGGCATCTTCCTTTTTGAAACGGGCAGCCTCGAACCTCGTGAGGAGGCTGCTTATATGGGCCTCGGCGTGCACGGGCTCCACCCCGGCCACGCCTCCCTTCGAGAACCCTCTAGAAGCCTCCCCCCCTGCTGTCCACGTGCCCCCCAAGGTGTTCTCTGGGCCCCTGGCCCCCACTGGGATCCGGTCACGTGTCCAGCCGGGGTCATAGAGTGCCACGGCCTCACACCACCCCCGTGGCGTCCCGAGTCCAGAACCGGCCCCGACGTCATTCCCGCCTCCAGCCGGGATGACGTCATGTGTGTGTGTAGACCCGCGTGGTAGTGACGCTCCCCCGCATAGTGACATCACACATGTGCGTGTGTACACAGTAGTGACGCTACTGGTCACTAAATTACCCTCCACCCACCCCCCCCCACAATTAAAATTCAGATGGCCCGGCTGAGACAATCCAAAAAAACACAGTGTGCCTCCAACAACCAACGTCAATAAATAACCGACGGCCAATAATAAATACTGCAAAAAACATGTGTACATACACCGAGAGGGGGGGAGAACGTATGGAACGAGGGGAACCAACAAGACACACATGTACATCAAGAAGAACTGGTCAACCCGCTCACCCCTCACAGCACACCCGTGTGAAAATTGTTATTTTCTTTGAACCTATCTACGTGACTTTACCGAAGAACCCAAGAATATGTATACGGTGTAATTTCGATTTAAAGCTTTCGTGACTGCAGGGATTCATCTTGTTGGTTCTTTCGGCAAAGTCACGTACGGTGTAAGTTATAGTTTGAACGTATTTTGTATCCACTGTATTACGTGTGCACGATATCACTTTCTGCCCTCAACACCCGCGCAAACGAGAGGTTCCACCTCACTAAAGCCATGCACGTATTTCTTTCTATGCCTTTTAATTACCTGAAATCAAGTGGGAGGTTCAACCTCTGTAGGCCACGCCCCTTCCGATTTATGACCCCGCCCCCTTTTCCCTTAGCCCCCTCTTACCTCTTCCTTATTTTTTTATTTGTTTACCTTTCCTATACTTTGAATTGCTACCTTGTGTTTTGTCTTGTTTGTCGTTGTAACGTTCGGAAGCTCGTGCCCCGACTGGAAATCTGCAAAACAGAGCTTTAAAGCTGTAAACAAAAATTCAGATTCTGATATTTGTTCATCTCTTCCAGCTACTTGCGCCTTTCCTTTTTAGACACGCCCCCTTATTCGTTAAGCTCCGCCCCTTTATGGGTAGGCCCCGCCCCTTTATGGGTAGGCCCCGCCCATTCCCTCACCCGGGGGGGGGGGTTATTGAGGGGAGTGTGAGAGACTTCACGATGATGACACACGGTGGTGGTTATTGAGGGGAGTGTGAGAGACTTCACGATGACACATTGGGGGTTATTGAGGGGAGTGTGAGAGACTTCACGACGATGACACATTGGGGGTTATTGAGGGGAGTGTGAGAGACTTCACGACGATGACACACGGTGGTGGTTATTGAGTGGAATGTGAGAGACTTCACGACGATGACACACGGTGGTGGTTATTGAGGGGAGTGTGAGAGACTTCACGATGATGACACACACGGTGGTGGTTATTGAGGGGAGTGTGAGAGACTTCACGATGATGACACACGGTGGTGGTTATTGAGGGGAGTGTGAGAGACTTCACGATGATGACACATTGGTGGTTATTGAGGGGAGTGTGAGAGACTTCACGACGATGACACATTGGGGGGGTTATTAAGGGGAGTGTGAGAGACTTCACGACGATGAAACACGGTGGTGGTTATTGAGGGGAGTGTGAGAGACTTCACGACGATGACACACGGGGTGGGTGGTTATTGAGGGGAGTGTGAGAGACTTCACGACGATGACACACGGTGGTGGTTATTGAGGGGAGTGTGAGAGACTTCACGACGATGACACACACGGTGGTGGTTATTGAGGGGAGTGTGAGAGACTTCACGACGATGACACACGGTGGTGGTTATTGAGGGGAGTGTGAGAGACTTCACGACGATGACACATGGTGGTGGTTATTGAGGGGAGTGTGAGAGACTTCACGATGATGACACACGGTGGTGGTTATTGAGGGGAGTGTGAGAGACTTCACGATGATGACACATTGGTGGTTATTGAGGGGAGTGTGAGAGACTTCACGACGATGACACACGGTGGTGGTTATTGAGGGGAGTGTGAGAGACTTCACGACGATGACACACGGTGGTGGTTATTGAGTGCAGTGTGAGAGACTTCACGATGATGACACACACGGTGGTGGTTACTGAGGGGAGTGTGAGAGACTTCACGACGATGACACACGGTGGTGGTTATTGAGGGGAGTGTGAGAGACTTCACGATGATGACACACACGGTGGTGGTGGTTATTGAGGGGAGTGTGAGAGACTTCACGACGATGACACATTGGGGGTTATTGAGGGGAGTGTGAGAGACTTCACGATGATGACACACACGGTGGTGGTTATTGAGGGGAGTGTGAGAGACTTCACGACGATGACACATGGTGGTGGTTACTGAGGGGAGTGTGAGAGACTTCACGACGATGACACACGGTGGTGGTTATTGAGGGGAGTGTGAGAGACTTCACGATGATGACACACACGGTGGTGGTTATTGAGGGGAGTGTGAGAGACTTCACGACGATGACACATTGGGGGTTATTGAGGGGAGTGTGAGAGACTTCACGACGATGACACATTGGGGGTTATTGAGGGGAGTGTGAGAGACTTCACGACGATGACACACGGGGGGTTATTGAGGGGAGTGTGAGAGACTTCACGACGATGACACATTGGGGTGGTTATTGAGGGGAGTGTGAGAGACTTCACGACGATGAAACACGGTGGTGGTTATTGAGGAGAGTGTGAGAGACTTCACGACGATGACACATTGGGGTGGTTATTGAGGGGAGTGTGAGAGACTTCACGACGATGAAACACGGGGGGGTTATTGAGGGGAGTGTGAGAGACTTCACGACGATGACACATTGGGGTGGTTATTGAGGGGAGTGTGAGAGACTTCACGATGATGACACACGGGGGGGTTATTGAGGGGAGTGTGAGAGACTTCACGACGATGACACATTGGGGTGGTTATTGAGGGGAGTGTGAGAGACTTCACGACGATGAAACACGGTGGTGGTTATTGAGGAGAGTGTGAGAGACTTCACGACGATGACACATTGGGGTGGTTATTGAGGGGAGTGTGAGAGACTTCACGACGATGACACATTGGGGTGGTTATTGAGGGGAGTGTGAGAGACTTCACGATGATGACACATTGGGGGTTACTGAGGGGAGTGTGAGAGACTTCACGACGATGACACACGGTGGTGGTTATTGAGGGGAGTGTGAGAGACTTCACGACGATGACACACGGTGGTGGTTACTGAGGGGAGTGTGAGAGACTTCACGACGATGGGTTATTGAGGGGAGTGTGAGAGACTCCACGATGATGACACACGGGTGGTGGTTATTGAGGGGAGTGTGAGAGACTTCACGACGATGACACACGGTGGTGGTTATTGAGGGGAGTGTGAGAGACTTCACGACGATGACACACACGGTGGTGGTTATTGAGGGGAGTGTGAGAGACTTCACGACGATGACACATTGAGGGTTATTGAGGGGAGTGTGAGAGACTTCACGATGACACACACGGTGGTGGTTATTGAGGGGAGTGTGAGAGACTTCACGATGACACACATGGTGGTGGTTATTGAGGGGAGTGTGAGAGACTTCACGATGATGACACACGGGGTGGTTATTGAGGGGAGTGTGAGAGACTTCACGACGATGACACACACGGTGGTGGTTATTGAGGGGAGTGTGAGAGACTTCACGACGATGACACACGGTGGTGGTTATTGAGGGGAGTGTGAGAGACTTCACGATGATGACACACACGGTGGTGGTGGTTATTGAGGGGAGTGTGAGAGACTTCACGACGATGACACATTGGGGGTTATTGAGGGGAGTGTGAGAGACTTCACGATGATGACACACACGGTGGTGGTTATTGAGGGGAGTGTGAGAGACTTCACGACGATGACACATGGTGGTGGTTACTGAGGGGAGTGTGAGAGACTTCACGACGATGACACACGGTGGTGGTTATTGAGGGGAGTGTGAGAGACTTCACGATGATGACACACACGGTGGTGGTTATTGAGGGGAGTGTGAGAGATTTCACGACGATGACACATGGTGGTGGTTATTGAGGGGAGTGTGAGAGACTTCACGACGATGACACACGGTGGTGGTTATTGAGGGGAGTGTGAGAGACTTCACGATGATGACACACACGGTGGTGGTTATTGAGGGGAGTGTGAGAGACTTCACGACGATGACACATTGGGGGTTATTGAGGGGAGTGTGAGAGACTTCACGACGATGACACATTGGGGTGGTTATTGAGGGGAGTGTGAGAGACTTCACGATGATGACACACGGGGGGGTTATTGAGGGGAGTGTGAGAGACTTCACGACGATGACACATTGGGGTGGTTATTGAGGGGAGTGTGAGAGACTTCACGACGATGAAACACGGTGGTGGTTATTGAGGAGAGTGTGAGAGACTTCACGACGATGACACATTGGGGTGGTTATTGAGGGGAGTGTGAGAGACTTCACGACGATGACACATTGGGGTGGTTATTGAGGGGAGTGTGAGAGACTTCACGACGATGACACACGGTGGTGGTTACTGAGGGGAGTGTGAGAGACTTCACGACGATGATGACACACGGTGGTGGTTACTGAGGGGAGTGTGAGAGACTTCACGACGATGGGTTATTGAGGGGAGTGTGAGAGACTCCACGATGATGACACACGGGTGGTGGTTATTGAGGGGAGTGTGAGAGACTTCACGACGATGACACACGGTGGTGGTTATTGAGGGGAGTGTGAGAGACTTCACGACGATGACACACACGGTGGTGGTTATTGAGGGGAGTGTGAGAGACTTCACGACGATGACACATTGAGGGTTATTGAGGGGAGTGTGAGAGACTTCACGATGACACACACGGTGGTGGTTATTGAGGGGAGTGTGAGAGACTTCACGATGACACACGGTGGTGGTTATTGAGGGGATTGTGAGAGACTTCACGATGATGACACACACGGTGGTGGTTATTGAGGGGAGTGTGAGAGACTTCACGATGATGACACACGGTGGTGGTTATTGAGGGGAGTGTGAGAGACTTCACGACGATGACACACACGGTGGTGGTTATTGAGGGGAGTGTGAGAGACTTCACGATGATGACACACGGGGTGGTTATTGAGGGGAGTGTGAGAGACTTCACGACGATGACACACACGGTGGTGGTTATTGAGGGGAGTGTGAGAGACTTCACGACGATGACACACGGGGGTGGTTATTGAGGGGAGTGTGAGAGACTTCACGATGATGACACACGGGGTGGTTATTGAGGGGAGTGTGAGAGACTTCACGATGATGACACATTGGGGGTTATTGAGTGGAGTGTGAGAGACTTCACGACGATGACACATTGGGGGTTATTGAGGGGAGTGTGAGAGACTTCACGACGATGACACACACGGTGGTGGTTATTGAGGGGAGTGTGAGAGACTTCACGACGATGACACACGGTGGTGGTTATTGAGGGGAGTGTGAGAGACTTCACGACGATGACACATGGTGGTGGTTATTGAGGGGAGTGTGAGAGACTTCACGATGATGACACACGGGGTGGGGGTTATTGAGGGGAGTGTGAGAGACTTCACGATGATGACACACGGTAGGGGGTTATTGAGGGGAGTGTGAGAGACTTCACGACGATGACACATGGTGGTGGTTATTGAGGGGAGTGTGAGAGACTTCACGACGATGACACACATTGGGGGTTATTGAGGGGAGTGTGAGAGACTTCACGACGATGACCGGCATCCCTCTTTGAGATCTGCGACAGGGCTAATGAGATGGTCAGGGTTTAATGACAATAACGAAGTCAGTCGCCGATTCACGGTCCAGGGCCGGACACGCGTGGCCACTTCGTAGCCTGTTCCCCCCTCGATCCCCGCCCCCCCCCTCGATCCCCGTGCCCAGCCCCCCCCCTCGATCCCCGTGCCCAGCCCCCTCCCCGCGCGTGCGCCGTCTGAGCCCGCTGTGGAAGTTACAGGGCGAGGGAGGAGAGAGAGGAGGAGGAGGCAGCAGCAGCAGGAGCGAGGCAGGGAGAGAGAGAGAGAGGAGGAGGCAGTAGCAGGAGCAGGGAGAGAGAGGAGGAGGAGGTAGCAGCAGGAGCAGGGAGAGAGAGGAGGAGGAAGGCAGCAGGAGAAGCAGCAGAAGGAGGGAGAGAGAGGAGGAGGCAGCAGCAGCAGCAGGAGCGAGGCAGGGAGAGAGAGGAGGAGGAGGAAGGATGGCGCCGCCACCGCCGCGAGTGTCGTGACGCACGACGGGCGCGGCGAGAGGGGCCACAGCGCGGGCCACAGCGCCACGCCGCCAGCTCGCGTGGGGCCCGGGTCAAGGTACACGTGCGGTAGCGCTGTGTCTATGTGTCTCTGTGCGGTAGTGCTGTGTCTATGTGTCTCTGTGCGGTAGTGCTGTGTCTAAGTGTGGGAGTGCTGTGTCTCTGTGTGGGAGTGTCTGTGTGTCTCTGTGTGAGAGTGCTGTGTCTATGTGTCTCTGTGCGGTAGTGCTGTGTCAAAGTGTGGGAGTGCTGTGTCTCTGTGTGGGAGTGTCTATGTGTCTCTGTGTGGGAGTGCTGTGTCTAAGTGTGGGAGTGCTGTGTCTCTGTGTGGGAGTGTCTATGTGTCTCTGTGTGGGAGTGCTGTGTCTATGTGTCTCTGTGCGGTAGTGCTGTGTCTAAGTGTGGGAGTGCTGTGGCTCTGTGTAGGAGTGTCTATGTGTCTCTGTGTGGGAGTGCTGTGTCTATGTGTGGGAGAGCTGTGTCTCTGTGTGGGAGTGTCTCTGTGTAGGAGTGCTGTGTCTATGTGTGGGAGTGCTGTGTCTCTGTGTAGGAGTGCTGTGTCTATGTGTAGGAGTGCTGTGTCTATGTGTAGGAGTGCTGTGTCTATGTGTGGGAGTGCTGTGTCTATGTGTGGGAGTGCTGTGTCTCTGTGTAGAAGTGCTGTGTCTAAGTGTGGGAGTGTTTCTGTGTCTATGTGTGGAGTGTCTATGTGTAGGAGTGCTGTGTCTCTGTGTGGGAGTGTTTCTGTGTGGGAGTGATGTGTGTGGGAGTGCTGTGTCTCTGTGTGGGAGTGCTGTGTCTATGTGTAGGAGTGCTGTGTCTAAGTGTTGGAGTGCTGTGTCTACGTGTGGGAGTGCTGTGTCTCTGTGTAGGAGTGCTGTGTCTCTGTGTGGGAGTGCTGTGTCTATGTGTAGGAGTGCTGTGTCTAAGTGTTGGAGTGCTGTGTCTATGTGTAGGAGTGCTGTGTCTCTGTGTAGGAGTGTTTCTGTGTGGGAGTGCTGTGTCTATGTGTGGGAGTGCTGTGTCTCTGTGTGGGAGTGCTGTGTCTATGTGTAGGAGTGCTGTGTCTGTGTAGGAGTGCTGTGTCTATGTGTAGGAGTGCTGTGTCTAAGTGTGGGAGTGCTGTGTCTCTGTGTGGGAGTGCTGTGTCTCTGTGTGGGAGTGCTGTGTCTATGTGTGGGGGTGCTGTGTCTATGTGTAGGAGTGCTGTGTCTATGTGTGGGAGTGTTGTGTCTCTGTGTGGGATTGTTTCTGTGTGGGAGTGCTATGTGTGGGAGTGCTGTGTCTCTGTGTAGGATTGTTTCTGTGTGGGAGTGCTGTGTGTGGGAGTGCTGTGTCTCTGTGTAGGAGTGCTGTGTCTCTGTGTAGGAGTGCTGTGTCTAAGTGTGGGAGTGCTGTGTCTCTATGTAGGAGTGCTGTGTCTCTGTGTGGGAGTGCTGTGTCTAAGTGTGGGAGTGCTGTGTCTAAGTGTGGGAGTGCTGTGTCTATGTGTGGGAGTGCTGTGTGTGGGAGTGCTGTGTCTATGTGTGGGAGTGCTGTGTGTGGGAGTGCTGTGTCTATGTGTGGGAGTGCTGTGTCTAAGTGTGGGAGTGCTGTGTCTATGTGTGGGAGTGCTGTGTCTATGTGTGGGAGTGCTGTGTATATGTGTGGGAGTGTCTCTGTGTGGGAGTGCTGTGTCTATGTGTGGGAGTGCTGTGTCTAAGTGTGGGAGTGCTGTGTCTATGTGTGGGAGTGCTGTGTGTGGGAGTGCTGTGTCTATGTGTGGGAGTGCTGTGTGTGGGAGTGCTGTGTCTATGTGTGGGAGTGCTGTGTCTAAGTGTGGGAGTGCTGTGTCTATGTGTGGGAGTGCTGTGTCTATGTGTGGGAGTGCTGTGTATATGTGTGGGAGTGTCTCTGTGTGGGAGTGCTGTGTCTATGTGTGGGAGTGCTGTGTCTCTGTGTGGGAGTGCTGTGTCTATGTGTGGGAGTGCTGTGTCTAAGTGTGGGAGTGTCTCTGTGTAGGAGTGTCTGTGTGGGAGTGCTGTGTCTCTGTGCGGTAGCGCTGTGTCTAAGTGTGGGAGTGCTGTGTCTATGTGTAGGAGTGCTGTGTCTCTGTGTAGGAGTGCTGTGTCTAAGTGTGGGAGTGCTGTGTCTATGTGTAGGAGTGCTGTGTCTATGTGTGGGAGAGCTGTGTCTCTGTGTGGGAGTGTCTCTGTGTAGGAGTGCTGTGTCTATGTGTGGGAGTGCTGTGTCTCTGTGTAGGAGTGCTGTGTCTATGTGTAGGAGTGCTGTGTCTATGTGTAGGAGTGCTGTGTCTATGTGTAGGAGTGCTGTGTCTATGTGTGGGAGTGCTGTGTCTATGTGTGGGAGTGCTGTGTCTCTGTGTAGGAGTGCTGTCTCTGTGTGGGAGTGTTTCTGTGTGGGAGTGCTGTGTCTCTGTGTAGGAGTGCTGTGTCTCTGTGTGGGAGTGCTGTGTCTCTGTGTGGGAGTGCTGTCTCTGTGTGGGAGTGTTTCTGTGTGGGAGTGCTATGTGTGGGAGTGCTGTGTCTATGTGTAGGAGTGCTGTGTCTCTGTGTAGGAGTGTCTCTGTGTGGGAGTGCTATGTGTGGGAGTGCTGTGTGTGGGAGTGCTGTGTCTAAGTGTAGGAGTGTCTATGTGTCTAAGTGTGGGAGTGATGTGTGTGGGAGTGCTGTGTCTCTGTGTGGGAGTGCTGTGTCTCTGTGTGGGAGTGCTGTGTCTATGTGTAGGAGTGCTGTGTCTAAGTGTTGGAGTGCTGTGTCTATGTGTAGGAGTGCTGTGTCTCTGTGTAGGAGTGTTTCTGTGTGGGAGTGGTGTGTCTATGTGTGGGAGTGCTGTGTCTCTGTGTGGGAGTGCTGTGTCTATGTGTAGTAGTGCTGTGTCTCTGTGTGGGAGTGCTGTGTCTATGTGTGGGAGTGCTGTGTCTAAGTGTGGGAGTGCTGTGTCTCTGTGTGGGAGTGCTGTGTCTCTGTGTGGGAGTGCTGTGTCTATGTGTGGGAGTGCTGTGTCTCTGTGTAGGAGTGCTGTCTCTGTGTGCGAGTGCTGTGTCTCTGTAGGAGTGCTGTGTCTAAGTGTGGGAGTGCTGTGTCTAAGTGTAGGAGTGTCTCTGTGTAGGAGTGTTGTGTCTATGTGTAGGAGTGTCTCTGTGTGGGAGTGTTGTGTCTATGTGTGGGAGTGTTGTGTCTATGTGTGGGAGTGCTGTGTCTAAGTGTGGGAGTGCTGTGTTTATGTGTAGGAGTGCTGTGTCTAAGTGTGGGAGTGCTGTGTCTATGTGTGGGAGTGTTGTGTCTCTGTGTGGGATTGTTTCTGTGTGGGAGTGCTATGTGTGGGAGTGCTGTGTCTCTGTGTAGGAGTGCTGTGTCTCTGTGTAGGATTGTTTCTGTGTGGGAGTGCTGTGTGTGGGAGTGCTGTGTCTCTGTGTAGGAGTGCTGTGTCTCTGTGTAGGAGTGCTGTGTCTAAGTGTGGGAGTGCTGTGTCTCTGTGTAGGAGTGCTGTGTCTCTGTGTGGGAGTGCTGTGTCTAAGTGTGGGAGTGCTGTGTTTATGTGTAGGAGTGCTGTGTCTAAGTGTGGGAGTGCTGTGTCTATGTGTGGGAGTGCTGTGTGTGGGAGTGCTGTGTCTATGTGTGGGAGTGCTGTGTGTGGGAGTGCTGTGTCTATGTGTGGGAGTGCTGTGTCTCTGTGTGGGAGTGCTGTGTCTAAGTGTGGGAGTGCTGTGTCTATGTGTGGGAGTGCTGTGTCTATGTGTGGGAGTGCTGTGTCTATGTGTGGGAGTGCTGTGTATATGTGTGGGGGTGTCTCTGTGTGGGAGTGCTGTGTCTATGTGTGGGAGTGCTGTGTCTCTGTGTGGGAGTGCTGTGTCTATGTGTGGGAGTGCTGTGTCTAAGTGTGGGAGTGTCTCTGTGTAGGAGTGTCTGTGTGGGAGTGCTGTGTCTCTGTGCGGTAGCGCTGTGTCTAAGTGTGGGAGTGCTGTGTCTATGTGTAGGAGTGCTGTGTCTCTGTGTAGGAGTGCTGTGTCTAAGTGTGGGAGTGCTGTGTCTATGTGTAGGAGTGCTGTGTCTATGTGTGGGAGAGCTGTGTCTCTGTGTGGGAGTGTCTCTGTGTAGGAGTGCTGTGTCTATGTGTGGGAGTGCTGTGTCTCTGTGTAGGAGTGCTGTGTCTATGTGTAGGAGTGCTGTGTCTATGTGTAGGAGTGCTGTGTCTATGTGTAGGAGTGCTGTGTCTATGTGTGGGAGTGCTGTGTCTATGTGTGGGAGTGCTGTGTCTCTGTGTAGGAGTGCTGTCTCTGTGTGGGAGTGTTTCTGTGTGGGAGTGCTGTGTCTCTGTGTAGGAGTGCTGTGTCTCTGTGTGGGAGTGCTGTGTCTCTGTGTGGGAGTGCTGTCTCTGTGTGGGAGTGTTTCTGTGTGGGAGTGCTATGTGTGGGAGTGCTGTGTCTATGTGTGGGAGTGCTGTGTGTGGGAGTGCTGTGTCTATGTGTGGGAGTGCTGTGTGTGGGAGTGCTGTGTCTATGTGTGGGAGTGCTGTGTCTCTGTGTGGGAGTGCTGTGTCTAAGTGTGGGAGTGCTGTGTCTATGTGTGGGAGTGCTGTGTCTATGTGTGGGAGTGCTGTGTATATGTGTGGGAGTGTCTCTGTGTGGGAGTGCTGTGTCTATGTGTGGGAGTGCTGTGTCTCTGTGTGGGAGTGCTGTGTCTATGTGTGGGAGTGCTGTGTCTAAGTGTGGGAGTGTCTCTGTGTAGGAGTGTCTGTGTGGGAGTGCTGTGTCTCTGTGCGGTAGCGCTGTGTCTAAGTGTGGGAGTGCTGTGTCTATGTGTAGGAGTGCTGTGTCTCTGTGTAGGAGTGCTGTGTCTAAGTGTGGGAGTGCTGTGTCTATGTGTAGGAGTGCTGTGTCTATGTGTGGGAGAGCTGTGTCTCTGTGTGGGAGTGTCTCTGTGTAGGAGTGCTGTGTCTATGTGTGGGAGTGCTGTGTCTCTGTGTAGGAGTGCTGTGTCTATGTGTAGGAGTGCTGTGTCTATGTGTAGGAGTGCTGTGTCTATGTGTAGGAGTGCTGTGTCTATGTGTGGGAGTGCTGTGTCTATGTGTGGGAGTGCTGTGTCTCTGTGTAGGAGTGCTGTCTCTGTGTGGGAGTGTTTCTGTGTGGGAGTGCTGTGTCTCTGTGTAGGAGTGCTGTGTCTCTGTGTGGGAGTGCTGTGTCTCTGTGTGGGAGTGCTGTCTCTGTGTGGGAGTGTTTCTGTGTGGGAGTGCTATGTGTGGGAGTGCTGTGTCTATGTGTAGGAGTGCTGTGTCTCTGTGTAGGAGTGTCTCTGTGTGGGAGTGCTATGTGTGGGAGTGCTGTGTGTGGGAGTGCTGTGTCTAAGTGTAGGAGTGTCTATGTGTCTAAGTGTGGGAGTGATGTGTGTGGGAGTGCTGTGTCTCTGTGTGGGAGTGCTGTGTCTCTGTGTGGGAGTGCTGTGTCTATGTGTAGGAGTGCTGTGTCTAAGTGTTGGAGTGCTGTGTCTATGTGTAGGAGTGCTGTGTCTCTGTGTAGGAGTGTTTCTGTGTGGGAGTGGTGTGTCTATGTGTGGGAGTGCTGTGTCTCTGTGTGGGAGTGCTGTGTCTATGTGTAGTAGTGCTGTGTCTCTGTGTGGGAGTGCTGTGTCTATGTGTGGGAGTGCTGTGTCTAAGTGTGGGAGTGCTGTGTCTCTGTGTGGGAGTGCTGTGTCTCTGTGTGGGAGTGCTGTGTCTATGTGTGGGAGTGCTGTGTCTCTGTGTAGGAGTGCTGTCTCTGTGTGCGAGTGCTGTGTCTCTGTAGGAGTGCTGTGTCTAAGTGTGGGAGTGCTGTGTCTAAGTGTAGGAGTGTCTCTGTGTAGGAGTGTTGTGTCTATGTGTAGGAGTGTCTCTGTGTGGGAGTGTTGTGTCTATGTGTGGGAGTGTTGTGTCTATGTGTGGGAGTGCTGTGTCTAAGTGTGGGAGTGCTGTGTTTATGTGTAGGAGTGCTGTGTCTAAGTGTGGGAGTGCTGTGTCTATGTGTGGGAGTGTTGTGTCTCTGTGTGGGATTGTTTCTGTGTGGGAGTGCTATGTGTGGGAGTGCTGTGTCTCTGTGTAGGAGTGCTGTGTCTCTGTGTAGGATTGTTTCTGTGTGGGAGTGCTGTGTGTGGGAGTGCTGTGTCTCTGTGTAGGAGTGCTGTGTCTCTGTGTAGGAGTGCTGTGTCTAAGTGTGGGAGTGCTGTGTCTCTGTGTAGGAGTGCTGTGTCTCTGTGTGGGAGTGCTGTGTCTAAGTGTGGGAGTGCTGTGTTTATGTGTAGGAGTGCTGTGTCTAAGTGTGGGAGTGCTGTGTCTATGTGTGGGAGTGCTGTGTGTGGGAGTGCTGTGTCTATGTGTGGGAGTGCTGTGTGTGGGAGTGCTGTGTCTATGTGTGGGAGTGCTGTGTCTCTGTGTGGGAGTGCTGTGTCTAAGTGTGGGAGTGCTGTGTCTATGTGTGGGAGTGCTGTGTCTATGTGTGGGAGTGCTGTGTCTATGTGTGGGAGTGCTGTGTATATGTGTTGGGGTGTCTCTGTGTGGGAGTGCTGTGTCTATGTGTGGGAGTGCTGTGTCTCTGTGTGGGAGTGCTGTGTCTATGTGTGGGAGTGCTGTGTCTAAGTGTGGGAGTGTCTCTGTGTAGGAGTGTCTGTGTGGGAGTGCTGTGTCTCTGTGCGGTAGCGCTGTGTCTAAGTGTGGGAGTGCTGTGTCTATGTGTAGGAGTGCTGTGTCTCTGTGTAGGAGTGCTGTGTCTAAGTGTGGGAGTGCTGTGTCTATGTGTAGGAGTGCTGTGTCTATGTGTGGGAGAGCTGTGTCTCTGTGTGGGAGTGTCTCTGTGTAGGAGTGCTGTGTCTATGTGTGGGAGTGCTGTGTCTCTGTGTAGGAGTGCTGTGTCTATGTGTAGGAGTGCTGTGTCTATGTGTAGGAGTGCTGTGTCTATGTGTAGGAGTGCTGTGTCTATGTGTGGGAGTGCTGTGTCTATGTGTGGGAGTGCTGTGTCTCTGTGTAGGAGTGCTGTCTCTGTGTGGGAGTGTTTCTGTGTGGGAGTGCTGTGTCTCTGTGTAGGAGTGCTGTGTCTCTGTGTGGGAGTGCTGTGTCTCTGTGTGGGAGTGCTGTCTCTGTGTGGGAGTGTTTCTGTGTGGGAGTGCTATGTGTGGGAGTGCTGTGTCTATGTGTAGGAGTGCTGTGTCTCTGTGTAGGAGTGTCTCTGTGTGGGAGTGCTATGTGTGGGAGTGCTGTGTGTGGGAGTGCTGTGTCTAAGTGTAGGAGTGTCTATGTGTCTAAGTGTGGGAGTGATGTGTGTGGGAGTGCTGTGTCTCTGTGTGGGAGTGCTGTGTCTCTGTGTGGGAGTGCTGTGTCTATGTGTAGGAGTGCTGTGTCTAAGTGTTGGAGTGCTGTGTCTATGTGTAGGAGTGCTGTGTCTCTGTGTAGGAGTGTTTCTGTGTGGGAGTGGTGTGTCTATGTGTGGGAGTGCTGTGTCTCTGTGTGGGAGTGCTGTGTCTATGTGTAGTAGTGCTGTGTCTCTGTGTGGGAGTGCTGTGTCTATGTGTGGGAGTGCTGTGTCTAAGTGTGGGAGTGCTGTGTCTCTGTGTGGGAGTGCTGTGTCTCTGTGTGGGAGTGCTGTGTCTATGTGTGGGAGTGCTGTGTCTCTGTGTAGGAGTGCTGTCTCTGTGTGCGAGTGCTGTGTCTCTGTAGGAGTGCTGTGTCTAAGTGTGGGAGTGCTGTGTCTAAGTGTAGGAGTGTCTCTGTGTAGGAGTGTTGTGTCTATGTGTAGGAGTGTCTCTGTGTGGGAGTGTTGTGTCTATGTGTGGGAGTGTTGTGTCTATGTGTGGGAGTGCTGTGTCTAAGTGTGGGAGTGCTGTGTTTATGTGTAGGAGTGCTGTGTCTAAGTGTGGGAGTGCTGTGTCTATGTGTGGGAGTGTTGTGTCTCTGTGTGGGATTGTTTCTGTGTGGGAGTGCTATGTGTGGGAGTGCTGTGTCTCTGTGTAGGAGTGCTGTGTCTCTGTGTAGGATTGTTTCTGTGTGGGAGTGCTGTGTGTGGGAGTGCTGTGTCTCTGTGTAGGAGTGCTGTGTCTCTGTGTAGGAGTGCTGTGTCTAAGTGTGGGAGTGCTGTGTCTCTGTGTAGGAGTGCTGTGTCTCTGTGTGGGAGTGCTGTGTCTAAGTGTGGGAGTGCTGTGTTTATGTGTAGGAGTGCTGTGTCTAAGTGTGGGAGTGCTGTGTCTATGTGTGGGAGTGCTGTGTGTGGGAGTGCTGTGTCTATGTGTGGGAGTGCTGTGTGTGGGAGTGCTGTGTCTATGTGTGGGAGTGCTGTGTCTCTGTGTGGGAGTGCTGTGTCTAAGTGTGGGAGTGCTGTGTCTATGTGTGGGAGTGCTGTGTCTATGTGTGGGAGTGCTGTGTCTATGTGTGGGAGTGCTGTGTATATGTGTGGGGGTGTCTCTGTGTGGGAGTGCTGTGTCTATGTGTGGGAGTGCTGTGTCTCTGTGTGGGAGTGCTGTGTCTATGTGTGGGAGTGCTGTGTCTAAGTGTGGGAGTGTCTCTGTGTGGGAGTGTCTCTGTGTAGGAGTGTCTGTGTGGGAGTGCTATGTTTCTGTGTGGAGTGTCTCTGTGTGGGAGTGTCTCTGTGTGGGAGTGCTGTGTCTATGTGTGGAGTGTCTATGTGTAGGAGTGCTGTGTCTCTATGTGGGAGTGCTGTGTCTAAGTGTAGGAGTGCTGTGTCTATGTGTGGGAGTGCTGTGTCTCTGTGTGGGAGTGCTGTGTCTAAGTGTGGGAGTGCTGTGTCTAAGTGTGGGAGTGCTGTGTCTATGTGTGGGAGTGCTGTGTCTCTGTGTGGGAGTGCTGTGTCCATTTGTGGGAGTGCTGTGTCTATGTGTGGGAGTGCTGTGTCTAAGTGTGGGAGTGCTGTGTCTAAGTGTGGGAGTGATGTGTCTCTGTGTGGGAGTGCTGTGTCTATGTGTGGGAGTGCTGTGTCTACGTGTGGGAGTGCTGTGTCTAAGTGTGGGTGTGCTGTGTCTCTGTGTGGGAGTGCTGTGTCTATGTGTGGGAGTGCTGTGTCTAAGTGTGGGAGTGCTGTGTCTAAGTGTGGGAGTGCTGTCTATGTGTGGGAGTGCTGTGTGTATGAATGGGAGTGCGTCTATGTATATGTGAGGCAGTTGTGTCTATGTGTGGCAGTGTGTCTATGTGTGTCAGTGTGTCTATGTGTAGCAGTGTGTCTTATGTGTGGGAGTGTGTCTATGTGTTGCAGTGTGTCTATGTGTTGCAGTGTGTCTATGTCTGGGAGTGTGTCTATGTGTGGCTGTGTGTCTACGTATATGTGTGGCAGTGTGTCTATGTGTGGCAGTGTGTCTATGTCTATGTGTAGCAGTGTGTCTATGTGTGGCAATGTGGCAGTATGTCTATGTGTGGCAGTGTGTCTATGTGTGGCAGTGTGTCTATGTGTGGCAGTGTGTCTATGTGTGGCAGTGTGTCTATGTGTGGCAGTGTGTCTATGTGTGGCAGTGTGTCTATGTGTGGGAGTGTGTCTATGTGTGGCAGTGTGTCTGTGTGTGGGAGTGTGTCTATGTCTACGTGTGGCAGTGTGTCTATGTGTAGCAGTGTGTCTATGTCTACGTGTGGCAGTGTGTCTTTGTCTACGTGTGGCAGTGTGTCTATGTCTATGTGTGGCAGTATGTCAACGTGTGGGAGTGTGGCTATGTCTATGTGTGGCAGTGTGTCTATGTCTACGTGTGGCAGTGTGTCTATGTCTACGTGTGGCAGTGTGTCTATGTCTATGTGTGGCAGTATGTCAACGTGTGGGAGTGTGTCTATGTGTGGGAGTGTGTCTATGTGTGGCAGTGTGTCTATGTCTATGTGTGCCAGTGTGTTTATGTCTATGTGTGGCAGTGTGTCTATGTGTGGCAGTGTGTCTATGTCTATGTGTGGGAGTGTGTCTATGTGTGGGAGTGTGTCTATGTGTGGCAGTGTGTCTATGTCTATGTGTGGCAGTGTGTCAACGTGTGGCAGTGTGTCTATGTCTATGTGTGGCAGTGTGTCAACGTGTGGGAGTGTGTCTATGTCTATGTGTGGCAGTGTGTCTATGTCTATGTGTGGGAGTGTGTCTATGTCTATGTGTGGGAGTGTGTCTATGTCTATGTGTGGGAGTGTGTATGTCTATGTGTGGGAGTGTGTCTATGTGTGGGAGTGTGTCTATGTGTGGCAGTGTGTCTATGTGTGGCAGTGTGTCTATGTGTGGCAGTGTGTCTATGTCTATGTGTGGCAGTGTGTCTATGTCTATGTGTGGGAGTGTGTCTATGTCTATGTGTGGGAGTGTGTCTATGTCTATGTGTGGGAGTGTGTATGTCTATGTGTGGGAGTGTGTCTATGTGTGGGAGTGTGTCTATGTGTGGCAGTGTGTCTATGTGTGGCAGTGTGTCTATGTGGCAGTGTGTCTATGTCTATGTGTGGCAGTGTGTCTATGTCTATGTGTGGGAGTGTGTCTATGTCTACGTGTGGGAGTGTGTCTATGTCTACGTGTGGCAGTGTGTCTATGTCTACGTGTGGCAGTGTGTCTATGTCTATGTGTGGCAGTGTGTCTATGTCTATGTGTGGCAGTGTGTCTATGTCTATGTGTGGCAGTGTGTCTATGTCTATGTGTGGTAGTGTGTCTATGTCTATGTGTGGCAGTGTGTCTATGTCTATGTGTGGCAGTGTGTCTATGTGTGGCAGTGTGTCTATGTGTGGCAGTGTGTCTATGTGTGGCAGTGTGTCTATGTATGGCAGTGTGTCTATATCTATGTGTGGCAGTGTGTCTATGTCTATGTGTGGCAGTGTGTCTATGTCTATGTGTGGCAGTGTGTCTATGTCTATGTGTGGCAGTGTGTGAGTTGGGGGGAGCGGTAGTGTAGCGGTCAGCGCGCTGCGCTATGAACCTGGCGACCCGGGTTCGATTCCCGCTCACGGCCAACACCAGTGACGATTATCTGAACCGGTCCCGGGCCTCCCCTAGGTCGACTTAGCCTCAAATGAGTACCTGGTGCGGTGTGTAAACATTGCCACTAGGGAGACAAAGGCGGTCGGGCGTGTACCGTTACCGGCCTTCATAGGCGCTCGCTAACAGCACTTGCCCCTACAGTCTGTTAAGGCTATACGGGGGATCTTTGTTATTGTTAGTGATGGTGTGTGTGTTATTGTGAGTGTGTGCTATTGTAAGTGTGTGGGATGGTGTATGAGTGTCAGTGATGGTGTCAGTGATGGTGTCAGTGATGGTGTCAGTGATGGTGTCAGTGATGGTGTCAGTGATGGTGTCAGTGATGGTGTCAGTGATGGTGTCAGTGATGGTGTCAGTGATGGTGTCAGTGATGGTGTCAGTGATGGTGTCGGTGTGTGTCATTGTTAGTGTGAGATGGAATGTGTACTGTATGTACAATGTGTGCACACGATATGTGTGTATCTGCATCTGTAGGCGTACGATTGTACAAATGTGTAGTTTGTGTGTCTACATCCGGCACAGTGTGTTTCAAACCCTCTACAATAGCAGACATTTCACGTACAGCGGTGTACAGTCCACGGTTCTGTCTTCTCCAGTCTGCCTGCCTGTGTGTGTAGGTGACTGTGTGTGTAGGTGACTGTGTGTGTAGGTGACTGTGTGTGTAGGTGACTGTGTGTGTAGGTGACTGTGTGTGTGTAGGTGACTGTGTGTGTGTAGGTGACTGTGTGTGTGTGTAGGTGACTGTGTGTGTGTGTAGGTGACTGTGTGTGTGTGTAGGTGACTGTGTGACTGTGTGTGTGTGTAGGTGACTGTGTGTGTGTAGATGACTGTGTGTGTGTCTGCCTTTCTGCCCGTCGGCCTGTCTTACCGTCTGTCGGTCAACACGTATTAGCACGTACGGTGCTCAAGAAGCCCAACGTACAGAGACATACACACAAGCTTGTTGGGCTGCCTGATTTCCTGTCAGTACGCCTGCCTAAGCGGCCCGCTTGTCTGTGACGGCCAACACGCATAACCCCCTCCGCTTGTGTCTGGCTTCCTCGCTGTCGTGGATATGTAAATGTGGACGTGAATCCTCTGCGCGCACACACAGACACAGACTGGCACTCATGTTGTGTAAATTCCGTGGCCTGCTGGGCGGTTGGGACACGGAGTCTTCTTATACGCCGCGTATGGGGAGCCGCTACGTGACCGCGTATGGGGAGCCGCTACGTGACCACGTGTGGGAGCCGCGGGTTACGTAACGGCGAAATCTTCGTAGCCGGTGGCTTTGTTGGTGGCCGCTGCACAAGACGCTGCGGCGAGTTAAGTGGAGAGAGGTGGCTGTTATTCCGTCCTGTTGCTGTACGGTGGCAGCGGGACGTTCGGGAGCCTGGTGGCAGTGTCGAGAGGTCTGCTAAGCCACGATGATGGAGGGCTTCGTTGGTGTCGTTTTTGCTGTTCCAACCCATACGGTCCATAATTTTGTTTGCATGGCCACATTTGTACTCCTGTGCTGTAGCTTTAATGTGTCTCTCTGGGTCTGTGCGTATATATATGCGCGTCTCTGCGTATCGCTGTGTCTGTATTTTAGTGAATCTCTGTGAGTCTCTGTGGGTTAACTGTATGGTCCACCGTTGCGATGGAGATGTGCGCATTGGTTTGTTGGTGTTCTGATGCGGTTGATGATGGTACAGCAGTGTCTTGGAGGAGTGTCAAAGCCAGGAGGAGGTTTGATGTAGGGGTCTCGAATGATGTTTGTTTATTCCAGAGGTTTCTGCTACTGCACCTGTTGATGATCCAGTGATGGGTTGTTGTCTCTTGGCCTGAAGGCATTTGGGGGGGTGTGGAAATATGATCATGAAAATGTGGCAAGTGTGGAGAGATTATTGTGGGTGCAAGTGTGGAGTTGAAGAGGGAAGATTATGCATTGCTGATGCTTTCTCGGGATGATTATGTAAATTCGGCAATGCGGGGAGGGGTGGTCATGATTGGTAATTTGGGGCTGTGGAGGGATGGATGTGCATATTTTTCATTGCGGAGAGATGAACATCTGGAGAAGCTTCGAGGCATGAAGTGGATGGTCTTAGGCATGTGATGATCCTTTGGGGGCATCAATTACAGTCGAGAATTATGCTCGCAATAAAGCAAGGTGCATTGTGCACCACCTAGTATGAAGTGGATGTTCAACCATGTGCAAGAGTTGGCTGTCGTGTGCCAATGTGGAAGCTCAAAACTAAAATCTGAACTTAATTACTGTAATAGTGACCAATACGCCCTATGTGATGACAGTTACTCAGCTCTCCAGAGAGTGTTAATGTATATCAGCTTTCACCTGGTTAATCAAAATGCGTCAATCATTACCGTAACAGAATACAGTGGCAGAATTGTATTGGTCTAATTTTTTTTGAAAATAATGAAGCTTGTTTGCAGATTATTTGTAACATCAACTTAATGCTTCAGAGTTATGAATGATACTTGGCCTTAAGCAGATGAGAAACATTGGAATGTTATTTGCATTCATCTCGTTTGATCCAATAAGTGATGTTTAGGTAAAGAGGAATTGGAAGATGAAAACAACCTGTATAAAATTATATGTTGTTTTTTCATCCCACTCAAGACCAGTACAAACATTTACACGTCCTTTTTAAATAAATGTATCTCGATTTTTTTGGGCACAGAACAAGAACAGACATATATTGGTATATAAGTGGATACATTTTTCTCTCCTCCTGATTGGTCACCCAGTGATTCTCTTCCTGGAGTGTGACCTGTGACCTCAATTATGTAGATGCTACATGTGTGCAGACAGGAAAGGTCTGTGTTCTCTGTCTCTGCACGCCTATGTCCTGCGAGTAGTTTTGCCGTGAATTTAAGCAGCTTACGATGTGTACCTGTTCAATATCAATCTTTTTCACTGCATACATGTGTTGTCAATTAAAAGAAATGCACAAGTGTGCTTTGTCTGACTGGTAATGGTGAGAGCACGTGTGCTTTATAATTACTGAACTGTGCGTGCTGTGTATGCCATTTGTAGTATACATGTTCAGTGTGTAGGTGTGCGCTTTGAATGTTTATGGCAGTCGTGTTTTAAATTACGCGCGTGTGCAGGTTTATCTTTTGGGCTGTACTGCAGCACAAAGCCACGTCGCCATTTAACGCATTATTAGAACACAAATTCTACATGAGTCGATTTCTGCATGAGTAGAAGTCGTCTACATTAGGCCAAGTCGAATTCTGATGAATGTGTTTAATTTTACAGATATCTTATTCTAGGTTCCATCAAATATGGCATTCTTAATTATCTCTTTTGCTTGTTAGGGGGCGTGGTTGTGCAAAGGTTATGCACCGCACTATGAACCCGGCAAACCTCGAGTTCAATTCCCGGCCATGGCAAACTTCCGTGCCGAGTGATATCTGAGCCAGTCCTGATACCCCCTTCACCAACCCATAGTAACCAGCGTGCGGAAATGTGGTCAAACATTTCCCATGGCTGCTATGGTCAAAACGAGGCTTTTTATCTAACAGTGAATGGACAAGACTGCAATCTATTTGTTTACCCTTTTATATTAATCGGAGAGTAGTTTCAAATATTATTTAATATTTACATTGACTTGTCTCGTCCTTCGAAAGCAATATGCCGCGTCAGGGAATATGTAATCATAATATGTACAGCAAGAGCTGCTTTGAGGTGTATATGTATAATGTAGTGTTGATGTATTGTTTGTTCTAATTAGATGACATTTACAAAAATAATCATAGCACGACCATTGTTCAGATGGTTTTGTAGTTTTCTCATGGACTCTACCCTGTGACAGGATGGCAGGTGTACTATTATTTGGTGAGGTTCTCACAATGCATCATCATATTAATGCAACCTTGGTGTTTAATTAAGGCCAACATATCCAGGCAACCCGGCCACCCCAAGTGTGACTTACTTAAAAAGGCGGTCACTTAGCGGAAGTGTCTGCACTTAATTTAAATGATGCCATGTCACTTAACGTTGGTTCGGTATTTAACTTGGAAAGTAATGCCTGTCTCACACGCTGATGGTATCACAATAGACTGCAAGAGCATAACAGCATGCAAAATAACAGCAGCCAACGCAACGGAGCATGTCTGTCTGCATGAGTGACGCTGATTTACATGTACCGTACTGTGTTTTATGCGTTATCACCGACTACTTAAGTGTCACCGTGGTTGACCTCTGCTTGGGCGTATATGTTTATCAAAGTCGGACAAAGTGATATTGGGCAGCAGAGTGTCGCAGTAATAACCATTGCGTCTCGTCGCAGGAAAGGCCTGCGTTCAATTCTTGACTGGCACCTGTTGGCGTGGAGTTTGTACAGTTTCCAACCATTCTGCTTGGGCTTTCTCTAGGTACTCAGGTTTTCCTCCCATAATAACAAAACATACGATGTAACTGGTATTGGTTGAAAACATCCCAACGCTGAAAAGTTACTTGCAAATTTCTCAATTGGGATTACACACCGCAACATTTGCCCCTGCTGTGGAAAATTGGGAAGAAAGAAATATTGAGACTCATATCCAGGCTGATTACCCAGACTAAGTCCAGCCTGGGTAATCAAGTGTAGTAATAATATTTTTTTTCAGGGTAAAGCTTGGCCCCACTTCTCCGGGTATGGTGCTGACCACCTTGAAGAGAGTGATGTGGAGATGAAGTTGGTATGCGGCATAGGAATTGAGAACCGTCACCATGTTCTGGGCTTTGAGGTGCCTGCAGGAGGCAGTGCACAGAGTGGGTATTTCTGTCATGTTTGTGTGGCATTTTTCCAGGCAATCGTGTTTTACACCTACAAATAACAAAAACAAGTGGGCAAACGTCCCAAGCAAGAGCCTCCTGCTTGGACGACTGTGAAAAAGAGCTCCATAGCTGATCGTATTTCTCGAGGATAAATGTACTGAGTCTGAGTGTGTGGTGAGTAGTGAATGGTGAGTGTCAATGTCTGGAGAGTGGAGAGTGCTGATGATGAGCATCTGGATAATGTTTGAAGCAGCTACTTAACTTTTTTGTGAAACTTGCAAGTGCTATCTTCTTTGGTTCTTTCGGTAAAGTCACGTAGAATGAGAATAAAATAATAAATTGATAAAATAAAATAACACAATAATATTCTCACGACGTTTCGGCCACAACACAAGCGGCCTTCATCAGGTGAAGGGACGAGACTGGTAGGACAGCGCTGGATGAAGGCCGCTTGTGTTGTGGCCGAAACGTCGTGAGAATATTATTGTGTTATTTTATTTTATCAATTTATTATTTTATTCTCATTCTACGTGACTTTACCGAAAGAACCAAAGAAGATGAATCATTGCAGTCACGAAAGCTTTAAATCGAAATTTTGCAAGTGCTAACTTAAAACGCAGGTTTTCGTTAATATCTGTGATTTAATTTATTGGTAAAATTAAATGTAACTTGCTGTTGTTTGGTGCCATAGTTTTAGAAGTAAAAAGTGGAGGCCATGTAGTCCAGATAATCGTATATCACATACTTCATGTAATGTTCAATTAATATAAAGTACATCTATAGTTCACAGTGCCTCACCAGTGACAACGCGATTATTCATTAAGTAACCTCAGCATATGTCTGGACAGAGATATACAATATTTACATTTTGTCACAAAATATAATGGGAGTTTTTGCACCATAAAGTGATGTTGGATTGTCAATCTTAGTTTTCCATGGTCCTAAAAAAATGGAAATAGTTTGGTAGAGCATCAGGCTTCCAATCATGAAACATAAGTTCAAATCCCGGACAGGGTGTACCCAATTATTGAACAGCCCTGGTTAAAACGGTTCAGCAGGTGAAGGCATGCTAGTTAATGAGCCGACTATGAGTTATTGGGCAGAGGTACCGTTGCGGGCCTTATTCACACTGCTGTGCCAAATGCAGGAAAACCGGGGATAGCCAGATGCCGATTAACTGGAATTCACATTTAGCTGAACCGATGCCTTAGTAATGGCAACAACAATTCAGCGCATCCTGCCACACCACTTAGAGCACGTGGCTCCGGGGTTAGAGCACGTGGCTCTGGGGTTAGAGCACGTGGCTCCGGGGTTAGGCCACGTGGCTCCGGGGTTAGGCCACGTGGCTCCGGGGTTAGAGCACGTGGCTCCAGGGTTAGAGCATGTGGCTCCGGGGTTAGAGCACGTGGCTCCAGGGTTAGAGCACGTGGCTCCAGGGTTAGAGCACGTGGCTCCAGGGTTAGACCACGTGGCTCCGGGGTTAGAGCACGTGGCTCCGGGGTTAGAGCACGTGGCTCAGGGGTTAGAGCACGTGGCTCCGGGGTTAGAGCACGTGGCTCCGGGGTTAGAGCACGTGGCTCCGGGGTTAGAGCACGTGGCTCCGGGGTTAGAGCACGTGGCTCCAGGGTTAGAGCACGTGGCTCCAGGGTTAGACCACGTGGCTCCGGGGTTAGAGCACGTGGCTCCGGGGTTAGACCACGTGGCACCGGCGGCGTTCGACCACGTGGCACCGGCGGCGTTAGGCCACGTGGCTTCAGGGTTAGACCACGTGGCTCCGGGGTTAGAGCACGTGGCTGCACACCACCCACTCAGTGTTTCGCGACGCGCTCTGCTGCTATGCGTAGCTCTCTGCAGCCCTGTGTCGTGCTCAGTACAGTATTTTATTTTCATCCTCTGCGTTTTTTTTAGCTGTGTCCCCAACTCAGCCTGTTCTTTCTCCGTCTCTCTATTTTGTCTTTTCAAGCTTTATTTGAATCTCTTGCTGTGCTTCTTGCTTTCTGGTACTCCATCATTGTGCCTTTGCCTTCTCAGAGGGCATCAGTAACACTTCGATGGTGAGTACACAACCACACACAGTACAGCACAAAATACAATACATATAACACGGTACACGTATTTGTTTTTGATCTGTATTTTATTTCCTAAGTCTTTCGAGGAGAGTAAACGCATTAAACACGTTACGTGTGCTCTACATGTCTTACAGGGTTGTTTTTATCTTGTATTTATATTGTATTTCACTAGTCATGCGGCTAGCCAGATTGCTCAGCTGGTCGGAGCTGGGCTCCCCTTCTGTTAATCCGGCTTGTTACTGTACTCTTCTGATCTCGAGCAGAGACGTCAACCCAGTCTGTTCGTGTGTTGATTTGACTGACACGGTGGGGGGGGGGGGGGAGTCCTCCACTTGACAACCACAGGCATTGTTGTCAGACTTGACCCCGAGTCGTCTAAAAGCGACCTGGGACCGATCTTTGCCCACGGGACACTTGGTCGACTCTACCACATTTGCATCGAATGCGATTTTTTTTTACCGCAGTGCCGTGCGATGACCGATTGTCACCTTCTGACTTCTTCTGGCGGTGTCTGACGCTGTTACAGCAGCGTGCTTAGTGCTTTTGTGTTGTGCGTATGTCTTTGTTATAGACACGCACGCGTGTGTGTGTGTATGTGTGTATGTACAACACTTGTGGGGAGCGGTGGTGTAGTGGTTAGCGCGCTGCGCTACGAATCCGCCGACCCGATTGCAATTCCCGCTCACGGCCACCACCGGTGACGATTATTTGAACCGGTCCCGGGCCTCTCCTAGGTCGACTCAGCCTCAAATGAGTACCTGGTGCGGTGTGTAGTAAACATCGCCACTGGGGAGACAAAGGCGGCCGGGCGTGGTGTTGGCCACCCACCCCCTCGTGTGCCACAGTGCCGGCCTTCATAGGTGCTGCTCGCTAACAGCACTTGCCCCGACAGTCTGTTAAGGCTACACGGGGGATCTTTGTCTTTGTTACAACACTGTTGCGAATGATGGTTGTCTACGTACGGTGCGAAAGAAGTTCATCACACAGTACTTTACAGTACTGCATTTTGAATTGGCCCTATGTGTAATGCAATGTTTGTAACTTTGTACATTAGTTAAGTACAGTAATTGAACACAGTCGTGATGAATATTGATTTTCTATTACCCAAATCAACTGGAATTGGGCCGGTCCTGTCAGATTAAAGAAGCTAAGCAGAGTTTAGGCCTGGATAGTACTCGAAGGGGTAGCCGCCATGCATGTCCAGAATGTTGTAGGCTGCTGCTGGATAGCAGTCCAGCAAAATCGTGAATTGTCCTGTACTCTATATGCTGCCAGGTTTACGCTCCCTGCCATACTTAGCGCCGGGCACAGCTTCCTCCGTGGTGCCGTGGTATTGGGGCATTCCTCGTCACGCGATGCTGCTCATTGCAGCCGGATTCTCTGCATCTCTCCCTTTTTGAATCGCAGTCGCGGGACATTTAACGTGAAAACCGTAAGCTGCCACAGGACCGCAGTTCTGCCACGACCTCCCACGACTTCTATCTCACGACTTCCCACGACCTACCACGTTATCCCACGACTTTCCACGACTTCTCACACTATCCCATGACTTCCCACGACTTCCCACGACTTCCCACGACTTCCCACGCTATCCCACGACTTCTCACGACGTCCCACGCTATCCCACGCTATCCCACGACTTCCCACGCTATCCCACGACTTCCCACCCTATCCCACGACTTCCCACGCTATCCCACGACATCTCACGACTTCCCACGACTTCCCACTACTTCCCACGCTATCCCACGACTTCTCACGACTTCCCACGACTTCTCACGACTTCCCACGGTATCCCACGACTTCTCACGCTATCCCACGCTATCCCACGACTTCCCACGCTATCCCACGACTTCCCACGACTTCCCACGCTATCCCACGACTTCCCACGCTATCCCACGACTTCTCACGACTTCCCACGCTATCCCACGACTTCCCACGCTATCCCACGCTATCCCACGACTTCCCACGCTATCCCACGACTTCCCACGACTTCCCACGACTTCTCTCGACCTCCCACGCTATCCCACCACTTCCCACGACTTCCCACGCTCTCCCACGCTATCCCACACTATCCCACACTATCCCACTACTTCCCACGACTTCTCACGCTATCCCACGACTTCCCACGCTATCCCACGACTTCTCACGCTATCCCACTACTTCCCACGCTATACCACGCTATCCCACGACTTGCCACGCAATCCCACGACTTCCCACGCTATCCCACGACTTCCCACGCTATCCCACGACTTCCCACGCTATCCCACGACTTCCCACGCTATCCCACTACTTCTCACGCTATCCCACGACTTCCCACGCTATACCACGCTATCCCACGACTTGCCACGCTATCCCACAACTTCCCACGACGGTTGAGGAGTCAGGAAATGCAGTTTTTTTTCCCCACAGCTGTAGGGTGCGAATAGCAGGGCCAACAGACGATTGATGCTCAAGCCTATATAGCATCGTCTCTGGGCCCGGTACATTGTAATAGGACTCCCATTCATCATCTTTGAAAATTTCACAAATCATTGACGTTAGGCGTATAGTTATTCATTATTTACTTATACAAATTACATGCAAATATGTTAATGTTATATTTAATTGAAAGGAGTTGACAATATCAGAAATAATTCAAATAAAATAATAATACCAATAACAATAATGTGTTATTGAATTGGAATCGCACCCCCGCGTTATAACGGCACCAAATCTCAGGGAAGAAGTAAATGGTTACACGTGGAATTGACAGGATTTATTTTAGATTAAATGCGCTTATTGAATTTACACATGTTTATATTCACAATGTCATGCCGTGCACAAATGTGGGAAAGTGAATTGCTCAAATGCAGCGCACATCCTGCTGACAAGTAGGATTCAACATTTCATGAAAACAAACTTTCTCCTGTCCCGTCAAATCGGAAGCTTGATTTACTGAATTAGCGCGACGGCATTCACGATTGCTACACGTGGAACAGACCCGAGTCGGGCAATGATGGTTTGCCTTGATCGGCTGTAATTCTTGGTGGCCTAAAGCCAAGAGCCTTGTTTCTGATGTACCACAGAATTAGCAGAATCTCAGTGGCCACATTCATAAATAAAAGTTGACAGTCTCTATAGGTCTACTGCCCATTAACATCACGAATGCAGTCTCTGTTTTATCTCGTAGGCCCAATTTACACTGTCAAAATTGTGGAGTGTTTTAAGTCCAAAATAAGCGTAACTCGTCCCGCGATAAGTGGGCTTTGTCGGTCTTGGATAACAACGCTTCACATTCAGCAACGAAGGAAGGAACCCTGCTGCAAATGTCAAAGCAAGTACGCCATCGTTTGCGAAGCACACTCCTTACCCCGCAGAGCGCCCTCTGTATTCCTATGGATGAGGGCTGCGCTGAAGGGAAATCCTGGGCACAAGTTGTGAAACCGTTTTATTGCAGTTAGTTGGAAAGCTCGCAGGCATTTTGAGGCGGAGTTGTGCCGAGGCAAATACATTGAGATTATTTCGATTATATCGGTGCGAGAAATGTCCAAATTCTAGATTTGAAGCTTTCGTGACTGCAAGGATCCATACTCTTTGGTTCTATTCGGTAAAGTCACGTATTATTTTATTTTTACCTACGTGACTTTACCGAATAGAACTAAATGTCCAAATTATGGGGCCACTTTGTTGGGCTATCACTTGTGGTGGTCCAGGTCGCTTCTGAACAATAAGTTAATACCTCGGTGGGCTTTGCCTGGTAGGATGGGGGATGGTTTAGTTTTATTTGTATGTGTTTGGGTGATTTTTTTTGACCTTGTACTTTGCACTTCTATCGTGTTTTTTCTACTACTGGATATCTGTGAAAAAGTGCGCTGTATGGCTTATCAGATTCCTTCAGGATAAAAAAAAAATATTCTGATTTTGAACCACAGTGATGCACGGCTTCCCCCATTACGACGCTTGCGTGCGTGCGTTTCTTGCAGTCTGTTATTACAATTTCGCGCAATGCTTTTTTTTATTATGCACGTCATGTTTTCCAACATGTTAATTGTAATGCCGAGCTGTCTTTACAGAGATCCTTATTAGTGGTTTAAACAATCAAAACATCAATCGTTGCTAATGCCAGTGGGTAATTCAGGCATCAATTTGCATTTGGTCTATATTTATGCGTAGATGTTGTTGTTTGCACTTACCGCTTTTGCTAAAAAGGCCTTTTCCAGCATAAAAGAAGAGGCTCCTTTTACTCCGCACCCTTCTGAGTGAGCTCCGGTTATCGTTGTGCAATTCTGTACAAATTTGTCCAAATATTGCTCGCATTAAGGTAATAAAATACTTTAAGTAGATTGAACAGCTTTGAGGGAAAACGGAATTTGGTTTTGGAATGGCAGCCAACTGTCTTTGATGATTGTTAACCTTTACATTTTTACTGAAAACCAAAACAGTGCCGACTTCTCAAGTTCTGAACAGACGTTGCTTTTGTTCACAGGTCGTCAATGAGCTACCTACATGGTTCAAAATTTAAAATGCAAAGATACATTTAATTTACAGCTGTAATGATTACACAGCTGATGCATTCTGTAGCACGTATTGTTTTCAGACATCGTTGTGTATGACATGCAGCCTTATAGGCTGCTGGAATCTGTTTTGTTTTGTGGACACCGATTAGGTGTGGTATTGCACATGAAGAGGCCGGTTTGTCAGCACCACTCCTGGTCACCTTTGTCTTCCCACAACCACACACTGTACAACTTACACATTTTAGGCTCGGTTGACCTATGAGAGGCCCAGACAGGGTTCGTGAACCCTTTTTGCTTTGTTGTATGATCAAAAATTGAACCCAAGTTGCCAGGATTGTAGTGCAGTGTCCAAACCAATTTTTTCCTTGCACCTCTGATTCTTGCCCGCACTAGAGTGGATGCAGCAGAGATTGATTCACACAAGCACGTTAAGTCCTCACTTAGCGCGTTTTCACACACCGCGTTTTCACACACCGCGTTTTCGCCATAACGCGGTTCTGACGCGCGACGCGCCCGTTGTGACGTGCCCGTTGTGACGCGCCCGTTGTGACGCGCAACGCGCCTGTTGTGACGCGCAACGCGCCTGTTGTGACGCGCAACGTGCCTGTTGTGACGCGCCACGAGCCCGATGTGACGCGCAACGCGCCCGTTGTGACGCGCAACGCGCCCGTTGTGACGCGCAACGCGCCCGTTGTGACGCGCAACGCGCACGTTGTGATGCGCAACGCTCCCGTTGTGACGCGCAGCGCGCCCGTTGTGTGGTTTCTGAGCGGGTGACGATGAACCGTTTTCTTGAGCTATGCGGATGTGCGACATGATACAGTACAGCGGAATGGTGCGGTACACGGTGGCGTACCCTCATCCGAGTTCTTTGTCCCGCCATGGGCTGACTGCAGGCTGCTTTTACAGTGCAAATGTCATTCAGTACAGTAATTCCTCGCTGAACGTGGTTTTCGCTCGATGCGGCACTTTTTAAGAATGAATCTATTGCCTTAAACCAGGGATTTGCCGCAGATCCAGGAGGAGTGTGTTCCTACTCGCAGAGCGACTGCCGCAACGAGACGCTCAACCATAGGTCGATATTCGCCGGCTGTACCCACGCTCGCACGCACAAACATCTGCCTAACCAACAGGAAAACACGTGGGGTCAATGCATTTTAATGTTTGAGGCATCTTCAAACTGCACTGGCAACATCACGCATGACGGAAACACACACGTCTTCCCCTACTGCTTCCCTCGCCACTCTTCCGCAGCCACTTTTCAAACTTCCCACCTGATCGCTTTTGCCGAGTTATGGTCCTGTGTTTGGACTGCGGACATAATTGGCTCATTTAATAATTCCTTCCCCTGGGTGCTTTGGGCTATTTCTGATTGGGAACACACACCACTATGCCATTACACCGCCGGTGACTGCAATCTCTCTTTCCGTAGCCTCAACATTTCAGAATAAAATAAACATGGTTTGTACTCCGCGTCAGTGCCATGATTACTGGAATTGGCCACCCACCCTCACTAGGCTGTTGAGAAACGCGTCGAGTGCCTTATTATACCCGCGCCTTTGATTGGCCACGTACGGTGCGAAAGAAGTTCAACGTACGTACATATGGACGTATTGACACACGCACGTGAGTGGAACATTGTACAATGTTTGTAGTGGCTACAAAAAAACACTTTTCACATTTTTATCAGTTAAGTATGTAAACCAGCTGTCGACACTCTATAGTGTTGAGAGAGTGGGCCAGGGAACAACTCAGTTGGAAGTGCAGGGTGGTCCCAATCGTGAAAGCCTGAGTTTGAGACCTGGCAACTGTGGTCATCTGGGCCCGGCATCCTTTTGTTGTAGCCGACAGAATTGGAAACCCAAGTGGCGAGGGCTGAGATATTTTAGCCATTCGTGCCCAGACGTGGTGGTGCGCGCGTATGCAAACGAGCATTCTGGAGGTGGGGGGTTGACATCGTCATCATATGGGCTATGTAAGGTGGGCCTGTAGATGTGAGTTCAGCAAGTAGTATCCCTGAACTCGTCAATGGATTTTTTTTTATACCGACTTTTCAAACTTCCAAATCTTGAAATGCAATGTAGCTTTTCAGGATGAATAAATGAACGCAGAAGAAGATGCCTATCATAGTCGTAATTTGATGCAGAGTGTGCAAGTTTGAGATCTCAGAACCTGAGTAGTTGGGTGAGAAACACATTTTTATTTTATTGGGTTTTTTATGTGGTCATTGATACCAAGCCTAAGATGTTATTGGTTCTTTCGGTAATGTCACGTAGAAGGGAAATAATAAAATAATAAAACAATAAAATTATCACGACGTTTCGATTGCAACACAAGTCATCATCATCAGGTGTGAAAAACCACAGCAATAATTATTATTTTATTATTTCCCTTCTACGTGACTTTACCGAAAGAACCAAGAATATGAATCCCTGCAGTCACGAAAGCTTTAAATCGAAATTTAATGCTAAGATGGTTGATTAAACTTAAAAACTAGCCATATAATGCCACGTAAGTGAACATGGAGTTATAATGTGATTTAATTTATTGAACGAAAGAACCAAAGAGTATGACTCTCTGCAGTCACAAAAACTTCAAATATTGATTTAACATGGAGTCTTATCCCAATTATAAGCTGGTACCTAAAAGCTCTTGGAATAAGCAAGACAGGGTAAGAGACAGAGTTAATCCTTTTCTTTTCAATTTACATGATTACAGTGAGTTGTAATGATTCATAGAATTGTGGGGGATAGAGATGGTTTGGAGGGAGGTGAATAATTCGTTGATTAATTATTTAGAACCTAGGTTAATATTGCATGGCTTCCCAATGTCCCAATGTAAACTCAGGTCGTCAGTGGTGCTCGCGTTAATGAGCAACCCCTAATAATCCAGTTATTTCATGAACAACTTGGGGTCCCTTACTATTATTCTACGTCGGCTTTACGGGACTGTGTTTAAAACAAGATTACCTTAGCCCCTCATCCCACTGTGGTCAATAAAATGAGCAACCCTTTGTGTGGAGGTCAACAGTGGTTGTCCTATGGAATACCCATCCCCGCCATAGGAATATGGAATTTCCACCACTGGCTCAGGGCTATAAGCGGGAGATGAACGCCGCCTCGATGCTCATTTGAGCAGGAATCACTTTGACATTGTTTAGAAATAATTTCTATACCGTGCTGCAGATTGATTCAAACCAGCCCTGCCTCACCACTATAATTATTGTTGTACATATGAAAGAAAATAAATATTTTTTTAACGGCAACATTTCTCCCAGGAGTATATTGAATTTAAATGTTCAGAATAAAAATTAATATGGCTTACTCTACTGTATAGGCAGTTTTCAAGTGCAAAACAGAAACAAATACATTATTTTGAGATGTGAGGCACTTGAAACTGGAAACTTCAATCCATTGATTGAGGATGCTGTACTTGCCAGCTGTGCTGGTCACAAATAGAACCTATAAAGGAGAATGTCAATGTGACACGATACAATGTGAAATGTAATCGTGCCTATGGGTGACTGGGGATAATTCAATAGACCCTGAAACAGGTCCTCTTTTTTATTTTCAATATTATATATGCAGGAAGGCTTCAATGAGTCTCAAGGTCCTTTTTTCGGGAGAAAACCGCATTGTGATGCTGGGCCAGTTTCAGTCGAAGGTTTGCTGTGTGTTTAAAAAAAAAGCACATCACTCGCAGTAAACGCACACTCACAAGAGGATATAATGTCACTCGGAGGTCTGCACAGATGGGTTTACAAACCCACATGCTGCACTGCCACCTCCCTGGTTACTTTGCATTCACGAGAAGAGTGAATGTGGTTGTCCCGCCTGATGACGGAAGCTTGTGCTGCTTCCGAAACGTCGTGATTTTATTATTATTTTTACCTGCGTGACTTTACCGAAAGAACCAAAGAGTATGGATCATTGCAGTGACAAAACCCTTAAAATCTGTTTTTTTTTTACTTAATGGGCAGCCTGCTGCTCAACAAGTGCAGGTAGAATTTTGATGTAAAGCGTTCGTGACTGCAGTGATTCATATTCTTGGTTCTTTCGGTAAAGTCACGTAGAAGGGAAACACTAAAATAATAAAAATATAAAACAATAAAATTCTCACGATGTTTCGACTGCAATCATCATCAGGTGTGAAAGCCACAGCTGTGGTTTTCACACCTGATGATGATTGCTTGTGTTGCAGTCGAAACGTCGTGATAATTTTATTGTTTTATATTTTTATTATTTTATTGTTTCCCTTCTACGTTACTTTACCGAAAGAACCAAGAATATAAGTGCAGGTAGCTCATGAATCACGGCCGTTCATAGGCAGGTTCATTTATATAGCCGTATTTGTTTCGCTGAACAAGCCTGAGCCGGTCTCGGGAGAGCGAGGAATTTGTAAACCGGTTGGCTGTAGTGTAATTTGTGAGGCTGTAGTCAAAATATAGAAGGATCGTGCACATTATTTGCTGACATACATTCACAGTAGGTAATCGTTCGAAATATAAATGCTGAGCCGCGCACCCGCGAGGGGGTTGACCTTCTTAACAGAGCCCGACAGAGATTTGTGAATAATTTACAGCGTTGGTTAAGGCTTGTGGCACTGCTGCCAAAGTAATGAAGGTTGCACAAGGGAACGTTTTTTTCTCTCTCTCGGGCACCACCTTAATGACATCCTCACAGTTTGGCCTGCGTGCCTGCACGTTGCGCACACATCATGATGTTTTGCGATGACATTCACGGGACCATCCCAATCGCGCAGTGGGGGGGGGGGGGGTGGGGGGCGGGGGGCTTCGCCGAGTGTAGTGTCACTCGCTTCTCTCTGTCGCCTCCGTCAACGGGTTTCAATGGTGACGTGAAAGTCGCCAAACGGTGTTACTCGGGCTGGTCCCCACGGAGTAATTCGTTCGTCAGATATTTACCGCTGGACGTTGATACCCCAAGCTGCCACTGCTATTCATTGGCGTAAAATAAAATGTTTCGCTACGGATGACCGCTGCAAAGTATTATCTGTATTTTGATTTAGCGTGCTGATCTTAAAGGTGCATTGAAAAATTTGATACTCCGACCGATGCTTCTGTTGTTGTGGAGTAACTCATGCAGCCAGCTATGGCTCTAGGGTTTTGGTGTTACATGTTATTTATGTAGTGTATTGTTAAAAGTCGGTCACAGTCCCTATGATCACTGTTACGTTGCAATTATGGCTTTATTTTTTGGTGATTTCGAAAACGTTTTTTGGTTTGTACATGTTTGTTTTGTTGTAGTACGGAGTTAGGCTGACGGCCTTAATCTAAGTTTTTTTGTGGTTGTTGTTGTTGTTTGACTTGCATCCCACTGGGATTTTTTGCACACAGCGTTGGTGTACGGTGCTTTTTTCAGGAATATTTTGCTGTTTATTTTCCCTGGATTTTCTGTTTGCAGTCACATAGTCACTTTAAGATGTTTTTTCTTGTTCGTGTTTTTGTTTTTTGTTTGTTGTGGTTGCACCCGATTCAAGAGCCGAATGGCTCACAGGGCTATACCAAAATAAATAAACTGAACTGACTGCTTCTGAACAGCAGTGGTCCAAACCGCCACAGACATTTGGCCTTACAAGTAGTTTCCCAAATGTTGAACGTACGGACACCTGCAATGGAAAGCAACATTCGAGTTTAGAGTGTAAATGTCCCGCATTGTCTCGACCAAAAAAAAGTTAATTTAATGGCAAGACACTTATCTAAATGTGTTTTTTGTTATTAAGTGTGGTCACGAAAAATGCAGAAATGCCCATTCCTGCTATGCCACACTTCGTGGCTCCAAGCTTCATTCCAAGATATAAACTTCGAGCTGTTTAATGGCCATGCGAGGGATCAAGTGGCGCTGTTGCAATTTCAAATTCCTTTGCATTTTTATGAAAACAACTCCCACACTGGGTGCACGCTTCACCCCCACAGCACAAGTGACGGTGGATGTTTTTCCTCAGCTTGACAGGATGGGGTTTCCACTCAGCCCGAGAATGTTGTCAGTGCCTTAACCAGGAAAGGCCCCGGACATCGGGGAGGAACGTGAAAACTTGTTTTTGATTCGCAAATGTTTCACCGGAAACAACATTCCCATGAAACTCAATCTGAAGTCACCGATGTTGGGGGGGGGGGGGGAAGTGGCCTCACATTCTTCCCTCGCGTGGATGAGTAAGCACCAGTTAGAAACGCCGCTCGGTCTCCCCCCGGCGCTGGTGTTGCCTCACCCACGGCTCTCGGGGGTGGAGGTGGTGGTCTGGGGAGGGCCCCGTGATGAAATGGGCCTCTTTACAAACTGCGCCCTGCGCTTGGGAATCCAACCCTGGCCCGCGAGAGTAATTGGGCACACTTACCCACACAACCCCAGTCGTCTTCTGTTCCGTAAAGAATTACTGTGTTAATGGAAGCTATTAAGTTCAGCAGCCAGCTTGTGGTGAAGAAGCTGGTTTATTTAAACGAAGGCCCATGTGGTTTATCTTTACATTTTAATGGCCCCTGACTCACAGCATGATGTAACTACTGTTTTCATGCTGCTGCGGTCCCAGGGGAAGTCATTCATTTTCAGTTAAGAATGGTTAACTTTTACCATTTGTACGAAGCAAGTGTAGGTTTATAGTAAAAAAACAAGCGAGTAACAATTTATCCGGATGCTCTACCACGCATGGTGGTGGTGGTGCTCATCTCTCTGGGCAGTCCGGAGCCATTGTTGGAAATTCCACATTCTTATGACATGAGCCATATCTCTCCGTAGAATAACAATTGTTGATTTCCCACAAAGAGGTGTGGGGATGATAATGTTATGTTAATTACGTAACGTAAACGTGGAGTATTATATTTGCATATTATATGTGGTCAGAACATTTGCATGAGGTTGTCTTTTATTTTTACGAAGTGAGAACTTGTCGAGATGGTGAGTTTATTGTACAAAGGAGAGCTATCTATGATTTAAACAAGTCACTGTTACATTTTGATTTAAAGTTTTCGTGACTGCAGGGATTCATATTATTGGTTCTTTCGGTAAAGTCACGTAGAAGGGAAACAATAAAATAATAAAAATATAAAACAATACAATTCTCACGACGTTTCGACTGCAGCACAAGCAATCATCATCAGTTGTGTGAAAACCACAGCTGATGATGATTGCTTGGTGTGAAAACCACAGCTGATAATGATTGCTTGTGTTGCAGTCGAAACGTCGTGAGAATTTTATTGTTTTATATTTTTATTATTTTATTGTTTCCCTTCTACGTGGTGACTTTACCGAAAGAACCAGTAATAAGTCACTGTTACCTAACATTGGTCTATTTCTTTACACTTTTTATTTGTATAACCAATTAGAGTGTAGGACATTCTGCTGATCCATTCAGGTCACACGGGACGTTTACAAGAAGTGGTTTTCCCCATTTTTTCTGGTAACAAAACAGCTGTGTTAAGATGTTAAAACACCAAGCTGAAACCTTTTACAAGGAATTATGTCTGCGTTAACGCAATACTTGTGGTCAGAATGCAAACAATAAACACTGATAATATATGTGGCATTGTCCTTGAAACTGATTTGTCCACACCAAAAACAATGCCAATATATGATCAGAGTATGTGTTTTTTGTTTGCATTCTGACCACAAGTATTGCTCTTAACGCAGACATGATTCCTTGTAAAAGGTTTCAGTTTGGTGTTTTAACAACTCAACATAGGTGTTTTGTTGCCAAGAAAAAGGGGGAAAAACCTATTCTCATATTTTAGTATTGCCGAAGGCGGTCCCATGAGGAACATTTATACATTCTCGTTTCCTCTGGTGACCACGAGCTTCACCAGGGAATGGCCACAGGAGGTGAGACACCAACAGACCTTCTCTTTCCCAGACACCACTCAAGGCTCTAAAGTATTCCCTCGTTATGCACGAGGGATACCTTCTGGAAATGCTCGTGAATAGAACATTCCACGGATAATGATATTGGCTTACGAAAACGTAGCTTTTATCTCATCGGTTTATCTCATCACTTTCTCTCTCTCGACGCAGTCACGTAGGGTTCCAGATGCGATTCGAGGATAGCCGAAATTGCGGATATCAAGTTTGTGAATAATGAGATAATATTGCATTGAAATTTTGACTTAAAGCTTCCGTGACTGCAGGAATTCATATTCTTTGGTTTCCTTCGGTAAAGTCACGTAGATAGGTTCAAAAAATAATAAAATGAACAAGAAGCTACGACGTTTCGATCGCAACGCAAGCGACCGCACTAAGTGGTGACGGTCGCTTGTGTTGCGATCGAAACGTCGTAGTTTCTTGTTCATTTTATTATTTTTTGAACCTATCTACGTGACTTTACTGAAAGAACCAAAGAATATAATAATATTGTATTTCATGTTATTTTTCAGTGACGTTTTTAGCTCTCGCCTTGTGACCATTATTCAATCGAGGCCCTCAGAGCTGGACTCGGGGTTTATATCTCTCGCTTCACAGTACATAATTATTAAAAACCTCTGTTCACACATAAAGCAAATGTTAACAGCTTGGGTCATCAATCAGCAGGCAGCAAAAAAAAGCTCTTGGTAAAATTTAATTTTACAGTGCATTTAGCAGGTTCACGTTCGGGGGCCAAACATCAGGCGAGTGATACAAAGCGTTCCCTTTGTCGACGCGGCAATGTGAATGGGCTGCATCATCGGGTGGTCTCTGAAATTCGGAAGCCCCTCGGCAGAGGCACTGGAGGAGTAGTTCTATTCTGCTCATCCTCGGGTCATTCTCCACGCCGAGGTGACACTGATGTCCGCGGAGAGTTCCAGCGAGAATCTTTCATAATTGCTGACTTGAAGAAGATGGAATGGTAACCGTGTGGTAAGAGGTTCTTGTGTTGGAAGCAAAATAATGTGCTCAGTAAGTCAGTATACTTGCCCTTATATTCCATCATGAGAAGTTGGTGTTTTATAGTAACACATGAACAGAGAGTCCCTTTTGCCAGACTTCTTGATAAAAAAAATAATGGATGTTTGTGGGCCCAATGTAAATGTGTTCTTATTTATTCACAACATATTTTGTTCATGATATATTCAGTAAGGGTTGAATATGGCTGGATTGGGATACAGCTTTAGTCCATTAAACCAAATTAGAAAAAAAAATGGCATCAGGTCCATTCCACAATGGTTGCACGTGAGAACATGATTATTTGTAATGTGGGAATAGTGAAATAAAACAAAGCATTAATTCTAAATGTCTCACTTTTAGTCTTGAGTGCAACAGGCTAATGTCTTGACTGTGATGCAGATGTAATCGCTATGCAATTTTAAACCGCGATAGAAAACGAATTTGTGTTAAGTTTTTTTTCCTTCCCCCGCACCAGCGATTATCACGGTTGGCTACGTACGGTGCGAAAGAAGTTCAACATTACCTACATACATGCATCTAACAACATCAACGTGTGTACGGATATTAATACTAGGATTGTTATCATACCTGGAGGTGACGCTGTTGAACCAGGGTAGGATAGGTGACACACGTATCACTGCAAGCTAGGTGGCCGCACGCCAAGGAATGCGTCAATATCAATACAAGCGTTGCGTGTCACCCCCTGTTACGGCCTCGGAGGCATTTCAATGTGACTGCAGCAACTGGATTGGACAAGTGCGTTGGCAATGGTGGCGAGATGTTGACTACCTCACCTGGTATACAGGTGGTAGTGGGTTCGATGCTGACCCTGACGCTTGTATATTTTGAGTTTGCGTGTCTCTCTCTCTCCACGTGGTCACGTGCATTTTTCTCCGGGTCCTCCGGGTTTTCCCCTCCACATTTAGAAACATACCCTTTAGAGTGTTTGACTGCTGTACATTTCCACGTGATAAGCCACTTTGTTGAGCTATCATTTGTAGCCTGGTCGCTTCTGATAAAGATAGCTCAGTGGGCCTTACCTGGTAAAATATAAAATTGTTGTTTTAAGTCGCGATGCAACTTGTGAAGCACACGGGTGCTCCGGTGCCTTTTGTGCATAGCAGAGCGTGGGGTTAAAGCAAGTCTAATCCAATGACTTTGAGAAGGGGGTTGGTGGATCGCACAGAAATCTTGTTGCACAAGACATCCGCCTGCAGTGTGACGCTCGGCAGACAAAGTGTATACGTACTACTACTCGTATTGCAAGACATCGCTCGTTTATCGAATTGATATTTATTTAAAATGTTTGCTCGTCTTGCAAAACACTCACAGACCAAGTTACTCGCAATCCAAGGTTTTACTGTACACTTATATCTAAATAAACATCCACATTACACTAATCAATAAATGACATGCTTGTGCCCATTGCAAATCATTGCAGACACTAAGCGCATGCTACGCCCAATGAAACCTATTGTAGCTTAATGTTCATACAAGCACCCTACGCGTACAGAATTTTAATGATCCAAAAATTACAGGAACAGTGTCTGGTCCTTGTGTGATCGACCTGTACAGTAGCTATAATAATGTAATGACTGCTATTAGAGTGGAAACCCCTCTTGTCCGCAGTGATGAGGAGGATAAACATCGCGGGTCCTGCATTGAACCAGAGCACGTTTTAGGATTCTCATGATTCCGTGTCAACGCCAAAAAGCTCCCAACAATAAAACTAAAACGACGATCTCGATCGGATCATTGGGGTTTATTAGTAATAAATCGGCATTTTGCGACCCCCACTGCCACGGTGTAGCATATTATTACGTGCCAAGGACTCTATGAGATGATAGGGCAATAGTCTGAGTCCATAATTGTCAAGAAGTAACGGCAAAGCAGTTATATAAGTGACCCACAGAATTGTGCGCAGTTGCGTATACAGTAGACGACTTCCCTGAAGGCAAACCTTCAGCGAACGCGATGCCGATCACACAACGCGGTTCGAATTCGACCCTCGATCGATGGCTGTGCCATCGCCGCACACGCGTCGAATAAAAAGCAAGGGACAAGTCCTTACTTTCTAACAACTCCTTACTAACAAGTCCTACTCACTAACAAGTCCTTACTTACTAACAAGTCCTTACTTGCTAACAACTCCTCTATAATTTTTCATTGCTTGGAGTGGTTGCCCCCCCTTACCTGAAAATCCTGGCTCCGCCATTGCCTGTATGGTATACTGATGAACCTTTATAAGGATGTAAAATATCTGTATTTCCCGTAATTCGGATTGCTTAATGGAAAGTAAGTAAAACTCAGTTTAATTTTGTGCCATTCACACAAGACCTCACAGCACAGTCCCACTAAAAAACCCTTAACATTAAAACTAAGAGTAAAACAACCCTACACAGATTGATATGCAAGAGAACATAAATGTGTTTTCAGGCGAGCCTCAAAAACCTCGACTGACAGAGCGTTCCTAGTAGACTGGGGTAAGACGTTTCACAAATGAGGCGCTTGACTACTGAACGCAGATTTGTCCTTGGTAACACTCAGGTGCCCAGATTTGAATGCTTGTCAGGTGGATGAGAATCGTTTCAGTGATTGATACCTAACGGATATTTTGTTGTTGTTGTTGTAGTTAATGTTTCATGCAGGATCTTTACCATCTACGTTTCACCAGACTTGCCCACTTGGATGCCCTCAAAGACAGGGCAGCTGAGGGAATTGACCATTAACCCTGTGCACACTGCTTCAATGATGAGCACGGTCTCCATGAGATGTTACCTGCCCTTGGCCCCACTGACACGAGATATTGTTCGTGTGGATATGTCTTGAGAGAGAGAGAGAAGAACATCTGACCCAATGCCTCAGCTAAAACCATACCATTAGCACTCAATGAAAAGATGCTGCTTTGGCAAAATTGTCACGATTTTGCTCAGTTAGAAAATAACTCCACTCGCATGCGGCTTCTTATTGTGCCCTTATCGGTGGTGACCCTGCGACAGTGTAACCCGTTCCTGCACGCTGGGCATGTCTTTCACGTGAAAGGATGCATACCAATACGACTGTAGTGGGTTCAACTGAGTCGCACACTTAGGCTTGGAGGCAGCGCATTTATTACTTCAACACAACAGGGTAATTTTACCCCTTAACAAGACAACGACCTAGGGTGGTGACCACCCTGGCTAACTACACAGGTTACAAGATAACTACCAACTTTTGACCGGGACCAACAGCACACTGCCTGGGTCCACGTGCTGGAAGACTTGAAGATCGTAGATCGTAGACGAAGGGTTTCTTCCCCAGGACGGACAGCCAAGTTCCTTCTCGGGACTCGGCTTTTATTCCCTCCGGCGTGGCCGACTCCGCCCCTTGCCACGCCCATTTTCCAGGGCCTTAACGAAGAACCTCGGATCCCATCACGTTACCCTCACAGCGCCCTCTCGGGGGCCCCTCTGTCATTCTAACCGGTCACGTGTCCTCCCGGGTCAACTCGGCTGTCATGGCCTTACCCGACCTTCCCTTCAGGTCGACACACACCATGCCCTCTAGGGCCCGTACTGCACTTACAGCGTGGTGATATCCAGCGATGTCACTACACACACATCGTGCCCTCTAGGGCACACCTACAGCGTGGTGACATCCAGCGGTGTCACTACACACACGCCATGCCCCTCTAGGGCCGGTACTGCACCTACAGCCTGGTGACATCCAGCGGTGTTGCTACACACACACCGTGCCCTCTAGGGCCAGTACTGCACCTACAGCGTGGTGACATCCAGCGGTGTCACTACACACACACCGTGCCCTCTAGGGCTGGCACTGTACCTACAGCATGGTGACATCCAGTGATGTCACTTCACGACTGATGAAAATAATGACTCTACTTGTGATGTAGTTGTGGGTGATATTAGTGTACGCGCAATGGAGGTGAAACATTCACAAGCTGCTCATGTTCCTCTTTAGCAACTGTAAATTAAGTTATCGTTACTCACGCTTATACCACCGTACAGTATTTTATTTTTATTTTCACACCACAGTATGACAGAGCGGCGGCATGACGTGAGCGAAGCAGCCACGGGCATCTGATTTTGTAATTCCGCACAGAAATAAGCGGTGACACAGTGGAGAAAGGTCAGCCAAGTGATGGAAAAGTCACGCTCACTGCCTCCTCCTTGGTCATCCATTCACGTACCTGCGGTGACTCGCGTGACCCGTGACCCCCGTGACCTTCATCGCGATCAGGAGCGCGTGACACCGGGGACTGCTGCCCGTGCGCGCATCAATTTGTCGTCATCGCGTACGGACAACAGAAGCACCTTGGCGTGCTTTTCTCAAACGTGTTTACTTTCATTCCTGTTTTGTAGCAGGAGTTTATTTTTTTAGCACAGGGTTGCTCTTTGCGTGCATCAGTGGATCCCCAGTTGTAGTGACCTTTCTTTCCAGTTGAAATCTGATGGCCTCGCCACCCGTAAGTTTTGAAACAAATGCACTAAATTTGCAGAATAAACAAAAAATGGACCTGGAGCAGTGGGGTCTGTTTCGAGTGTGACCTCTGGCTGCCAGATCATGGTTTAGTTTTATTTGTACGTTTTTGGGTTATTTGTTTACCTTGCTTGTATTCCTGTCGTGGTTTTTTTTGTCTTATTTGTTGTTGTAACATTCTTTCCCTTCCCTTACTGGACATCTGTGAAGTAAGAGCTTTATAGCCCATCGGATTCTTCCAGTATAAATAAATATTTTGATTCTGACGTTCCGGTCGCAATTGTGGTGCTTGTACCACACTCAATTCGTGAAGAAGATAGAAACGCCGGCAAGGTGTAAAAAATGCGCAAGACCCTGGGCATACTGAGCAGCGCCTCTGTTCCCACTCGCGGACTCGTAAGGCTCGCAGTCTGCGGGGAGGAGCAAATCTTCTCGTTTGTCTTTGTTGCAGCCTAGGGCTCAGACAGTCTGAAACCTCAGCCAGACGGTCTGAAACCTACGCTTAGCCTTGTTCATCACGCTTTTTTGACTTTATTCTGGCTGATGCCTATTTATCCTGGTGTGTAAAAAAAAAAACTGAAGATTTTCAAGCACAAGCAACACTCGTTGATTCTGTCGTAATTAATACGTGGAATACGATTGAGGATGGCTTTGAAGAATGGGAGACCCAGGGCTTTGTGGTGCTATATTCTCGTTTCCATTTGAAGTGATTCCAAAAACATCCTTTCCTGTATCTCTTGAATCAAGCAATCAGTAATGGTCAGATCTGACCTCTGAACTCGTGGAGACAAAATTAAACGTGTACTTGTAGCCAGCCAGGGATTGCATTGGTCTGATAATTTCCACATAATAATCCATTTTGTTGAGCTTTCTTTTGTGGGCAGGTCACTTCTGAAAAATAAGTTAATATCTCAGTGGACTTTGCCTGGTAGGATGGGGATGGTTTCATTTTGTTTGTATTTTTGTGGGGGATTTTTTTTACCTTTCTTGTACTTTGCGTTACTATCGCGTCTTTGCACGGATTGTTGGTATAACGTTCTTACCCACCCCTATTGGACATCTGGGGAAAAAAAAGCTTTAACGCTCATCGGATAAATACATTTTCTGATTCGAATGAAATTGGAAAAACGGTAAAGAACATTCATAATCTTACATTCATGATAATATCAAGGCAGAGATTTGGGATTAGATCTGTATGAAATGTGATAGGAAAGGGAGGATTGCTGCTTGATATAATTTGCATTTGCAGCATCTGAACGAAAATGAGTGTGAATGGGTTGTAAAGTGAAATGCCTGTTTATTTTAAGAAACCAAATATTGACTTGCTTTTGTTATTTGATAGGTTAATATTCTTATAGCGGTTTATACAATGCTTAATATAATTTTCATTTGCAGCATCTGAACGAAAATGAGTGTGAATGGGTTGTAAAGTGAAATGCCTGTTTATTTTAAGAAACCAAATATTGAATTGCTTTTGTTATTTTATAGGTTAATATTCTTATAGCGGTTTATACAATGCTAATTGGGAAGAAACGTTTCTTTATCAGTGATGGTGTCAAAATGATGGAGCAGCAGCAGCTAAACTTCCACACTCATCCTTCATATCAAATTCGTTATGTTCTCAAGAACGGGGAAGTGCCCAGCTACTGTTTACAGCCTTGCAGCGGCTGTGAAAATGCAAATTCCTGAGGCCAGGCACAAGTACAGTGAGGGGAAAAAGTATTTGATCCCCTGCTGATTTTGTAAGTTTGCCCACTGACAAAGAAATGATCAGTCTATAATTTTAATGGTATGTTTACTTGAACAGTGAGAGACAGAATAACAACATTGACAAGATCCTCCCGTGTAGTTCTGGGCTGATTCCTCACCGTTCTCATGATCATTGCAACTCCACGAGGTGAGATTTTGCATGGAGCCCCAGGCCGAGGGAGATTGACAGTTCTTTTGTGTTTCTTCCATTTGCGAATAATCGCACCAACTGTTGTCAACTTCTCACTAAGCTGCTTGGCAATGGTCTTGTAGCCCATTCCAGCCTTGTGTAGGTCTACAATCTTGTTCCTGACATCCTTGGAGAGCTCTTTGGTCTTGGCCATGGTGGAGAGTTTGGATTCTGATTGATTGCTTCTGTGGACAGGTGTCTTTTATACAGGTAACAAGCTGAGATTAGGAGCACTCCCTTTAAGAGTGTGCTCCTAATCTCAGCTCGTTACCTGTATAAAAGACACCTGGGAGCCAGAGATCTTTCTGATTGAGAGGGGGTCAAATACTTATTTCCCTCACTAAAATGCAAATCAATTTATAACATTTTTGACATGCGTTTTCTGGATTTTGTTGTTGTTATTCTGTCTCTCACTGTTCAAATAAACCTACCATTAAAATTATAGACTGATTATTTCTTTGTCAGTGGGCAAATGTACAAAATCAGCAGGGGATCAAATACTTTTTTCCCTCACTGTAAATCCCCACTCACTGAACAACTTTTTGTTGATTTCCCAACGACAAATTTCCCAACATTTTAGCAACGTTGGTTCGTAGGGTGATGAATGAGATTTAAGCTCCCGCGTGCATCCAAAACGCAAGTCGTGCACTCTATAGCCACTCTGTCCACCGGCCACTCTTTCCGCTTCAGCGAATATTCACGTGCGCTTTGTGTAAATGTCACAACAGATGATGGCCTCTGTTCTGTGTTGCAGTGCAGAAAAGATACGGAGTGCTTTTACGCTCCTCACTCGTGGCTACTGAGTATGTATATTTTTAATCGCACATTGTGAGTGGTTCAAAAGCAGCGTAATTTAAATGTGTAGCTGTGGCGTAGCATAAGGTGGCAAAGTCCTGGTGAACACATCCCTTTTGCTGAAGTGACTTTACACAGATGAGCAACGTTATCTTGAAAGAAATAAAGAAAGACCCATCGAAAAGCCACCGTTTTCTATTATAAATAAAACCTGATATCACCAAGGGAGTACAATTGCAGTTAAACGGTGATTGGCCGTTATAAATAGAGCATCTCTGTTTTGGGTAATAGGGCCTGTGCTTGGTTGGCGTGAAGCCGCGCGCGTGCGGGCACGTGTGTGCATGAGTGTGTGTGTGTAGCGGTTAGCGCGCTGCGCTATGAACCTGGTGACCCGGGTTCGATTCCCGCTCACGGCCAACACCAGTGACGATTATCTGAACCGGTCCCGGGCCTCCCCTAGGTCGACTCAGCCTCAAATGAGTACCTGGTGCGGTGTGTAAACATTGCCACTAGGGAGACAAAGGCGGTCGGGCGTGGTGCTGGCGACCCACCCCCTCGTGTACCGTTCCGGCCTTCATAGGTGCTCGCTAACAGCACTTGCCCCGACAGTCTGTTAAGGCTATACGGGGGATCTTTATCTTTGTCTTTGTGTGTCTTTGTGCACGTGCGGGGGCCTGCGCTGAAGTCTTTGCTGTTGTGGTCTCTGCAGGAAATAAATTGGCAATTTTTTACAAAACACAGGAAGTCTGTGACTTCAACGCTGTACAAAGGAAGGTAAACACTAAAAATCATCCAAATACCTCATGCGAATCGAGCACACTGGTGGAGTAGTCCAGGGTGGCATTTAGAAATGAATATGTGCCATTAAAATTGTGTCAATCCTTTGTGTTTTTTTCACATTACACCACTCCTATTTAATGCACTTTAGAATTGTTTAGATTCAATCGTTTTGTACATCTCTGGTGGTGGCATACATCAACTTGGCGATAGCAGAGAGTCCTCATATTTTGATCGATGCACTGTAGCTCATCTCTGCTTCTAAAGCACAATCAGAGCACTCTCAGGGCCAGAGAGTTCAATTCGGCATTAGAAAGGCCTCTTCGTGCAATCCACAGCAGCGGATCAATGAGCAATCATTGGAAGGACGTTTTTAACCAGGTAAAGTCTTAACTGGCTGGTAATGTTTCCTTCCTACCTGCCGAGTTTTAGCAATTACTTCCGACTCTATGAGTTGCATTGCCAGGTTGGGTGTCTTTGCATTGGCGGGCTGGATGCCTCACCGGCACGGCCACCGCCGCTCCTTTCCCTCGACGTGGCGGTGACGCTCGTGTTGTCGTGGACTGTGACTTGCTGCGGTGTTTCTGTCTGTGTGTCTCTCTCACGATCACTTTGTGTTGCGGTCAGTGCACTTCCTCTCTCTTCTGCGCGTTTGTGCGGGCTTCTGGCCACCCCCCCTCCCGGGTCTGTGTGCAGCACCTCGAGGCACAGCTCCCTCTCCCACTCGTTCTCTGGCCCCGCCCTCTTGCCGATCAGGCCCCTCCCCCCCCCTCCAGGGTCTATATATAGTGCCGTGTCTCGCAACCGGATTTCTCTCTCACGTGAAGACGGTCGCTTGCGTTGCGATCGAAACGTCGTGATCTATTATTATTTTGTCTACCTACGTGACTTTACGGAGAGAACCAAAGAGTATGGATTCCTGCAGTCACGAAAGCTTTGAATCAAGATAGAATGATAGGAACTGAGTGACTGCCATCGTGACTTACGGAGTATACAATTAAATGAACACTACTATTAAACTAAACTATTTTTATGTTACCAGGTCAGGCCCACTTAGCTATATATCTCTTTTTCAGAAGCGACCTGACCACAAATGATAACTTAATGAAGTGGCTTATCATGTGGATATTTATCGCAACCAAATACTCTAAACACATGTTTCTCAATGTGTAGGGAAAAACCGGAGGAACTGGAGAAAAATCCACACGACCACAGGGAGAACATCCAAATATACAGCAGCAGGCGTCAGGGTTGGGATCGAACTCACGATCCCCTGTATACCAGGCGAGGTATTTAACTTCTCGCCACCGTGCTATCAGTCGGACAGCTGAGAGCAGTATAATTGACAGTGCATCCACATTGATATCTTCAAACAAACATAAAAAAACAGGCCTGTTCATCTCTTATTTAGTTGTCTCTCTCCACTTTAATAGAATGGTTGAGCAGGCACATCCTTGCCCGGGTCCCATACCAGACTTGCTGGGCTTGGCTGCCCATGCGAGACGGCAGGGTGGGAGGAGCCGGGCCTCTCATCCTGTGCTGTACTAATGACTTAGACAACACGGGCCCTTTATTGGGTACAACGTTTGCAACTTTGTTGCGAAAGAGAAGCGGTCAAATTAGCCCGGTTCAACCAAAGAGGGTAATCTTTTTTATTTGTGTGCAAACTCTGCAGATTGCAACAGAAAAGAAAACGATTACTTGTGGGACAATCTGCACCGTTTAGCTTCAGCTTTAGACTTCGCTGCAGTATACATTTGCATCCTTCGTTTTGAAAGTGTGATGATTTCTGACTGCTGTCCCCATGAATAAGCAACCACCTCCCTCTCCTTCTGTGCAGCCCAAGCTCGTTAACGTCATCCTCTTTACGTTGTTATGTCCTTGTGTGCCTTGTAGCTGAAAGGAATTCAAAAAAAGATAGTGTCTCTATAATGGGATTTGGTCCTTATTTATAATTAAGGTACAGCGTTATGGGATGCTATTAGGATGAATTATGCTATATAAAATGAAAATATTATGAATCGATACGTAGGTAGCAATGTAAGAATTATTTCAGACGTAACATTTCAGTTTATAAAGGTTAAACCGTTAGCATGCGAAACAATTTCTCCATTCTAGATTTAAAGCTTTCGTGACTGCAAGGATCCATACTCTTTGGTTCTATTCGGTAAAGTCACGTAGGTTAAAAATAAAACAACAAAAATTACGACGTTTCGGCCACAACACAAGCGGCCTTCATCAGGTGAAGGGATCAGGCTGTCTCGAGGACAGCGCTGGAGTGAAACACAGCCACGCTCAGACCGCGACCTTTAAGCTGTGTGCGAGGAAACAAGGTGCCTTGACAAAGGAATTAGCATAAAAATTAGCATTTGATTGGCCGACTTAGCATAGAGGTGGTGTACATGCGGGTGCACATGCCGGTTGGTGCGGGGTGGGGGAGGGGGAGTTTACCTATTGATGATGTGAAAAGGGAATTTAAGAGCTGCGAAAGTTTGGGGTACCACTACTTGAAAAATATACTGTACCATTGAAAATTAGTTTAATGTTTGGTTCGATTTAGAACATCTTTCCAATGGTTGCTTAATTTGAAACCATCTTCTCGGTTGAAATTGTGTCTATGTTTGTAGATCTGAATTGCCTCGTGAACAAATCTCTGATAAAAACCCGTGGGTTTGCAAAGAACCTTGGTATCGGAGAAAATTATATCGTGATCACCCACAGCGTTGTAACAATGATCGGCTATGGCAGAAGAATTTGTTTTGCCGTGTTTCAAATCTGATTTGTGCTTGCGAATTCGGTCAGAGACATGTCGCTTTGTCTCCCCGATATAGCAATCACCACAGGTACAACTCAATGTGTAAACCCCGGGGTACTGTAAGTCAGGAATGACATCCTTCACGCATGGGATCAGATCACAAATTTTGTGTACTGTATTGAACCGGACCTGGATCTTGTGTTTGTTTAGAATTTTGGAAATCTTTTTAGTAACGCCTGCTATATATGGTAGTGTGATGGTTTTGACCGGAGTATCAAGTGGTTGTTTCTGTATGGAGGGAGAAACAGCTTGGCGGATGGTACGGTCAGAGTATTCATTCCTTTTGAGGGCCAGGTGTACATGTTTTAATTCACTGGTCAGGTGGTGTTGGTCCGAAATGCAATGAGCCCTATGGTATAAAGTTTTGATGAGATAATTCTTTCGGGCTGGGTGGTGGTGGGAATCAGGTTTCAAGTAGGAATCTGTGTGGGTGGGTTTCCTGTAGACAGAATGCCCCAATGAGCCATCAGGTCTCCTCTCAAACAGAACATCTAAGAATGGTAGCTTGCCATCTTTCTCCACTTCCATGGAGAAAGATGAGGGTGGAAGTCTGGATGGCATCTGATTCAAATTTCTCCATGAAAATATTGGCTATCACTGGTGACAAGGGGGATCCCATGGGGGTACCCTCATTTTGTTTGTAGAAGGAGCCATTCCAAGTAAAGTAGGTATTGTTGAGGCAGTGCCTAACCAGTGCAGGTGTATCGGGGTCTAGTCCATGTTGGACCAAATTTTCAATTATTTCAATGGTATAATTATTTCAATGGTATCACAATTTCTTCAGTTATTTTCATTTTCGTAATTTCACGATTGACCGTGTACGGCCCTGCCTATGCAGTCGCACGTTCTTCAAACGAGTGAAAAGTGGTAGCGAAGTGCCGTTTGTTGGGTGCAGCTGTTGTTCACGGGTGGGAGCCCACCGGCGGTGGTTCTCTTACGTGTCGGGAGTCCCCCATGCGTGCCCGCGCCGGGCTTGCCTGCTGGCAAGGCCATGAAGGAAGGCCACTGGCCCAATATTTTTAACTGGCCGTGTCAAGAAAGTCCTGTCTGTCTCCCTTGCTTTAAGAAAAACACACACAAACACACCAATGTTTCGTTTTGTATCTCGTGAATTCTCTGACGGTTGAAATGAAAACTTTTATATCCACACTTGCCGATACCCCCCCTCCCCCCACCTCCGAGAAGTCTGGCAGCACTCGTGGGTGAAACAGCTCCTCTTGGCTCGCAGGGGGGGGTGGCGAGGCAGCGCTTTGGCCTCTGGGCCCTCCGTGGGTTTTTGGAGCCGGGTAATCCCAGCTCTGGGCCTACAGTGGCGCAAAGAAGCTCCGTGCTCACCCGCAGCTCGCGGGTAATGGCCACGGCTACTTCGTAATGACGTGCTCCGACACGCATCAGACCCAAGGTGTGTGTTTAGCGGGTTTCATAACAGACTTGCACGGCAACAAGTAATTCCACCCTCTTGCCCCTGCTTTGCCTGTAAACACATTCACGGGTGAGCATTCGTTATTCATGCGGAGAATGTATCATGTTTATAAATGTTTTTTGCTTATTGCTGGTTGATCCAATTTTGAGATTTTTGGGGAATCTCGGAATATTGCTTTTGTTTGTACCCACCACTCGTTTCCGTGCACACACTGTCATGAACGCTCATGTAGGCACGGCGACAGAGACAGTTTTTACCGCGTGGTGGGTTAATGGAGAAATGAAACGTGGCATTTCACGTGTTTTCTGTTATCCTTTCTCTAGAACAATGCTGTAGCTTAAATATGTGTGCAGTGAATATAAACGCAAATGGAAGTCAAGCCAATTCTGCTTGCACTTTGTTTATTGTTTTATCCGTGAATTTGGAATAAATGTTTAACAGTCCATGTTTACGACACATTAATACATTGTATTGTAAGGCTAAGGATGGGGTGCATCTGTTGCTGACGTTTTTTTTTTATAAACTACAAACTGTTTAATCTTGTACAGCTCTTGAACGGCCTTGCCTGGGGGTTGAGACGCGTCCCAAGTAACGCACACCGCCATGTAGGTCACACGGAGAACAGCTTCAAGTAAAACAACTAAAACTATTTTTATTTTACCAGGTAAGGCTCACTGAGCTTATATACAGTGAGGGGAAAAAAGTATTTGATCCCCTGCTGATTTTGTACGTTTGCCCACTGACAAAGAAATGATCAGTCTATAATTTTAATGGTAGGTTTATTTGAACAGTGAGAGACAGAATAACAACAACAAAATCCAGAAAAACGCATGTCAAAAATGTTATAAATTGATTTGCATTTTAATGAGGGAAATAAGTATTTGACCCCTCTGCAATACATGACTTAGTACTTAGTGGCAAAACCCTTGTTGGCAATCACAGAGGTTAGACGTTTCTTGTAGTTGGCCACCAGGTTTGCACACATCTCAGGAGGGATTTTGTCCCACTCCTCTTTGCAGATCTTCTCCAAGTCATTAAGGTTTCGAGGCTGACGTTTGACAACTCGAACCTCAGCTCCCTCCACAGATTTTCTATGGGATTAAGGTCTGGAGACTGGCTAGGCCACTCCAGGACCTTAATGTGCTTCTTCTTGAGCCACTCCTTTGTTGCCTTGGCCGTGTGTTTTGGGTCATTGTCATGCTGGAATACCCATCCACGACCCAATTTCAATGCCCTGGCTGAGGGAAGGAGGTTCTCACCCAAGATTTGATGGTACATGGCCCCCATCCATCGTCACTTTGATGCGGTGAAGTTGTCCTGTCCCCTTAGCAGAAAAACACCCCCAAAGCATAATGTTTCCACCTCCATGTTTGACGGTGGGAATGGTGTTCTTGGGGTCATAGGCAGCATTCCTCCTCCAAACACGGCGAGTTTGAGTTGATGCCAAAGAGCTCCGTTTTGATCTCATCTGACCACAACACTTTCACCCAGTTGTCCTTTGAATCATTCAGATGTTCATTGGCAAACTTTAGATGGGCATGTATATGTGCTTTCTTGAGCAGGGGGACCTTGCGGGCGCTGCAGGATTTCAGTCCTCACGGCGTAGTGTGTTACCAATTGTTTTCTTGGTGACTATGGTCCTAGCTGCCTTGAGATCATTGACAAGATCCTCTCGTGTAGTTCTGGGCTGATTCCTCACCGTTCTCATGATCATTGCAACTCCACGAGGTGAGATCTTGCATGGAGCCCCAGGCCGAGGGAGATTGACAGTTCTTTTGTGTTTCTTCCATTTGCGAATAATCGCACCAACTGTTGTCACCTTCTCACCAAGCTGCTTGGCAATGGTCTTGTAGCCCATTCCTGCCTTGTGTAGGTCTACAATCTTGTCCCTGACATCCTTGGAGAGTTCTTTGGTCTTGGCCATGGTGGAGAGTCTGGAATCTGATCGATTTATTGCTTCTGTGGACAGGTGCCTTTTATACAGGTAACAAGCTGAGATTAGGAGCACTCCCTTTATGAGTCTGATCATTTCTTTGTCAGTGGGCAAACGTACAAAATCAGCAGGGGATCAAATACTTTCTTCCCTCACTGTAGCTATTTTCAGAAGCGACCTATATAACTGGAACATTTTTAGCACATCATCCTTTCCACGTTTCTTGGTTGCGACTTTAGAATAATACGTTTTGCTCGGGAAGCCTCTTGGGAGGTTTGGCTTATTGCCTCCAGATTATTTGCGTGTACACGAGGAAGCTCTAGTTCAGGAGCAAAACCTTGAAATACAACGGGAAGGGCGCACAAACTCCACGTGGCAAGACTGGCAACCCACTCGCTCTACAGGCACCTCGTGGCCTCCACGTGCGGTATGATGTCTCATGCATCTGACATTGGCACAGTCCAAACACCCGTGTACACCTTCATAACCTGGTCAAAGACAAAGCAGCTGAGCTCCCAGTCGGGCAACTTTACCTGATCAGCGCAATCGCACAATTGTCGAGGTGTTTTGCTCGTAGCGAACATCACGTTATCCACCTAGCAGACATTGGTCTACAGGTGGACAAAGACACACGAGGTCACACATAACATCGATGCTTGACTTTTTTTTCTGGATTTGTTGATAATGTGCCCTGGATGATACGCATTCTACCAAAGTGTTGTGCAACAGTTGACACCCTGGCAAGATGGAATGCCCTGTTGTTTCGGAGAACGAATCCATCCCGCTTCAATGGGAGGCAGTATATTGTACTGTGGGAAATGCATTGTGCTCAGAATCAACGTGTTTTATAGGCACCTTTATTATGCTTGTTTCGTTTAAATAAAACCAAATCGTCTATCTGCATCCCCCACAGTCTTGGAATTCCACATTCTATCTTTCGCCCGCACATGAGCTCATCGCCTCACTTTTGCAGCACGTGTCCCATCTGCCCATTACTCTCCATTCGCTGTCATTCCGTCACTCGTCCTGCCCATCGGCATCGTCCCTTCTCGTAATCTGTCCTGCCCAAACCCACTTACTTTTTAGCACTCAATGTGATTTTCTCTAAATTGCATTTGGTTCCTGACTAATGTGTTCCCCTGTCTGTCGTCTCCGTGTCATTTCCAGCACGCGTTTCTTCACGCTTCTTTGTGTGCTGTATTTGTTTACTCCCACGTGTTATTGTCCATGTTTCTGATCCAAATGGTGTTTGATCCCAACCCAAAAGGCCCATTGTATATTTAGAGTTTCCGTGTTTCTCCCCACGGTCACGTGGATTTTTCTCCGGGTCCTCCGGTTTTTCCCTCCACATTTAAAAACAAGCGTTTATTGTATTTGACAGCGATACATTTCCATATGATAAGCCACTTCGATGAGCTATTATTATTGACCAAGTCGTTTCTGAAAAATAGCTAAACGCTCCGTGGGCCTTAGCTGGTAAAATAAGAAATAGTTTAGTTTATATAACAGGTTATTTTCACTGATTGAAACTTTTCTTTAGCAAATTGAGTTTTTCTAAATTATTCTCATCCTGCTGCTGTTTGCCTCTCTATTTCATTATTTTGATCCAAATATGAGCCTTCAATAATTGCCCATGTGCCTCCAGCAATTACTTCTTTTGTTTAGCAGACTTCCTGCTAAGCAAATGAAACGGTAAAAAAAACAATGCAAAACATTTATAAACAGAAATTATCCACCAATAAAGGGATCACATAGTATTTTTTGGTCGTATATTTAATAATCTTTCTGATCACCATTTCTGCAGAAGTCTGTGATGTTAAGATTATCCGTTATATAATTTAGCAACTGGAAAATGGTTCAAATTGGTGGTCAGGTGGCTGAGACAACTGAGCCCCAAAAACACACCCCTTGAGATTTTGGGATTAAGCTTTAGCAGGCCACTTGGCCAAGCCGAGCTCCCGAAAGCTTATTTGGCATCAAAGTATTAAGTCAACCCCTTGGTCATCAATAAACGCAAACGTTACGTTCCGGTGATTGCGCAGAATTGGTGACACCGCCCTTGTAGGAGCGGCAGCATCGTGGAAATGGCACCTTGGTGTGCCGTGACATGTGGACTTTGCTTCTGCTGCTGTTGGATGACCTGTGGTGTGGTTGTGTGCTGGATGAGATTTCTAAGTTGGCCTCCTCTCCTGCGGAGACGCGGGGAGAACACGAAGCCTCCATTGCCCATGCGCCATTGCGTGCGAGCTTTTGTCAATATTTAATGTTTTTTTCTCTCTTTGCAACTGCCAAGCATTTTGCGAATACAGTCATTTTTACCATATTCACTGCCCAACTACCCAGGACTCTGCGTGAAACACAAACATGTGCTCCCAGGGACATTGGCAGAGTGCACAACTGGACTCCAACGTCACATCCTCTCAGAGCACCTTTTGGCACTTAGATTCTCTGTTGCCATATGTCCCTGGGGCCTGACACCCAACCATTCATGGCTCTCCACAAGGGCTCAGATTAAAATAAAATATTAAAAACTAAAGTAAAAATAAACAATTTTTATTGTACAGAGGAACGACCCACTGAGCTATATAGTTCTATTTTGATTTTAAGCTTTCGTGACTGAAGGAATTCATGCTCTTTGGTTCTTTCGGTAAAGTCACGTAGATAGGAAAATAAATAATAGATCACGACATTTCGATAGCAACAACAAGCAATCGTCATCAGGTGAGAGAGAGAGAAGCATGCCGTTGTGGGGAGGCATTACATAGATCTGAGAGGGGGGAGGGAGGGGAGGCCATAACAGGCGAGAGGGTGGGGGTGAAATTCAAAGAGGGCTTAGGTGAAAGAGTATAAGGAAAAGGAAGATTAGATATCAAGCTTAACAAAACGTAGAAATGTAATGCAACTCAGAGAGTCGGCTAATACAACCGTTAACACTTTACCTGGTTGATCAACGTCCTTCCAAAGATTGCTAAATTGTGCATCCATCTTCTCAGCTGAAGTTAAGTATGAGTTGCGTGGAAATCCTCCCCGTAGAGGCGGTTCTATCTTGATTTGAAGCTTTCGTGACTGCAGGAATTAATACTTTTCTCTCTCTCACCTGAAGACGATTGCTTGTTGTTGCGATCGAGATGTCGTGATCTATTATTTATTTTCCGATCTACGTGACTTCACCGAAAGAACCAAAGAGTAAGGCAGGCCGCTTGGTAACTTTGATCCTCAGGGCAGTTGGGATAATGCTTTGTGCATTGCATATATGCAGTTTTTTTCTCGAAATGAGGTGGGAGTCGCTGTGTGTTGAGCCATGGCACAACCCGCAGATATCAACACAGATGTGAGCTAAAGTTATTGCTGTAAAAATGCTCTTTCCAAATATAATGAGGTGTTCATTTGACCCCAAGGGAGATGCCACCATCATTGACAACAAAACTATCGTACAACCCTGTGTCAATTCGCTGCTGGACGAAGGACACCCCACACCATGAAGTCATGGGGTTTGTTTAACCATACTTCACCACGCTGGTCAATGTAGGTTGGTGAGGTGGGGCGGGTCCCAGGACCAGTTCAGATATTGCCCACCACCAAATGTTCACTGCGGCTGGAAATCGAACTTGGACGGCCCGCATTGACGGCGCAGAGCGCTCACTGCATCTAACCATCCGGCGTGTATGTCAAGCTCGGGGTGTGCCCTAACTAGAGTGCGTGCACACGCGATGCTGGATTTCCTTTAGTGAGGTCAGTTTGTCACTCACAATCATTGGCGTTGGCTAGCACTCTTCGCCGTTAAGACACGGACACTTTTATTATTCCATATCAAGTGCCGTGTAGAAAAGAAGCTGGTTGTTACGAAGATGAGAACTCACAGTTATGCAATCACGTGGAAATGTGTCCAAGACGTCATATGTATAAAAAATAATATTTTATTGTCATATATGGGTCATTTAAATCTGCCTGTGCCAATGCCATATTTGTGATTCTTGGGATGATATAACGTGCGCTAAAAGTCAGAGCCAGAATGAGGTCAGCTGTTGGGAATGATATTCCTTTACTCGGTTTATTCTCCCCAATTATGTGTGCTCTGGGCACAACGATGAATGCATTTTACTTCGGAACTCTTGTAGTGAACGAGTGCTTTCCTCTGTCAGAGAACGGCATCCAAAAGGAGACATTGTGCAGGCCGTGTGTCACGTCTCAAGACGATGAGAGTATCTTAATTGTCGCGCCTTAAAATATGTTGGTTTTAGTGACGGACCAACTGTGTGCACCTTCGGTAATTTTTGTTCAAATAATTGTGTAATTGAGCCGAGACGATCAAGTTGACTGCACTTGATGAGCCAGTTTATTCCTGGGATTACTTGATTTGTTACACGCCCTCTTAAGGGACGGCTCGCAATTAATGTAGGGCAATTTACTGCCACTAAGTTACAAGCCAAATTCGCGCTTGGTGGAAACGTCCATTAATGGTCCACGCGCTGCTGATGCAGTTCAGAACATTTAAACCGGTCAAGGTCCCCTTGCCTGCTTGAACAAATGGTTTGGAAAAAATTGGTCCAGATGGCTGGTGAAACACTCGTGTATGCATTCATTAATCGCGAGTGCCAACCTGGTTTCAAACCCAAGCTCAGTGCTCTGACCTGGCGCTATTCCACTGAGCCGCCTTACCACATTAGGCACCATGAGAAGATTTGAAGAGCTGTGGGTTAATGTCCCCAATCCAGTTTTTTCATTCTCATTTCCAATATTGCATCACAAGCCTTTACCATCTGGTACAAATGCAGTCACCCACACTTGCAAGATATAAGAAAATGTGCTGAGTATAATCCTGAAATGTCACAACATCATCAGCATATTCATGGTTGTGGGCAGATATTCATGAGCCAGTTAAATTATTCATGAAGCACAAAAAGAGTTAAAAGCTAAGAATATAATTTTAGGTCTCTCTTTTTAGTACAAAAGGATATGTGAAGTCCCATAATCCGTTTGGTTATATTTATGGGTCTCACTAACATATTAGTTTGAACCAATTGAACAGAAATGTCACGTAAACCATTTATATAATGCACAGTATCAATGGGTTATATAGCTGACTCGTTTCTTGGTGTTGTGCCAATCGCTATCTTTAATGTGTTGATTGGCATTGGTCATGTGTGATCTACACCGACATCGTCTTCAGGCGGGCAGAAAGAAGAGTGGTATGGCGCTTGGTTGATTGTGCGTGAGACTTTTATGGCCTAGAGTTGCTGATAAGGATATACGTTACTGACAAGCGAGTGGCGCCCCACTTTATTGAGTAAATATTACCTCAATGTACATGGCGGCTAATGGCTGATGACATTGTTCCCTATAGAAGGGGAAACTGCACGAGTGGGCAGAATGTGTGTCTCTGTGTGCACTCACTGGACATGTAGCTGGGTCTCAAACACATTTCTGAACCACTACTTCTGGTAATGTGCTCCAACTTACCGAAAGAGGTTACATCGTGTGAGATGGTACACCTGAAGCTAAAAGTTGTGGGATTTGAAACGTAGCTTCCAAAGGGTACAAATGTATTACAATAACTGTGACATTCAATGCGTAAATGACATCATGTTCCACTTCTGACTGATTTTTACCTGAATTATTGGTAGTTGGCCGACAACCCGAATTCTAAAAACGTGGATTGTTTATCTAAAAATTTTAAAGTTTCTCTTTTTTCTCCGCCTTTCCCAACCGTATCCCTCGTGTCCTTAGCAATGCGTCATGAGAATACGCATCCGTTTGGAGAGCTCGTAGCAGAGCTGTGCCGTGCCTCGTGTTGTAGAGAAAGGGCTTGGAAGGAAATGTCGCTCGAACTGCTTCTGGAATCTCCGTCAGGTTGCCTCCTCCTCGTTCGTCGGTCGTGGGCACACCGGCACAGTTTTGCCACAGATCAGACGGAAGGAGCTTGGGAAGCACGTCAGCCAGCAGCAGCAGCAGCAGCCTCAGGCCTACAGAGCTCCTGCACGTGTGCCGAGGCGTTTGGGGTTTGCGAGCGAAGGTCGCGCGTTAAAGGTCCGGCGACTACGCCTCCGCTGCTGTACGTAGATCATAATTCGTAATTTTTTTTCGATGCTTAGGGCATTGTTAATATATTTGCGAATAAAAAACCGGCTGCATAGCGAGGCGGCCGCGGTGCTTAACCGCCGGGCCGGTTTGCGCCGAGTCAGCATGTTCTCTTCGGCAGCCATCGAATAATTCCTGCAATAATATGCGGAAGTACGGCGTCTATAAAGTGGGGCGTTAAAGAGGCTGCTAGTGTCATGCTTCATAATGTAGTGTGTTATACACCGAGTCTCACACTATAGTTGGAGGCAATACTTTTAATAAACAACCGTAACAACTCAGGTTCTATAGCTCGGTGTGGCTATCTGTTCGCTATGTGCGTGCGCATTAGTGTATCGAACGGGCCAGTCGGCACACACGCTGTCTGACCCACGATATCAGGCTACACTCAACCGACGAATGAGGAGCGATGAGCGAAGACGAAGCGGGACTCCAGGCTGATCCCCACAACGGACCCCGATCCCTGTTGGGGCTCCCGCTTTATTTCCCTGGGCGTGGGCTCGCCCCGCCCTCGGCGACGTCCCCTGCTGTATCAAGTAAAGAGCTCCCGGCTCCCAGTCACGTGTCCCTTCATTACCCGGCGCTCAGCAGCACGTGTGAAATAGTGGCTGGCGCTAACCATAGAGTGACAGCATTTCATGTCACTACAACAACAGTGAGCCCTTGCATGCCTGTGGTTGTCAAAAGCCCAAACTTGAAGAATATTTGCCATCGACTCAGTTGTAATTGTCATTTGTCTTCGGACTAGTGTGGTTCCCGATGTCCAGCTTGTGAAATAGATCATCAATCACATTTGGCGCTTAGTTGACCTCGATCAAATAATTAACAGTCATGCAGCACCCAGAAGCCTATCGTATATAAATTACTGTCTGTCTGCACGCCACACACGAGAATGCAGTGGCTATTTTCACACAGTTGTGTGTGACTGCCAAGAGCTTTGATGTGCATTAAGTGAGTCGACTTGACTATTTACTTTGTTCTCGAATGTTCCAATTGAACATTGAAACAAGTCAACCGGGGACAGTACACCTCCGGTGATTTCCGAAGTATTGATCGAAGTCGAAAGCGTCCAATAGTGGTTGGGTATCTGCGAGTACCTATACATTGTGCATTTTACATTGGACGTGATGATTGGCTTCACCAGTCCCTTTCCTCAAGCCCAGTGGGACTCAATGTAATTATTGCAGTTAGGCATAGACATCAGAAATATCTGTTAAGGTCACGGCGAATTCTATATGCAATGATTATATTACCTACAGTAGAATTCGGGCAGTGCTTACTTTTCAAACTCTTTGCTGTTGTTGTTATAACTCTCTGCAGTCTAAATACAGATTCTGATTCTGATAGACACCCACTTAGTTACTCCACTTCATCCCCTATGGGACATAAGGCTACGGTAGACACCCACGGGGGAGATGAACTCGTGACTCTGTAGAAACTCGTGCACAGCCATTTTGTCACTACACTGCCGGACGAGTGCCTCCCCCGTGCCGTGCTGGTGGTGGTGATTTAACCATACTTCCCCACGCCGGTCAGTTGAGGTTGGTGACTGTGGGGAGCGTAGAAGCAGGAGCGTGCAAATGCAATATGACAGTGACTTGAGCTGCAATGGGTTCTGCTGAGCATCACACGGTACATCATGTACATCACATGGTACATCACATGGTACACCACGCGGTGCATCACACGGTGCACCTCACGGTGCACCACGCGGCGCACCACGCGGTGCATCACGCGGTACACCACGCGGTACACCACGTGGTACACCACGCGGTACACCATGTGGTACATATTCACAGCCGCCGGTCACTCGCGGTGTGTGCACAGCGGCCGCCCGTCTTCAGCTCCATCCAGGCTGAAACCCCGCTTGGCTTTTTGAGGATCCCCAGCTCCAGAGCCACCAGCACCTTCTTGCCCTGCGTGTAGGTGTCACACAGCAAGCATCGAATGCTTTATTTGTAATGTGTTAGGTGTTTGGAAACTTGTGAAGCCTTTCGATGAGGTCACAGCTGAGTTTCTGAGCTCCAGTGCCAACTTCAGAAGCCAGACAGTTTTTAAACATAAGCCAGAGACACTTTTTAAAACGAGTAATTGTAACAAGCTCCTGGAGCCCTTCCCATGTTTCCCCAATGTGTTTTACAGTCAAAAAGAGCAGTGTGAACGTGATCAAACTGCAACTGATGCTCTTATGAAAAAATGAAAGACTAACAAGAGGAAAAAAAATTTAAACCGCAAGATAATGAGAATTTGAAAAATGTCAAATCGAGGTGGCTCCAGGGTGAGAGTGCTGAGCCGGCACCGCTGAAATCCTGGGCTCCGATCCAGGCATCCGCCTGTCCTTATTTAACCGGGTTCCCACGTGCAGCAAGTTAACTTTATTTTACTATTTTAATTTTACCAGGTAAGGCCCCACTGAGCTATGTAGCTCTTTGTCAGAAGCGACCTGGCCACAAATGATAGCTCAACTAAAGTGGTTTATGTGCAAATGTATAGCAGCCGAATGCTCCAAACGCAGGTTAATCTAAGTTTTCTTGTGGTTGTTGTTTGACTTGCATCCCACTGGGATTTTTTGCACACAGCGTTGGTGTACGGTGCTTTTTTCAGGAATATTTTGCTGTTTTTTTTCATGGATTTTCTGTTTGCACAGTCACATAGTCACTTTAAGATGGTTTCTTGTTCGTGTTTTTGTTTTTTTGTTTGTTGTGGTTGATACCCGATTCAAGAGCCGAATGGCTCACAGGACTATACCAAAATAAAGAAACTGAAACTAAAATGTGGAGGGAAAAACCGGAGCACCTGGAGACAAATCTGCGCGACCACGAGGAGAACGTACAAACTCCAAATATACAGCAGTCAGGGTCGGGATCAAACCCACAATCTCCTGTATACAAGGCGAGGTAGTCAACATCTCGCCACCGTTGACGGTCTTGGTCAGGGCACCAGTTGTTGTACACCAAAAATATAATTATATTGAGTTTATTTTACATGTGGAACGTCTAAATTCCAGCTCCGAGAATTAAAACCGCATTGGTTTGACTGTCATGTGATTTTCTCTTGGCAGTGTGTATGGGAAAGTGTGCCACCCTACTGTGTTCAAAAATACAGAAAGAATCAGAAAAAAAGCCTTGAAGGATTTTTTTTTTTAGAGAAGTTCTGTAAACACTACCTTCAGCTGGTCTCGAACATCTGGGTCGCACGGCTCTGAGATTTCCCGATGGAGTCATCATCTCCTGACATGTAGTCGTTAGCACGATGGGAGTATGTATATATGGCAAAAATGTGTTCCATGGCGGGAATCCTAAGGAAAATCCCTTTCAAGTGAACTTAAAACTTACTGACTTGGGAATAGGAATCGTGTGGTTACCAACTGCAGTTTTGGTACAAACAGTGATCAAGATAGTAGTTTTGGGTTTTAACAATAGCAAGGTGATGACTGTCACATCGTGGTATAATTCTGGAACCACTGTGTTCGTTGAGACGGTCACAATGTTGAGTTTGGTTGATTGCCCAGCCAGTCGCACTTGTTGCTGGAATGTGAAATGTTAAGTGTTGCCTCTGGGTCTTCTGGGCTCACAAGTCAACCGTTTGCGCCAGAAAACACCGCTTTGTGCAGAAAGGCCGCGTGATCGTGCGACGATGCCGTTTGCGTGCGTAGAAGCAGCGGCAAATGCCGTGCGTGTGAGTCTGTGAGGAAGAAGAAGAAGAAGAAGAAAAAAATCTGCTTTTGTTTTTTAAGTGGAATTTATAAATAAACAAAAAATAAGTTCAGGCAACAACAACAACAAAAGGTCACTCGGCAACATACCTTGTGTTGTCATGGCAACACCCAGAGATTCCTTTCGGGATTGGGTGGCCCCAAAGGGAGTTTTGCCAGGACGGGGCAGCAGTCTCCTCCGTTCAGCCTCCTCACACGAGTGAGAGAGAGAGAGCGAGAGCACGCGAGAGAGAGCGAGCAAGCCACTGCTCGGATTGCTCGATTGCCACCGAAGAACCTCGGCCGTCTCTCGCCGCTTGTTACTGGTGAGTAGCACGCCACGACCCCCGTCGCGTTCACTGCTCGGCGGCGATGTGATGTCGTGGCTGCTCCTCCGTGCGCCTGGCCGGGAGTGTAAGGAGCTCCCCCCCCCCCCCTCCATTCGCAGCGTCTTCCAGCCGGTGGATTGTGGCTGCTTGTGTCACCGTAGTCGCCCTGGAGAGGCTTGCTTCCCGCACGTCTGCCGACAGCGCAGCTGCGTTACGTAAGCGTGCCATTCTTATCTGTTGTGTAAAATGAGAGCAGTGTTAAAGGTATTCATTTCACGTGGGAATAGGCTGTGCGTTGCGTGGCAGATCGGTTATGTAACTGCGCATGGCCACCGACGTTGATGATCCTTTTAGCGGACCTTATTAATAAAAAAAATAATTGCATGAGTACATGTACAGATGGGTCCTGATCGGTTTTTTTTAAAGAGTGTACTGCAGACGAATCTGTTACCTTGTGGAAACCTGCACAGTAATGTTGGATTCTATCACCCAGAGAATTAAAATTGCGACATTGGCCAATATTTTTTGGAGGGCCCTGCTTGGAACATTCAGCCAATTCCTTTCTGGACATGTTTGCCAGTTGGGTGGGTGGAAATCAAAACTGCACTGATTTATCGTGAGCCGACTTTGCTGTACTACCTCCTTAAAGCAGCTGGTTATCCCAAGCACGATGACTCTCTATACCCACTTGATCCACCAATCTGACCTCCAAGATCGCCGCCTTGCAGGCATTTATGTCACCCTAACCTGGTCACCATCCTGTCTCAGCAAATTATCAACATTGTTCCAATTCTGTAGAACTCGCTGCCCTCGCAAACCAGTGATGATCGAGGTTGTCATTTTTATTCAGGAATCAATTATTTTTTCGTAAATTTTACTGTCTCATTTGTTATCCAATTCGATCTCATTCACCACGTGAACATATATGGCACGTTTGCATACACGTTCCAAACAACAGGCGTAATTATTTGATTATTAAATCGATAAATCGTTACATTCGTTCTTCCTAGAGCGAGCTTAAAATGGTCAGTTATAGCTTTATTTGTCTGCCAAATATAAGTCAGATAATAGAGCTGCCAGGTCAGGTTTGTGCGTTTTTCATGGGCTTGCCTGTCTAGCACTCTGGCATAGGCTTTACCTGGGACGCTGAGGAGTGTGGGTCCTCTGTGGTTGCAGCACACCCCCTGGTCCCCTTTCTTAAAAATGGGGACCACGACTCCACTTTTCTAAACCAGCGGTACTGTACCCGCCTTCCATGCAACATTGAATATGCGTGTTAACCAGGACACTGCTACACTGTCCAGCGCTTTCAACAACTCTGGGCAAATCTCGTCCACCCCAGCCACAGCGACTTCAGAAGCCGTGGTGGATCCGACCCCTCCCCAGCTGTTTCCAGGGTTGCCTCCTGAGAGGAGGGCATGTCCACCGGGTTGAGGTCCTTCCACCTCCTTGACTATCTCCTTAGTTGAGTTCAATGTTACGCCGCCGCCCTTCCTGAGGACATCCTGGGCCACGTCCCGTCGACCCCTCCTAAGGCGTCGTCGGATGGTTTGCCAGAACATCTTTGAGGCTGCCTGGTATTCCCTCTCCATGGCCTTTCCAAACTCCTCACACGCCCGGGGAGCTTTCGCTTCAGCAACTGCTACAGCTGCCGTCCTCTTGGCAAGCCAGTGCCTCTCAATTGAGTCGGGAGACCTTTTTCCGAGCATAGCTCGGAAAGCCTCGATGAAAGTCAACCCTCGGTATTGTTTGTACAAAGAATGGAAGTTATAGTCCGTGCGATTTATGAGAACGAGACGCTAAGTGTTACATTTATGCTATTGGTACAGACGCAAGAGACACAAACAAGAGAACGGCATTCAGTGAAGACGGTAAGACCGGAGAAGAGGATGGAATCTTGAATCAAATTGTGACTGCAGGGGTGAGAGTTCATGACATTTATGTAGAGAGTGAATCGTTTAATGCCAAATGATCAGCACTGGGGAAGACAAATTTGGCCTGGTTAGTGGCACTGGCTCGAGATGTAATGGTTATTAACCCCCACGGTAACCGGAAGGAAAGCTGATTAAAACGCAGTTTGCAACAACTGTAAGATGCGTTTTTTGTTTCTCGTAAACAAAAAATACACGTGTTGAAATACTACGTCAGAAAAAGTCTTCATAAATTAGCGGTTAAAAAATACTCCGTCGGAAAAAGTCTTTATGAATAGCGGTAATCCACTTTTGTAGAGCGAGTGCCTTTCATAAAGAGATCACAAAGCGGCTGTCCATGTCAAAACGTCCACACCCCGTATGAAAACAAGAAATGTGGCAAATGCACTGCCTCACAAAAGTACTTTTCTAAGTGTCCACTTTTTAGCAGTCAAACCTTGTGAAATACTGTTGTGTCAATGTCAACTTTTTAAGCGTGCCCTTGATAAGCCTTTGCTTATTTGTTGGGTTGAAATGTACTCGGGTGGTCGTGCGCCTCCTCACCGCTGCGGGCCTACCAGTTGGGCGGAAGGTAACGTCTCACTAAACGCGGTGATCAATTTGTGCATCTGCTTATGGTGCCTTTTCATTTCGGCTGTTCACGATTACTTAGGCCCCAAAGGAAGCCAGCTGCAAGATAAATTGCCTTTCATTGCTGTCCCAAGTGAGTGCGAGTTGAAGTGGGGCCTGCGGAATACCCTTGTTACAAAGGCAAGGCTCATCAGTGCAAATGGACGCGCGCAGACAAGCGGCAGTGCGGTTGTTTGCACGTTGAGAGGGTTGTATTCAAAACCTTTGGCCCCCTGCTCTTTCAGCCACTCCGTTATGTATACCAACTTGACAAATACATCATATACAGTTGTTGGCGTGTGTGTATCTGTGCGCGGTGCCGTAGCGGGTTAGCGCTACGCTGCGCTACGTAACCCGGCGACCCGAGTTCGATTCCCGCTCACGGCCAACACCAATGACGATTATTTGAACCGGTCCTGGGCCTCCCCTAGGTCGACTCAGCCTCAAATGAGTACCTGGTGGAGGTGTGTAAAATCATTGCCACTGATAAGACGAAGGCGGCCAGGCGTGGTGCTGGCCACTCACCCCATCGTGTACCGTTCCGGCCTTCATAGGTGCTCGCTAACAGCACTTTGCCTAACAGTCTCTTAAGGCTATGCGTGGCACCGTTTTCCGTCTTTTGTTGTACACACTTTTGCTCGTATTTATACATAGCCTTTTGAGCGCAGCAAACATTTCTCAGATATATATGACTTGTTCATGAAGGCTGTCTTTGCCGGGCAAAAATGTTCAATAAATATAATCATTAACCTGATATAATTTTTACATTTTGAGCTAAAGCTTTCGTGACTGCAGGGATTCATATTCTTGGTTCTTTCAGTAAAGTCACGTAGAAGGGAAACAATATTGTTTTATATTTTTATAATTTTATTGTTTCCCTTCTACGTGACTTTACCGAAAGAACCAAGAATATAATTTTTACAATTCGTATCTATGATCAGACCACTAATAACTTATCAAAAATGTGTATTTTTCCGCGAAAAAAATAGAATTTAATTATTCCGTTCTTTTTCGTTATAAAGAACAAAAATGAATGAACTTGATACTCTGAGGGAAACATCATATCTTTTACCGTTTTCGAACTATTCAGATTTGAAATGCGTCATTTTTCGTTAAAAACTGCTTAAATCCGAAATCTCAAAAACAATAAAAAATAGAACAATGGTTCTCGCTTTAATTTTATTTGCTGTTTAACGCCCTATCAAACGAAAAAAAAATAATGCTATCTCATATTTTAAACGGTTTCTGACTGACTCGTACAAACATGTTTATGGGGCACAAAAAAAATAAGATTTTCAGATTTTTCCTGTTTGTGTCCTAAAAGCTACCTATGTATCAATCTTCAGCTTTCTGCCATGTCGGGAAATACCCTCGATGTTTTTGAGACATACAGATTAAGGTCTTTATTTATATAGATGATGGGTTTCCTCATCATTTGTAGAGTTTGATATCGTTGGCATCCGCCAAGCCAATGGGCCCAGTCGCGTGTAAATTTGGTTTTGAGAGGTAGACCCTGCAGCAGTGGGCATCACTGCTGCAGTCAGTCGGGTCACATTCTCTCGAATTCACTTTGATGGTTACCATGACGAGGACCACAATGCACTTCTTCAGGAAGTGGGGATGCTGTTTGTGTAATGCGCAGAGGTGTTGTGATGCTCGCTACACGTTTTTTTGAATGTCATTTCAAACTTGTCCTATGTGCGCGTACCGCTGGCAATTTGAAACCGAACGGGAACGTTTTATGTTCCAAGTTATGTAACTAGGCGCGAGTGCCATTCCATGGGTATTATTCGTGATCAAAGTCTGAATATGACTTGAACATAAACAGTGTGAATAAGGGCGGCCTTCAAACTTTTAGATAACACAAGAACACAACGTTAGTATACTGTCGTGGATATCAATACAGTGACACTAACTCAATTGGACTGTTGCTAAATCACCCAGAATGCGCCTGAATCTCATCCAATCCCGGAATCTAAGCAGGATTTGGGCTGGATACTGATTGGACAGCGACCACCATGCATAACGCAAGTGTTGTAGGCTACTGTGGGGCTACGTTGGAAAAAAATCCATTGTTGTACTGTACTATACTCACGTCTATGCTGCGCCCGCCTTCATCAACCCACACCAGATTAGCGGTTTTAGGTCAAATAACTCTCGTGACCTGCACGGCATGGGGAGGCCCTCATCCAGCACTAGATTAACAACGCACGGTTGGCTACGTACGGTGCGGAAGAAGTTCAGGATACAAAAGGCTGTGTATGTTTAATATTGATGTACAATTCTCTTTCTCCATATAATTACTGTACATTGTTTTTGGTGACGGTGGCAAAAAGGCATTGTGGGAAGGATACATTTTGTAAATTAGATGGTTTTTCTCTATATATCTCTGGATAATTTGCTGATGTCGTTTGCATTGAGGGCAGATGTCATCGTCCTGTCTTTTCCCAAGGTGCGACACACATCGTGCAATGTTGGTGGTGGGTATGAAGCGGTGCGTTTGCTTGCGATGTTAAATCGACCACAGGTAATTCGGCCACTAACTTGGTGGTGTCACCTGGGCAAGAGACATTGCCGTCGATACGTCGGTTAGAGCTAGGCCTGGGCTTAAAACGTCCTTTTGGTTGCCAGCATCACGGGGTCACATGTGGTCCCGTTGCTTCGTTACGCTTCAGGTTGGTAATCTAAACGCGAGTTAAATCAGGCGAACCTGAAATTACGCTCACTCTTTTGAATAGAATGAAAATTAAGTAGGTTGGCAACTAGGGATTTACTGCGACATGTTGAAATAAATATAGGGAGGTGTTACATTAGATGTGTCCTGGAAAATGTACGAACCATCTCGTAGATTACACCTTTCGTTATTTCTAAACAAGATGAAATGAACGAACCTACCTGGTCTTCAGTTGGCTTAAGCCTGTAAGAAACTCTCCATTTCAACATTGCAGGAGAAGGCAAGGGTAATGAAGCTCCGTAGTTTCCGTCAAGTGAAAGAGTAACTTGCGGCTTCCGGGATCATGAACGAGTCGCAAAAACCGTGTCTGTGTTTATTCCCCCGCTTTGCTTTTCACAGGCAATGTTTACGGTGACGGAGGTCGCGTCGCTCAGCGACTCTCAGCCGGCTTACCGCATCCTCAAGCCCTGGTGGGACGTGTTCCTCGATTACCTGGGCATCGTCATGCTTATGCTGTCCATCTTCGCCGGCACCATGCAGTTCTCACGCGACCCGCTCTGCTGCCTTCCCAAGCTGGACGAGAACGTGACGTGTCTCTCCGACTCGGCCATACAGAAGTCCCTGCTGGCCACGGCCTCGCCCAGTGCGCCAACAAAAGGTTCGGGCTTTGCACCGCGCTGGAATTCTCACCCCACTTCCGACTCAATTGTCGTAATGGCGTCGCGTAAGTGTCAGTTTTTTTTTTCCGCTCGGAGCTTTGTCAGTCACCGTGTCGACCAAGCGGCGGTTCTCAGCCTTTTTTGTGGGTACTGTACACCCCTCGTTGACTTTTGTTTCAACTGCGTTACTCCCCCCAGCCCCCCACGCCTGACCCAACATGGTACTGTGAATAATGAATATCAATATTTTAACCAATTGCCCATTTTGTGAGGTATCCTAACTCGCTAATAACTGCAAGAGAATTGAACAACATTCAACGGAAGCCACATTGTTTACGACCAATGAGTTTAGAAAAGTATTTGATATAATTCTAGGTTACCATATGGATTTACATTTTATCGTAGTTATTTTACATTGGCAGATTCATACATGGTTATTCACCGATGACTCTCACTTATGATATAATGTCACATTTATAAATCACCTGATGCACCTCCTGGGGCGTTGCCACGTGTCCAAGGTTGCCCAGCTGCCAACCCATTGTCAGAGCGAGGACTGTTTCTACGTTGTAATGCTTCTCAGACATGTGTTGGCCCGGATGTTTCGCAGTTTGCACGTGATGGACGTGCGCAACGTCACGCGGCTTGTGCAAAACCGCCGTTCCTCTCACCACTGCTGCATGCGCTGTCATGGGTCTAGCAGGCGGGACGAGTCTGATGTCTCGTTACGGCCACCAAGGATAAGGGGAAACGGTGCCTTCGCGACATGTCATCTCGTCTGGATAGATAAAAACGGCAGGGGTTTGAACGCACGGCAAGGGATGCCGTTTTGATTGGAAAGGACCGAGAAGTGCAGCGATGAGGAGTTGTTGCCAGGGTTACACAAACCTCGCACAAGATAAATCTGACACTTCATTTTTATTGACTGCCGAAAGGACAGTCCGCAACAAGTATTGCACTTTAAAAAAAAAAGTTAACTAAAATTAAAATCGCACTGATCTTTTTGCCAGCATAAATTTATGGCGATAATGATAAAATGTCAGCTTTTATTATTCTTTATGGCCTAATCTCACTCGGAGTGTGAGACCAGGGAACAACGCCAAAAGGCGAACAGGACGTGTATATGTACGTTGAACTTCTTTCGCGCCGTACGTAGCGCAAAGACAATGCAAATATCAAAGCGTCAATATCTCTGGTTGAGCAGTGATATCTACGGCACATTTTAAAAGACAACGCATATTATATCAGAGCATGTTTGTTTACATGTTTTACCACAAGCATGCGTGGTTAATAATTGGCATACTTGATGCCTTGCGGCAGGGGGTGTCTATTTGGTGTTTAAACACATCAGCACCTGTGTCGTTGGCAGAAACGGTAAAGCCTATTTTCTTTTGTGACTATTTGCCCCCCTCCCCCTCCGCTCGCGAGTCAATCAACTGCCAGGATTTGGAGATGCAATTTGATTCAAGAATCGATTTAATTTCTCCCACTTTGTGGTTCAGGTAGTTTCCTCTCGTGGTTGCGGGGGTCGCATGCCCCCCCGTCTCCCCCGTTATGTGACTCGTTGCACGCGTCGTGCACCCGTGTAGCGCGCTTATGTGTAGCATGCGCGTTTGGAATCGTTGCAAGTCTCCTGTGCATCTTAATGCCTCAACCAATGGTCGAATTCCACATTGAACTCTCAGTGTAAATTCCATGTTCTGATGATAGGGATAATTCTATTTGGTTTAACACGTAGGCTTTCGCGACCAATATTAATGGCTTCTTGTGCAAGAGTCCACACCAGGTGACGTATTATTATTATTCCATGGTTCACCCCTGAGTGGGGTTGGGCTGACTTGATTTTGGCCATGGTTTGAACTTACGTCCTTGCTATTGGATGCTTGTTGCTCTACCAGCTGAGCTACATCACAGCCCCAATGCCTTATAAACTGTTTAATTGATGAAACAAAACTTGTATTATTTTCTTTCATTAATTCCCGATTAAACGGTTGCATCTTTTTGCTGGAATTTCATTAAAACACTAACGAAGTGTGTGTCGAATACGACAATTAAAGATTAACGTGTGTAGTATTTGAGACTGAGAATACAACTACTGACCGTGGAACTACTGAACGTGTTCCCTTTGGTTAGATTGACTTTTGCTAATTAAACAACACTGCAGCAAGCACATTTCAGCTGCGCGATGTACAGCCCAGTGGTGGCATCGGACCAAATTCAATGTTCACCATGAATACACCAGCACCTGCAGCCCTTAGCCATAGCAACAGTTCATCCGATGTTAAACCACGGTACGCAGTTAACGAGGAAGTGGCTGGCAAGAGAGAGAGGCTTTTGAGTGAGCCCGGCGTGGAAATTGGGAGCCTGTGCTCAAGACACGGATGCAGTACAACGGTCACTGCCGTTGTCTTCAAAAAGAGCTCTTCCAGGGCATCGTATGTCATAATGTTCTGACGCCATGCCCCTACTGGACATCTGTGAAAAATAGCTTCATAGATCATCGGATTCCTTCGCTCTAAATAAATATTCCTATTCTGATTCAAAGCTCGAATTCGTTATGCCAATTATGTACTGGCGTGTATTTTAGTTTACATTATATTGTGTTTCTCCTAACCAGCACATGTGTAAAGGTTATGCTTTTGTGTTTGTTTCCACTCCTAGATTCTAGTCCCAGTGGCAGACAAACGGGGATGGAATACATGCAATACATCTTCGTGAATCAGAAATGCTACCACGATGTTCTGCCTTGGATATCCAAGTACATGCCTTTCCTTGCCTTAATTCACACGGTCATCCTGATGGCGAGCAGCAACTTCTGGTTCAAGTATCCCAAGACGAGCTCCAAGCTCGAGCACTTTGTCTCCATCCTGGGCAAGTGCTTCGAGTCTCCGTGGACCACCAAGGCTCTGTCGGAGACAGCGTGCGAGGAGTCGGAGGTTACCGGGACCGCTCCGCAGCACCAGAGCAAGCTGTCCGACCACGCGTCTCCTCCCAAGAGCAACTTGGGCTCGGTGAGCGCCAGCGATGGGGGCAGCCTCAACCCCAGCATGCCCATGTTCGCCAAGGACCAGGAGAGCGTTCCGCTGGCGCCGGTGGACAAGCAGATGCACGAGACGTCCATCCAGAGCGGCGTGAGCGTCACCATCTTGGACAAGAAGGACGGCGAGCAGGCGAAGGCGCTCTTTGAGAAGGTGCGCAAGTTTCGCCTCCACGTGGAGGAGAGCGACATCATCTACCAGCTGTACACCCTGCAGAGCCTCGTGAAGACTCTGAAGATCCTGCTCATCGTGGGCTACACGTCATACTTCGTGGATCAGATCCAGTTCTTGCACGAGTGCGCGCCGGACGTGGAGGAGCTGATCGGATACACCACGTTCTGCTGCACGCACACGCTGGCCTACCTGCTCCGCAAGGTGCTCTACACCTACATGGCTGTGGTCGTGCTCTATGGCCTTGTGTGCTTCTACACGCTCTACTGGCTCTTTAAGCGGCCCCTGAAGGAGTACTCGTTCGAGAAGGTGCGCGAGGAGAGCAACTTCAGCGACATTCCCGACGTGAAGAACGACTTCGCCTTCCTCATGCACATGATCGACCAGTACGACTCGCTCTACTCCAAGCGCTTCGCCGTCTTCCTGTCGGAGGTGAGCGAGAACAAGCTGCGCCAGCTGAGCCTCAACCACGAGTGGAGCTACGAGAAGCTGCGCCAGCATGTCACCAAGAACGCGCAGGACAAGATGGAGCTGCACCTGCTCATGCTGTCGGGCGTCCCCGAGGCCGTGTTCGACATCCTGGACCTGGAGATTCTCAAGGTAATCATCTTTTCTCTTGCCGGGGAGGGGAAGGGGGTGGGTGGCCCATCGAGCATACGGGGTGGGGGTTGGAAGCCCCTGTGGGTGTCGGGGGCAACCCAGGGGATTTGCAGAGCCAGATTGTGCGCGCCCGCGTAGAAACCGTTTCGTCATCAGACTGCTGCCGGATGAGGGGGCCTCCCCAACCCACGCCTCGTAGGCCATGAGGAATATTTGACCGTACTTCACCACGCTGGTCAGTGGCGGCTCATTGAAGGTGGGAGGTGGAGTGGAGAACAACAATTGAATGTTCTGCACTGTCCATAGCGCCGCCTGCTGCTGCACCTATCTTATTGCACGTGCTGCTCACCCATCCGCGCACGCCACTATCCTTACTCTTTGGTTCTATTCGGTAAAGTCACGTGGGTAAAAAAATAAAACAACAAAAAATCACGACGTTTCGGCCACAACACAAGTGGCCTTCATCAGGTGAAGGGACCGTACTGTCCAGAGGACAGCGTTGGAGTGAAGACAGCCAGGCCCAGGTCGCGTCCTTTAAGCTGTGTGGGGGGAAACAAAAAAACAAAAAACGCCTTGACAGAGGAATTAGCATAAAATGCTGTAGAGGACCGGCACGGGGTGGGGGGGGGGGGAGTTTACAAATGTTGGTGTGAAGGGAAATAAGCTGCTGTGAAAGTTTAGCATACCACTGCTTGAATAAATATACTGTTCCATTGAAAATTAGTTTAATGTTTGGTATGATTTAGAGTATCTTTCCAATGATTGCCACTACCCTTGCCCAACGCTGCCGAGTTCACGGCGTCCGATGGGGATCGTGTGCATGCCGGGGTGCACTGGTTCATAGAGTTGGATGAATTGTCATTTATCCATTACATTTACTCGTCTCCCCATTACCTTAAGCAAAGGCGAATGATTGAATATGGTGGTACGCAGATCGTTTTTTTTGCCGATGGTGGCTATGACTGGGCACCACAGGAACACCAGCACTCGCCCGAGCACGCACACTGCTCACATTTTAAACGTTGGAGATATACGGGCAGGTACTCACTTAGTGTTTATTTCACCATCAAGATTGAGCTCCAGATAACCGAGCTAATGCTGCGGTGTTGTACGCCTCCAAGTTTAACTTTTTTTTCGCGTTGTGCCTAGTCAACCGTGCTAATCGCAGTTTTAAAGAAGTTAAGTTTTCAATCTTGATTTAAAAGTGCGTAGCTCCAGTGGCTTCCTCTTATTGAATGCTCGGTTGTAACAGACCAGACTGGAATACGCATAGCCGGTGTCGATGATGTTTGAAGACAGGATTTGCAAATCTTGGAAACCATGTAAACATACCTGTAGTTATTCTAGATTAAAAGTTTTCGTGACTGCAAGGATCCATACTCTTGGTTCTTTCGGTAAAGGCACGTAGGTAAAGAAAAGAAAAATGAAATAAAAATAAATTAAAGCACGACGTTTCGGGCGCAACACCAGCGTCCGTCATTAGGCGGGGACAACCACAGCAAGAAACAATTTGGTGAATTTAACAGAAAGAAGCAAGACTATGTATATCTGTAGTTGTTTACAACTTAGAATGACACGTTGTTCACGGTGATGTCTGCATCTCGCCATGTTTCAGTTTTTTAGTTTTTCATTTATTTGGTATAGCCCTGTGAGCCATTCGGCTCTTGAATCGGGTGCAACCGCAACAAACAAAAAAACATGAACAAGAAAACATCTTAAAGTGACTGCGCGCAAACAGAAGTCTTGCGTTATATTGGTCTCTAATTTATTACATCATGTGTTGTTACGTGCGTGATGCTATTGAGCATTTTGTTTCGTAAAATATGTTATAAAGCGCGGAAACAAATACACTCAGATGTTACGCTTTTATTGGGTTTATCTTGCAAAAACTAATCACGTTTGCCCCAGATGTTCATATGTAACTGATCACCGCTGCCCTTTCACCTCTTATTGATTATGGAGACAATCAGTAAAACCAGCTGACATCCGTGTGGACTTGCTATATACCCCCCCACCACCATAATCCCGCTGTAACTTTGGGCAACCGAGTTGGGCAACAATGGACGCATGTCCTCCATGCATGATGCAAACGGCGTATCATATATCGCATTCATAATACATCACGTGGCCTACCTTAACGTGTATAGTTCATGACACCATGACTCTAAATTACCTTGTGTGGAAATTTGACATTTAGATTCCATGCCACGTTCAGCCACTGCCCATCAAGTCGCCGTGTACATGTTCTCCATAGAGACGCACGGAGTTTGGCATTCACATTGTGGCTTACACAGCACCGTCAAACGTGTACACCCTGACCATACCCACCACCTTCACTATCAGTCAACAGCCATCAGTCACACAAGACAATGACCGACTGTTGGGGCAAGTGCTGTTGGCGAGTAGCACCTATGAAGGCCGGCACGGCAACACGAGGGTGGTATTAGCAAACGCCTCGCCCAGCCGCATTTGTTCTCCCAGTGGGGATGTTTACACCACGTACCAGGTACTCATTTGAGGCTGAGTCGACCTAAGCGAGGCCCACGACCGCTTCAGATAATCGTCAATGGTGTTGTGCCGTGGGCGGGAATCGAACTCGGGTGGCCAGGTTCGTGGCGCAGCGTAGCGCTAACCGCTGCACTACCGCTCACCACATTCCCTCTGCTGCTCCCCTCCGTGCCCAACATGCGTACATTGTAGTAGCAAATGAACACGATTCGCACTGTCGGTTGCGTACGGTGCGAAATAAGTTCAGCGTACGTTATGCGCCATGTTACAATACACGACGAATGTTGTGAGTTCAGCCAACCGTAGCCTGCGCTGGGCTATCTGCTGTGCGCTTTCATCTTGAACGCGGTGCGGTGCTGCCACGGTCCTATGAGCCAATCCCAACCAAGCGTGTATTTATATGTTTTAAAACGCACCGAACTTCTTTTGCACCGTACGTAGCCAACCGAACGCAACGGATCGGAGGTTGTGTTGAGCATTTTTATTGGAAGGACATATAAACAGTGTGTGTGTGTGGGCACCTGCTCCACAATAGAGGTCACCAATTGCAGGGGAGGATATTTCACTGGGTCTTGCTATCTTCTAAAAAAAATACCCACAAATAGCATCTGACACGGCACCGTGTAGCAGCAGCAAACGGCTCGCCGCCCTTAGTGACTCACCCCCGCCGCCGCCCCCCCTGGCCACGGGTATCTACACCGCACAGACACCCATCCCGTACACGTAGATAGTAGACACTGCGTGACGTCTAACCATTAGGAAACACGAGAGAGAGAGGTAAGGGGTTACCGGAAAAGCTCGGAATATATAACCACCGATTAAAATATTAGGCCAAGGGCTCATTTGGTTTCACGTTCGTATCTGTGTTCAGTCGGTTAGTACATTGAATGTTACGCTTAGAATTGTAAAGGGCATCCGTGTTGAAAATAACCGCGTTAACCAATTGGGGTCAAAGTGAGCGTCCCCATGTTGTGCAGAGCGTGGAGTTGTCCTCTACTCCTGTTAACTTTACATCAAGTCATGGTGACCAAGTGGTACCAAGTTTATCATCGCAAAAGGATGATGATGGGCTGAATTACCACTTACTGGGTTGTGCGCCCGTATACTTGTTCATAAAATCACTGCTGCACTACTGTAGTTGTTATCTAAGAATTAGTACAATCTTGCAAGGTTTTAACCGCTTAAAGGCAATGTGTCACAGTGTAAATGATAGTGAATAATTGTGTGTGCGTAACAACAAGAAACAAAGTTGAAAAGAGTTACAAGAGTGAAGTGTCCCATCTTGTATGCTGTCAGCAATATTGGAATGCTGCTGCGTTCTCATAGCGAAAACCAATTGTTGTTGAATGCAATTGTACAGTAAAACCTTGGATTGCGAGTAACTTGGTCTGCGAGTGTTTTGCAAGACGAGCAAACATTTAAAGTACATATTAATTTGATAAACGAGCGAGGGTCTTGCAATACGAGTGGTACGTATACGCTTTGTCTGCCGAGCGTCACGTGATCACAACTGATATACTACGAGTGCTTTGATATACGAGTGCTTTGGATTACAAACACGTTTCCGGAACGAATTATACTCGCAATCCAAGTTTTTACTGTAATTGCTTTCGCGAAAGCCTGCGAAACATCTTGAGCGTTCCCAATTCGAACAAAGCCAGCGTGTCCTGTAAATGTACACGTCCTCCCGAGTGGCGTTACTGTTGCGGCACAAATCTAATGTGAAATAGGTGGCGGGTAAAGTGACTTTTCTAAGCCAGGGCCGTACGCTATGTACTGCTGTCTGCTCGGCAACGGCTGGCTGTACCACGGTGAGCCAAATAATGCACGAGGAGTATGGAACTACAGTGCAGCTTTGTTTCCGAAAGGTATTCGGGCATCGCCTGATCAGCCTCACAGACCCTCGGGAAGGGGAGGGGGGTATCAAGCACCTATTACGTTATCAAGCACCAATGAAGCCCATCGCATCGTACAAAGGGGGGCTAGCCGCACGCCCTGCGCGTGTCTCCCGATTTCTGGCGCCCCCCCCCCCTCCCCGCAAGCTACTTGTATCGGTCGAGTTAACCCAGGGGACACCTGGGACAGTTTCAGATACAATCTGCGACCGCCCAGTGATGTTCGGCAAAGGTTTCGTATGCGTCGGAAAAACTAGTTTGGCTAGACTAAAGTATGCACCTATCTTTGACGTCCTGACAAAAGGACTTCAGTGCCCCCCGTTGTCTGTCGTTGATCTCAAGCAGCAACAAAGGGAGATCATTAGCCGGGCCTCGCTGCAGAACGAATCAACAGCGTCAGGAGTTTGGAACAGACTGCGATGACATCCCCAGACATCGCCAGAATGATGCCCAGTTGTCACTGTGATTATTACATCTCCACAAGCATTACAAACTCGGGAATTGTATCTCGCAAATCTTTACATCGGTATCATTCATAATAAAGGTTATGTTGGGTTAGATCATGTAAGTATAAATGCGTCGTTAAACCCGCCGCCACCCGACGCAGCCAACCAGTAAAGGTTTGTCACGTAAACAAAGCGTGCCACTTAGTTACTACTTTAGCCCACCGGTGTGCTGGAGAGTAAATCCACAGCAATTTACAATGTGAGTAACCGTGACGTTTCGCTGGTAGTTTCATCCAGCTACTTGGGGCGATTGTGCCCGAAAAAACCTTCATTACGAATAATATTGGTCGCGAAACCCACGTGTCAACCATCTGTTTTCTGATCACTGCAGTGGTGGTTATAGCCCGATATGATTTCTCCATTTTGTCATAATCCTTTACAATTAAGGCAGTGATTTACAATGTTTCCATCCTAGCACGTCATTGCAATAATAATAATAATAAATGATTAGTTTTTTGACATTTTGTACCCTTTAACTTAACAGCAGATTCAATTCCGAGTGAAGTAATGCTAATGCATACAATATTTACCTTGAGTGTAACTCGTAGTCATACATAAGATAATAACTCAAAGTATTTGCATTGCAACACCTAATAGTGAAAATCCATTCAGCGATGTTTATACAAAGATATTGTTCTGATGTCCTAAAGCGCAGCATAAATATACAGCATACTCATAGCTTATGCAACACAAATCCCCATTGGCTATGAATGTAATATAAATTGCACACCACGTATAATGTATACGTTGTTCACAATGCGTTTATTAACGCAAGCGTTTGAAAGTCATTCACAATTCTTGACGTGTTCTGGGAGAATGAATGACCGACCCGTAGTGGTGCAATACGTAGACCCAGAGCGCCTCTTAGTGGCCATGTGTCAGAATGCAGGTCACGTCTTTATATTTTTGAACTCTGTACAATACCAAACCATTTTTTTTTATTTTACCAGGTAAGGCCCCACTGAGCTATATAGCTTTTTTTTAGTAGCAACCTGGCCACAAATGATAGCCCATCGAAGTGGCTTTTATGGAAATTTATAGCAGCCTCAACTCTCAACGCGTGATGTGTATTCCATTTGTGGAGGGTAACACCGGAGGACTGGAGAAAAATCCACGCAATCACGGGGAGAAAGCAAGAATATGCAAACTCTAAATGTACAGGCGTCAGGTTCAGGATCGACCCCACGACCTCCTGTATACCAGACGGGGTAGCCAACATCTCGCCAGTGTCGGGTGTCAGTAATCAGATTGCTTGCAGTAATGTGAACTTGCATGAAAGCTCCCCACCACTTACTATTAATGACAAGAATAGTTTAAAGTATACCAGATATATGCACATTCATGACTAGTGCAGTGCCAACAGGGTTGTTTTTGTGTACGTTCACAAGGGAACGGTGACACGATGGTTTGCACACCGCAACATGAACCCAGTAACGAGGGTTCAATTCCCCAGCCATGGATAACATCAGTGGCGAGTGGTACCTCAACCCATCTTGAGACCTCCCCCGTGTCCGTTCAAGATTTAACGAGTGCCTCGCGTGTTGTGTGAACATCAATAGTGGAGAGACAAAGGCGGCTGGCGTTGGTGATGACCACCATTCTCTCGTCTGCCGTTCCAAACGTAATAGGTGACCACAAGCAGCACTTGCCCTGACCCATGCCTTTGAATACATTCCTACTAATTGTTAACATCATCACCAACTCAGGTTCTGAAGTCACTCAACGCGGTCCCAGTTCCCCGAAGGGCTCCTCCGCAATACCCGAGCTATGAGGCCTTCAAGAGCACCCTCCTTCATGTGCCCAGGGCGGCTACATATGGTGCGAAAGAAGTTCAATATCCATCATATATTTTCATCTTCGGTGGGAGCACAGGCAACCACCATCACCATTTTATAGTGTCTGTTGCTAGACAGGTAAACGCACAACTCTGGAACATACGACCTCGCTACCATGTTTTCACGCCGTATGCATTATTGTGGGAAGCACACTACAACCCTGTGTTGTATGATGTTATTCTGTCCCATGTAGAGAGGTGTCCCCCCAGATCTGCTGTATTCCCCAGCGATGATTCTGATTTCCCCGCACCTCCGATGAGCACGGTTGGCTACGTATGGTGGCGAAAGAAGTTCAACATACATACGTACATGGTGCCAGTCTGCATTTTGACAGAACAATGGTCGCCACTGACATCCAGAGTGTCTGTGTTCCGAATAGCCAGCTGTAGCAATTGCCTTGTATATTCTGGGTAGCTGTCACAGGCGCGAGGATTTCGGTCACTCAGCTCGACCGAATGTGGTTTGGACAGAAGAGATAAAGGCTTCTGTGTCTCCTTTGGGCCTCCAGCACATGTCTGTCAAATGGTGGCCTGCAGCTGGTACTTGAGTCATTATCTGTGTGTGTGTGTGTTTCACGCACAGCGATAACTGGCCCATCACTCTGCTTTCGCCTGCTGCTGTGCAGGGCGAGGCATCCAGTCCCACTCAGAGTGTGATCTCACTGCCGCTTATTCTGCGGAATACACAAAGGATGTCCCAAAAAGTAGATGTTGATGCGCAGGAATATCTTGAACATTTGTCTACGTCCAGCATAATCACCATCGTGCTATATGCAGCGGCACACATTATGCCCAGCCAGGGCCCACTTTTCCATCTCGGAGGGATTCCTGAGCGTCACGTGTGACCATTTTGCAAAGAGCATCATGACATTCTAATAAGGGCTGCAGATCAGGGAGTGCCAGATCAGGACTATACAGTGGACGGGGCAACACAGTCTACCCAAACTGTGGTATGGCTTCAGGCGTCGGGCTTGTGCGTGGTCTGGCACTGTGCTAGGGGGTGGGGGAGGGGAAGAGGCCTTCTGCCTTTTAATGTCTGGGGGCGTATTGGCGATAAACGTACGTTCAGTTTTGCAGCGATTCAGAAACACGCACACGTGAAAAATTTTATGACAAACTTAGACAAAAACGGCCGTGTTATGTTTAGCGTGTCCCTCATACTTGCGTGTATAGTGAGGGGAAAAAAAGTATTTGATCCCCTGCTGATTTTATACGTTTGCCCACTGACAAAGAAATGATCAGTCTATAATTTTAATGGTAGGTTTATTTGAACAGTGAGAGACAGAATAACAACAAAATCCAGAAAAACGCATGTCAAAAATGTTATAAATTTATTTGCATTTTAATGAGGGAAATAAGTATTTGACCCCTCTGCAAAGCATGACTTAGTACTTGGTGGCAAAACCCTTGTTGGCAATCACAGAGGTCAGACGTTTCTTGTAGTTGGCCACCAGGTTTGCACACATCTCAGGAGGGATTTTGTCCCACTCCTCTTTGCAGATCTTCTCCAAGTCATTAAGGTTTCGAGGCTGATGTTTGGCAACTCGAACCTTCAGCTCCCTTCACAGATTTTCTATGGGATTAAGGTCTGGAGACTGGCTAGGCCACTCCAGGACCTTAATGTGCTTCTTCTTGAGCCACTTCTTTGTTGCCTTGGCCGTGTGTTTTGGGTCATTGTCATGCTGGAATACCCATCCGCGACCCATTTTCAATGCCCTGGCTGAGGGAAGGAGGTTCTCACCCAAGATTTGACCGTACATGGCCCCGTCCATCGTCCTTTTGATGCGGTGAAGTTGTCCTGTCCCCTTAGCAGAAAAACACCCCCAAAGCATACTGTTTCCACCTCCATGTTTGACGGTGGGGATGGTGTTCTTGGGGTCATAGGCAGCATTCCTCCTCCTCCAAACACGGCGAGTTGAGTTGATGCCAAAGAGTCCATTTTGGTCTCATCTGACCGCAACACTTTCACCCAGTTGTCCTCTGAATCATTCAGATGTTCATTGGCAAACTTCAGACGGGCATGTATATGTGCTTTCTTGAGCAGGGGGACCTTGCGGGCGCTGCAGGATTTCAGTCCTTCACGGCGTAGTGTGTTAGCAATTGTTTTCTTTGTGACTATAGTCCCAGCTGCCTTGAGATCATTGACAAAATCTTCCCGTGTAGTTCTGGGCTGATTCCTCACCGTTCTCATGATAATTGCAACTCCACGAGGTGAGATCTTGCATGGAGCCCCAGGCCGAGGGAGATTGACAGTTCTTTTGTGTTTCTTCCATTTGCGAATAATCGCACCAACTGTTGTCACCTTCTCACCAAGCTGCTTGGCAATTATCTTGTAGCACATTCCAGCCTTGTGTAGGTGTATAATCTTGTCCCTGACATCCTTGGAGAGCTCTTTGGTCTTGGCAATGGTGGAGAGTTTAGAATCTGATTGATTGCTTCTGTGAACAGGTGTCTTTTATACAGGTAACAAGCTGAGATTAGGAGCACTCCCTTTAAGAGTGTGCTCCTAATCTCAGCTCGGTACCTGTATAAAAGACACCTGGGAGCCAGAAATCTTTCTGATTGAGAGGGGGTCAAATACTTATTTCCCTCATTAAAATGCAAATCAATTTATAACATTTTTGACATGCTTTTTTTCTGGATTTTCTTGTTATTCTGTCTCTCACTGTTCAAATAAACCTACCATTAAAATGATAGACTGATAATTTCTTTGTCATTGGGCAAACGTACAAAAGCAGCAGGGGATCAAATGCTTTTTCCCTCGCTGTAAGATAACGATTGACTGCATGTATTTTAGTTTTTCAACACGTGGCGTTATAGGCATCCTCGGCCACGAAAAAAAACCAATCTCTTATCGAGAGACTGGCCCTCTGCATGGGAAGGTTCTGTCGATACTGGCCAAAAGGTATCCCATACATTTAACTGCTCGACCTTAGCGATATGTGTTCCGTAACTTGCATTCACTTTGCACTATTTGCCTTTTGGCGTTGTTCTCTCGTCTGACACGGGTCGTGAAACTCGGCCATATATAAGTCTGTCTCTTGTGCAGTCCATTCATTTGCGAGGACAATGCATATATTATTATTATTATCAAATGATGTTTTTACATGTTTTTCCACAAGCCCGTGTTATTAATGCAGGCGTGATGCCCTACAGTAGGTGTCTATTTGGTGTTTGAAAATCTTAACACCTGTTTCATTGCCAGAAAAGGTAAATAAAGCATTCATATTTTTCATCATCATAGATACTACGCATTGGCCCCCCATGGAAATAAAACCATGGACACACTCAATGAAACCAATGTGAATATGAATACATGCTCAACACATGTTTAGAAACATGCATTTAGAGTATTTGGCTATTGCTGTAAATTTTCACATGATAAGCCACTTCGTTGAGTTATCTTTCTGGCTCCTCCCCCCCCTTAACCTATATATAAACCCGATCGTCTCAGAGCTGTGCACTTGACACAGATATTCTACTGTGACTATTCCACCTGAAGACGGAAGCTTGTGTTGCCTCCGAAACGTCGTGATTTTTTTTTATTTTACCTACGTGACTTTACCTAATAAAACCAAAGAGTATGAATCCTTGCAGTCACGAAAGCTTCAAATCTAGAATTATCGGTTGCCAGATCGTTTCTGAAAAAGAGCTATGTAGCTCAAGTGGGCCTTCCCTGGTAAAATAAAAAAAAATAGTTTATAGTTTTATAATTCCTAATTCTAATTTTTTTTAATGAAACCTCAAAGGTAATGTCTTGGAGTCGGCTACGTGATTTGAAACTCGAGAAGAGCATCAGGGGAAAAAAAAAATCTACGTAAAAATATTGGTTGTGAATTTGCCAGATTTGGGTAAATATCGGCTGGAGCCTGTCAAAAGCACAACCAACAACAACAACTTCCGTTCGCCACTAAGTGACGGTGACGTCACCAGGGCGCCTTTGCCAGGCCAGGTACACTTGGAGGCCACGTGAGTGTCGAAGGCTCGCTGAGAGGAGGTCTCGGGACAGACCCGGCTTGGTGCCACAGGTTGGCTGACTGAGATGACTGGTAGATGCACCAGCTGTGTACTCCCTACTGTGCCTCCAGGAAGCACAGCCTAATCCGTATGCATACACACGGCTTTAACCGGCTTCATGTCGTCTCATTAAAGGCAGGCCGCCGCCTGTCTCGCCTTGAGGGTACTTCAGGAAACTTTCGGGCCATTTGCTCATTGTCTGTGGGAGAGCATTAGGTAAAATCTGCTACTCAGGGGCCATATTCTTCGCTTTTTCCAGGGCTTGTTTAAAATCCTTGACCACGTGGTCCTGGAATGGTGAAAGTGGCTTGAAGCCAATTTTTGTTTAAAGCACTAAAAACGTTGATAACAAAAAAGTTTTAGTCGCTCTATAATTTGAATGTCACTAAAGCACCAACTGCAAATGCAGTGGCACGGCCGGTGTTTAACTCATTTATTCACGAATGATGGAATGCCATCCATACTTTGAACTTCTGTGTTTTGTATTGTTACATTATATACTTTGAAATCCTCGTTCGAATTTACAAAACATCGAAATCAGCGAGTCTCGAGATGGTTTACAACTCAGAGTGGGGGGCCTGGGTGGGGAGAGGATTAAAAAAAATGATTTTAGGAGGTGGTTGAGGGCTCTGAGCTAAAGAGGTAAAACGGAGTGAGCCGTAGTCGAGCAAGAAGAGGGAACTGGTGAAACCGGACTTGGAACATTAGGAGGGAGTGAGTTGCAGATAAAAGGGGCAGCTGCAGAGAAGTGGCGATAATGAATGCGTGGTGTGTTGGCTGAACAAGAGGGAAAAGGCATGCCCGGTGCATGCTTTTAACACGCGCGCACCGTCTGTTGAACTTCCTTCGCACCATACGTAGCCAACCATGATAATCGGAGATGCGCGGGAAGAACTAACTAAACACAAAAAAGCAGTTCTAAAGAAATTCGATTTTAATTGAAAAGTGCATAGCTCCAGTGTCTTCCTAATATCGGAAGGAAGAGCGTTCGAGATGGCCGCAGAGGCGCATACGAAAGCGCGCGATGCGGTAACCGTCTTTGATCGGTGGTTAGTTAAACGCCGCTGCTGCGAGGATGAGCGGAGTTTGCGCGATGGTTTATGGTCCTTGACGAGATCAGCAGTAAAAGGCATCGCGATTGTGTCGACCAACTCCTTTGTTCATTTTCACGGATATTCTTCACGCGTCACAAATAACGTTTGCAACGATTGCTCATCGTCACCAGCGGCACACCGCGCGTGTTCGTGACCTCTTCTCGTCCCTCGCAGCTCGAGCTCATCCCGGATGTGAAGCTGCCCGCCAAGATCTCGCAGATGAGCCGCCTGCAGGAGCTGTGGCTGCACCACTGCCCGGCAAAGTGCGACGCGTCGGCGCTGTCCTTCCTGCGCGACCGCCTGCGCGTGCTGCACCTCAAGTTCACCGACGTGGACGAGATCCCGGCCTGGATTTACACCCTGCGCAACCTACGGGACCTCTACCTCATCGGCAACCTCAACTCGGAGAACAACAAGGTCATCGCGCTGGAGTCGCTCAGGGAGCTGCGCCACCTCAAGCTGCTGCAGCTGAAGAGCAACCTGGCCAAGATCCCGTCCAACCTCGCGGACATCGCCACGCACCTGCAGAAGCTCTACATCCACAACGACGGCACGCACCTCCTCGTCCTCAACAACCTGAAAAAGCTGGTGAACCTCACCGAGCTGGAGCTGCAGTACTGCGAGCTGGAGCGCATCCCGCACGCGGTCTTCAGTTTGATGAGTCTGCAGGAGATTGACCTGAAGGGGAACAGCATCCAGACTATTGAGGAGATTGTGAGCTTCCAGCATCTCAAGAGGCTCACCTCCATCAAGCTTTGGCACAACAAAATAGCGGTCATACCGGCGTCTATCGCATACGTGAAAAATCTCGAGCGTTTAAATCTGTCCAACAACAAATTGGAGGCGTTTCCAAACGCGGTCTTAAACTGCGTCAAGCTCCGGCACCTGGAACTGAATCACAACCAGATCGAGTCGATTCCGCTGGAGGTGGGAACGCTGCAGAATTTGCAGCACCTGTCGCTGACCAATAACCGGCTAAAGGAGCTTCCGGCGGAACTTTCCAACTGCTCCAGGCTGCGGATGCTGCTGCTTTCCGGCAATCAGTTGAAGGACGTGCCAGCGGGCCTTGTCCGCCGTCTGCCACAGCTGCACTTGGAGATCAAGGGAAACCCGATTGAGACGACGCTTCCAGAAGTTCAAATCCTACTGGAATCTGGAGGCCCCACGTACTCCTAACTTTTGACGTGCCCAACGATGGAACGCACATTTTTCCACCTTATTCCCAATGCATAGTTTATTTTAGTAACTGCCCTGCACTTGTTACGACGTATGTAGGCTTCGGATAATTATGTTAAAATAATGAAAGAGACGATGTTTGCATGACAATTTTTTTTTTTAATTTGAAGTCCAAAAATTTCGAGGGTTAGCGCCGTGCGGTTGGAGCGTGACATTGACGGAAATGAGCAGCACAGTGGTCACAATCACAGCCGTGTAAGGGCTGGGGGAGCAATGTTTGCACAAACGGAAAACTAAATCAAATTGAGAAACTATTTATTGCCACGTTGGTGAGATAAACGTTGCAGCATCCTCCATTTCAAAGTGGCGCGCGTGTGATTACGGGTCTTAAGGTGGCTTAATAGTGAGTGAGGTGACTTGTTAACTTAGAGATTTAAAATCATGGAATGACCAGGATAGCAAAACACATAGCAAACTACAAATGTAGCTGTAGTTATAGATTGTCATCCGAAAGTGTAAAGTAAGATTGTTTTCCAACCATCGATTCAAATTGATTCATATGCCAATGTTAGGAATTGAACAAATATATAATAAATATAACCGAACAAAGGAAGGAATTCATATTCTTGGTTCTTTCGGTAAAGTCACGTATAAGGGAAACAAAATAATAAAAATATAAAACAAAATAAAATTCTCACGACGTTTCGACTGCAACACAAGCAATCATCATCAGGTGTGAAAACCACAGCAAGAAAATTTTAAAAAAGTGGCGGTTATTTTCTTGCTGTGGTTTTCACACCTGATGATGATTGCTTGTGTTGCAGTCGAAACGTGATAATTTTATTGTTTTATATTTTTATAATTTTATTGTTTCCCTTCTACGTGGTGACTTTACCGAAAGAACCAAGAATATGAATCCCTGCAGTCACGAAAACTTTAAATCAAAAAGGAAGGAATATTCACGCGAAAGTACAAATGAGACAAAAAAAAATACGATGAAAAAATGTGATAACCAAAGCGAGTTTTTGAATTGTGACCTCAAATTGGGTCGGGTCATAAAATAATGAGGGAATTTGTGCAGGGGTTGAATTTGTCCATGCGTGGGTAAATCTGGCTTGTAAAAGTGACGAGGGGACAACATTTGAATTCCGTATCGTCCCAATCCCACACGATTTGTTCACCCATTTCCTGAACAAATTTTGGCCATTCCTGTCCCTTCGTGTCGCGCACAAATGATTCGTCCCATCCCATCCCTTGGGAGGCAGCAAACGAAAAGCAGTGCAAAAGACAAAAACAGTACAGATGGGAATGCAGATATATGGTACCAAAGGGGATGCTGCACAATACACGAAATATCAATAAAATACAGACGAGACGAAACAAACCATGCTCCAAATACAGGACGATAATGTGCGCGTGTATGTTGAACTTCTTTCGCACCGTACGTAGTCAACCGTGCTCAGCGGAGGTGCGGAGGAAGGACAACAAATGAAAAAATTAGTTTTCAATCTATATCGGCGGATTGCACGTGTGGCTTCCCGATATCGGCAGCAAGAGCGTTCCAGACGTCCGCAGAAGCGCATCTGAAAGCGCCGCGCAATGCGGCGACCGACTTTGTTCGATGGCCAGCCAAAAGCCGACGCTGCTGCTGCTGCTGCGAGGAAGGCCAGAGGAAGTACCGTTGGCGAGGGTGCAGATACAAACGGCGCAAACTAAAGGCCATGCTCTCCTCCCAAAACGGGGGAGGCTGGGTGTCAAGGGGACGGTGCACTGAAGGGCCAGTGGTCAGAATATAATTTTTATCTGTTAATAATCGTTTGATTGCAACCAAAATCTAGGGTAATTCTTTTTTTTTTCCATTTCCACGATCAATGCCATTTTATGAAATGGAAATCGTCAAAAATGTCTCTCACGATTAATTATCACGGTGGGGAAAAACATTGTCCCGACGAGACAAAAAAACTGAGAAATTATACAAATGTGTACAAACAAGAGGGATCATCCCTTGAATCGAATCATAAAACCGCATCACCTAGTTTAATTAATTGTATCACTGCCACGTACACGTGCGGTAATGTACACGGGGGTGTGCATGGGCATGCACGCATGTGTAACATTATTGTTCAAGATGTTCCGACCCCTCTCCCCACAAACACTTACACCTTCCCCAAATCCCCTAAGCTCAACTCCTGTCTCATCTCATCCCATCACACGTTTCCCTCTGCCGTCCCATTCCGTGAAGTTCTAAAATCAATGATCCTGTCCTTGTCAGTTCCCGTGGACATCGTCCCTCTTGCCGCCTATCACCGTAATTTCTGTTCATTCCCTGCCCGCGGGAGCCCCATCGCAATCCTCTCTCTCTCTCGCCGGGAGATGCCTTGGACTAACCGGTAAAAGCCACTGGTAATGCAATGCCCACTCTCAACCTTCAAAACACTGGAATATTGCACAATATTCAGGTGTTGTCAATGTCATGGGCAGATCGAGTCAGCCCAAGTGTTTTACTAGAAGTGCGATTCAGACGGAAGTTAACACGTTGCGCAATGTCTTTATTCAGCTGGCTAGAAGCTCGCGCCTCGAGTAGGGGTGGGCGCTGTATCCACGGTGGATCAGAGCCCCACATTGGGTGCTTATGGAGAAACTCGTCACATGCTGCTGCTGCTGCTGCTCACGTCGCCTGCCCGATCTCTCCCTCCCCACAGAAACACCCCCCGTCAGTCCGACAAACCCCTGCGCTCTCTTTCTGCCACGCATTCGGATTTCACGGTTGCCGGTGTCATGGCTTGCGTATGAATATTCTCAAGAAATTGCTCCGCGTTACACTTTGCATACATTTCAAGCTGTCGTCATCATTTTTTTGCATTCACAATCTTGACATTTGGCTGACTATTTGCACTTAATTTAGTTTATTTTTGCGATGCACAAATAGCGTGGGGTATTCAATCTAGGATGTTCCCACAACACTTGATGGGGGCAGCTGGGGGGAGGGGGGGGCACAACGTTAACACCAATGAGGTGCAACGGAGGACGTTAACAGCTGGTATAACGTTGAGGATGGTTTCATTGATTTACAATTAAAACCAACCCGAACATTTGTTTATTCACACAGTGGGATACCTCTGCAAAAATGGTGAATGTGTAAAGGTCCCTGGCAGTTCTACCGTGTGATGGTCTGCGTGGTGAAGTTATATTCATGTCCGTTTGCCGTTACGTTCACACGTGCGTTCACTTGCAGTCTGACAGTGGTCACTTGTCGACTGCCGTTAACAGTGTTTAATGAGAACTGCCGCATTTAATTGACTTCTTGGTTGATCAAAATTGTGCCACGTGTCATTTGTTGATTGCATTGCCATCAACCTGTGTACATTGTGTCACGGAGGAAGGCTTAAAAAGGTAACGTAAAAAAAAATAGATTTCTGTAATAATATTTGTGATAGCAAAATTAAAATCAATCCAAATCCATACCATAACTTGCTGAAAATCCAGTTAACTTCTAGAGCCCTGCAGATGGGATAGCCCAGCCCAGAGGCCCACGTTTTGTCAGCACGCGTTTCATGGACCAATGCTTAAATAAGCAGCACTTAGATTAATTCCAACTTTGTTTATATATGCATAGCAAAGATGACTTTGTATATCAAAGCTATCTTTTCATTTGCTTTATCAAAATTTGCACAAATGTATGTTGCTGTTCCTATGCCTGAAACTTAAAATTAGATTTTTTTTCTATTGAATCATGTCATTGTTTTTACTCCGGTTATGTTCACGCACAAGCTGAAACATGTCTTGAGCCTGGTAGAACTGTTGTTGCAGTTATTGTTAAGGAACACCTGATAAGGCTGTCTCACAGCCTTCCATTGCTCGTGCAATCAGTCTGAGTTGTAATAATAATACTTTTAACTTTGGATAGAAAGAGAGAGAGAGAGAGCGATTCAGAGGCACGACAGATAGATGTGAAGAAAGCCATGCGATAAGCCAGCATCAAGTTCTGCAGTCCTCTATATTAAGGTGCTGTCAACTAATTAATTGGTGTTTATATGTTGGGAGGAAATTGCAGCACTCGCAAAAAACCCACATTAAACTAAACTTCATTTTAACAAGGTAAGGCTAACTGAGCTTTGTAAATTAGAGATTAACCAAGTGGCTTACCACGTGGAATTCTATAGCAGCCAAATCATTTAAACGCACGTCTCTGAATACGTGGAGGGAAAAACCCGAGGACCCAGAGGAAATCCACGCAACCACTGAGAGAAGATGCAAGCTCCAAATATGAAGGCGTCAGGGTCGAGATCGAACCCACGCACCCTCCTGTATACCAGGCGAGGTGGTTAACATCTCACCACCGCGGCACCAACTTGTGCCAGGGGGAACCACCATCCAATACAGACGGAGCAGGTGGAGTCCACATTTTTTTTCCGTACTGCATTCTCCCGGCGTGCCAGGTATGGCAGCTTGACGGCCACGGGAAAGAATTTTCACATTTTCACGATCCACCTACCCTGCTGCCTCCAGAGTGCTTGATTACAGGCCGCAGGCTTCTTGTGCGTAAATGTGCGTGTTTTAACATTACACACTCACTATTTTTGTATCCATAGCAAACACATTTATCAGACAAACCCTATAAAAATGTTTCGCAATAGGACATGCCTTACTTTTCCATGTTACCTGCATCAACTGTGGCACATTCCATCGGCTGCACAATCACAAAAAAGGTGGGAAATGTGTGCCTCAAACGATCTTATTTTGGGTAATTGAACACTTGTTTTACATTGACTGCTATTGTTCAAGTCATTATGGATAACAGGATAAATATGAGGGTGTAATAAGGTCCCGTGATAGAGCTGCTCAACCCGAACTATTCATACTTTGATACTGGCATTGGCTTTGTGCCGTTCGCCTTTTGGCAATTGATCTCTGGTCTGACACTGGTGAGACTAGGTCATAAAGGAGACTGCTATCTCGAGTGTAGGCCAATCAGTTTCAAAGACAATGCCAAATATTACGAGGGCATGTTTGTTTTCATGTTTCACCACAAGTACGTGTGGTTCATGAAGACTTAATTCCTTGCAAAAAGTATTTCGTGTTTTATTGGAAGAACGGTTAAAACCTTTTCTTATTTTTCATGCTTATAAGATCACTAAAATAGTTTCGCCTCGGTGTCTTCCCAAGGTTGGAACACCAGCAGAGACATATTTTGGTTTCTGCTCAGGCTATGACCCCACCACTGCCTTCACAGCATCGTCACCATGAAACCACCTTCCACTTTGAGCTTCTCCCGGAGGTCTGCGCAGACGGAGGACCAGGTCTGGGCTGCATGCATGACGTTCCAGAAAATGACTTAAAGCTTTGGTAACTGCAGGAATGCATATTTCTTTGGGTCTTTCGGTAAAGTCACGTAGATAGGTTCAAAAAATAATAGAATAAACAAAAAACTACGAAGTTTCGATCGCAACACAAGCGACCGTAATCAGGTGGAATAAGTAATATTTGAAAAAACGTTTTTTAAAAACACGCTTTTAGTAAATGTACTAGTAATGGCAGAAGTCCACGACTCCAGGAAGTGGCCCCGAAGCTTGCCATAACGTAAGGGGACCGTGGCCAATTACAGCCAACGTCAGTTGACTGTTGACAAATAGACCCAAGCCGAAACATAACATACAAAAAATAATGTTTAAAAATATATAGATGTTTTATGATAGAATATGGTATTGTCATCAGTATGACATAAGTATACCAAGTTTGCAGTCGATGCCACATTGGGAAGTGGGTTAAAATTGAGTTACAAGATTTGAGGATACAACAACAGAGAGTGAGTTATAAAAGAAAGCGTGTAATACAAAGGGCGAGGGGGTGCACGAAAGGCAAGCTGTTTTAAAGGTTTAAAATTGGCGTAGCCTAAGGGTCCTGGAATCAGAACGAAGTCGGCGGGGCACGAGTGCCCTGGGGCGAGCACAAGCGGAGATGGTGATGTTAGGTGATGTTCATGTGAAATCGGAGCGAGACCTCCGGACAGATAGCCCGATCTGCATCTGCTGGTGGAGATGCAAACCCGTCAACCGGTTATCAGTGCCTATCTTATTACAGACCAATTCAAGTTGTATTGGTCACCCTGTGCCCTTACGAATCTCAACGTTCATCCTACAAAATCCCATCACCATAGGGAGAAACACAAATAGAATGTTTTTTTGTTGTTGCCCGTGTTGAAACGACTGTACGCCCTATGGATCTGAAAACTCAAATTTCCCTGCACAAGAATACGGGTAAAGCGTACGGGTTGACACGGTATGGAGATATTCTTAGCTCTTTCGGTAAAGTCACGTTGAAGGGAAACAATAAAATAATAAAAAATATATACAACAATAAAAATTCTCACGACGTTTCGACCATAACACAAACGGTCGTCATCAGGTGTGAATAAACCAACGACGACCGTTTGTGTTATGGTCGAAACGTCGTGAGAATTTTTATTGTTTTATATATATTTTATTGTTTCCCTTCAACGTGACTTTACCGAAAGAGCTAAGAATATGTATTACTCCAGTCACGAAAGCTTTAAATCAAAACGGTATGGAGATGTTTCTACACGCGCCATTTGACCTGGGGCGTCGGTGCCACGTTGGCCATGGACGACGCTCCACGCGGTGTTCGCACCGGCTCGGCGAGTTGGGGAGCTGCAGGAAATGATGATTTGTTCTGAGCTTCCAGAAGGCGAGGTGGGGTTTTCTACCTCTCCCCGATGATTTTCTTTTTTGTCGGAGACTGCTTCCTCAGAGGAAAAAAGCACTCGGCAATTCCTGAATGCATTGTGGTTATCTTGCCTCTTAGGTCACCATCAAAGTAAAGTTGACCGGCTGACAGCAGCAGCGAAGACGGATGAACAATTGATAGAGCGGCTTCATCTTCATTAGGACTCATCGGCACAGAACAGTCACCAGTGCTCACCACTGCAAGGTCTGCCTCTGAGAACCATAAGTGTGGAGTCCCCAACTTCCACACCGGGGCCCCACGTTTCTGTTCACGATGCGGGGTGTTTCTTTTTCCCTCTCGTCATCGACGGATTTGAGTAAATATTTTGAGGATGAAGAGCCCCCGTCCGACCGGGTGTCCGCCGGGCGACGATGCTGCCCATGGCTCTGATGAACGCGGCCACTGCTCTCATCCATCCCGCCCTATAATTAGGAGCGGTTGTGACGCGAGGCCGGACGGCGCGCGCGCCGCGCTATAAATAGACGAAGGCGCATCGCCACGAGCACGCGCGCACGTCACGCGCGCACGTCACGCGCGCGCGACCCGCGGGGGAGGACGGGGGGTGAGGGACAGGGGTTAGAGTGCGTGGGATGCGGGGAGGGGGGGGGGTTGGTAGGGGGTTGATTAGGGGGGGGGGTTGGTAGGGGGGGTTGGTAGGGGGGTGATTAGGGGGGGTTGGTAGGGGGGTGATTAGGGGGGGGGGTTGGTAGGGGGGGTGATTGGGGG